>NW_012104843.1:1198090-1237516 GCF_000951045.1 Mandrillus leucophaeus | reverse complement strand
ACTCTCATGCCTTGGTCTCCCAAGTAGCTGGGATTACAGGCATGCACCACCAAACCTGCCTAACTTTTGTATTTTCAGTAGAGACGAGGTTTCACCATGTTGTTCAGGTCGGTCTCGAATTCCTAATCTCAAGTGATCCGCCTGCCTTGGCCTCCTAAAGTGTTGGAATTACAGGTGTGAGCCACTACTCCTGGCCTCTCAAGTTTTCTTTAGGTGAGGTTAATTACGATGTTTATATCAAATATTCAGACAAAAACTTGATCACCCATTTTCTTCCATCAGCCGGCAGGAATTCAGGTTCTCGCTTCTTCCTACCTATCCATCCACCCCTTCCACCAATTATATCTTTTTCTAGTAACACAGCACTTCGGGACCACCTGAGGTTTCTTCCAAAATTTCATTTCGGTGTTTACACAGGAAGAAAGATCCTAGTTAATAGACTACACTTATTAGAAGACATTTTAGGTACTACTGTTTGTTAATTGATATTTTGAGGTCTCATACGTTTCAGGAGCTTTTCCAACTAACTTTAGTATTCACTCCAAGATTAATTCAGGTTTGCATTTTTTTCCTATCTGTAGGCACCTAAAGAGTTGTTGGGGTGTGTGTGTGTGTGTGTGTGTAAGGGGTGGGGAGTGCATTTTTCATTATAATTCCAATTTAAAAGGTTTAAAAATGATAAATGATCAATTCTACACTTACCTTTTAATTAATTAGTAATAATACACTTTCAAAGTTCAGGAGAAATTATTTCCTTCTTCAACACTTAAGTATTTAACCACTCTTGTCACAGATCCCTTGGAAAGGTTCTGCTCTAAGTTAATTTAAAAACTATCATATTAAGTATAGTAAACCCTATCAAAGTAAGCAAGGTTGTCAATCAGAGTGGCCAGGTTTCCAGGGACTCAAGTCCCCAAGTGTTATCCAGAGTTAGCAATATTTCTCTTTGTTGGATTTGAAGCTATGTTTCATATTTCAAATTGAGTATAAACAGCTTTAAATGAGAAGACTTCACTTAATTTGAAAAAGGCAGAGGTTTGAGAAGCATATTTAGTTTTCGTCATCTTTAAAATAAAATGAAATAGAAAACCTAACTAGAGAAATATGATATTTATTTTAAAATATGTGTCAGTTGACTCTTTCTGTTATCAGTCAGGCTTCTGGTCAACAGTAGGCCACTGTAGCATGAGGAGCAATTTTGTTTCCTTTT
The DNA here is from genome assembly GCF_000951045.1 of Mandrillus leucophaeus. Lineage (NCBI taxonomy): Eukaryota > Metazoa > Chordata > Mammalia > Primates > Cercopithecidae > Mandrillus > Mandrillus leucophaeus. The sequence goes on along the minus strand of NW_012104843.1, from coordinate 1,236,306 downwards.
GTCATATGCCTTTGTGTTAGGGTAGAGGTTGGGGTTGGTGATGAAGAATCTGTTCCCTGATATTTGTGGTCACATAGACATGAGATGCCCTTTCTTGCTATGACTGAGTCACCAGTAGGCTCACTAAGCCACATGCACAAGTGTGGAGTTACTGAAAGGAGGCTACTCCTGAAATTTGGTGAGCTTATCAGAATAAGTTCTACTGGTGCAGCCAAACAATACTCTCAAACATGAACAGTGAGGGGCAGAGATGAGCAACCGTTTTCTCTGAGGTACCAAGCAAAATACTAGACCACGAAAAAATTCTGTAATTGACAATCTTCTCTGAATTCACAGCAACGCATTATTGAAATGCAACTTAAAGAATGAGCTATTACAAAGGATAATCCCACTGGTTTTTCACTACACATTTTTGTCACCAAATATGGACATTTCAGTGTATTTGGTGTGTGTGTTCACATAAGGGAATGAGTGTGTATATAGCCTTCTTAATTTCCTCTTGTTAATTTAGACCTATCTATAAATTTTCAGACAGAACACAATTTCCTTTGTATTTAGATCTATTTTGTACATTATTCCTTAGTCTAATATACTTTTACATTTCATTTAGCAGTAAACAACTGAAGCATTATGTATCTATAAAAGGCAATTATCCTAACCGTTCTAATTATCTTATAACACTTGTACTTTTTTCCTTCAGTGTGTGAGTATACAAATGCTTGCTTTATTTAAGAAAGGGAAAAATGTAGACAGAAAGAATGTACTTTTTAACAATTCACTAATCCAGGAAAATGTCACTTCTTCAAAAACAAACAAAAAAACCTTTGAAATAACAAAACAGGAAAAATAAGATTTTCAGTCAAAAGATTACTTACGAAAAACCAAATCATTTGCTTCAAAAAGGCTTTCTAAATTGCGTTAACTTTTGCATGCTATTTTTAAAAGTTTAATTGCCTAAATTCCTAGTGATAGGTAAATTTTTTTCAAAAAATTGACCTAATATTAATTTTTTGTATTCTAAAGGTCATGAAAAAAGTTACATAATTTCCTGAAAACCTAATTACATAAAGCAAACCAAAATAAGACCTCATTATTCTTACACTGCCTCTGTTTTAAAAAAGAGAAAAAAACTGGAATTCATACTAAAAACCTTAGGTTTATTCATTTTAACTTGAATTTGTTGTTTATGATGAAATCTTGAGTTTCAGGATGATATGTTTAGATATAATTTTCACTAATGGATGTAAAAGAGCTCTGTACCTAAAACAAGTATTCATACTTTTTTCTTAAAAGGTCTAAATTCTTAATGCTAAGAAGTATATTCTCTATAAGTGGAGTTTTATAACTCCTACAGTTTGATATTTTTGAAGCTATAGAAAAATTTTGACAAGCTCAAATAGATTTTCTCCCCAAAATGAATACATGGTCATTTCGAACTGACCTTGCTATCCTTGAACTAAAGGCATTCCTCCTTCACAGTGACCAACAGAGGGGATGGTATGTACCCCAGGATGCTGTGCAGCTGACCCTTGAACAATACGGGTTTGAACTGTACGGGTCCACTTCTATGTGGGTTTTCCTCCATTTCTGGCACCTGAGACAGCCAGACCAACCCTCCCCCTCACTCTTGGGCTCACTCAACCTGAAGACAACCAGGATGAAGGTCTAATTCCACTTGATGGATAGTAAATACATTTTCTCTGCCTTAAGATTTTCTCAGTAACATTTTCTCTTCTCTAGCTTACTTTGTCATAAGAATATGGCATGTGAAACACATAACATACAAAATATGTGTTAATTGACTGTCTATGTTATCAGTAAGGCTTCTGGTCAACAGTAGGCCATTGGAAGTCTTTGGGGAACCACAAGTTAGACGTGAATTTGCAACTGCAGTGCCCCAGCCCCCACACTGTTCAAGAGTTAACTGTATTTCCTGAATTAAAAAAGGTTGGTTCATAATATTTTCTGAACTAAAACCAATCCTGACTGCTACAAATAGAAAATTTTTATTATTTAATACAATTTTCATACTGCTTTTTGAAGGTTTTTATGCTGGTGAAACTCAACTTGTCCTTATAAACATGAAGTCCTTAAGAATAGTGTTTATACCAAGATAGGACTCACTTAGCTGAAGTCCTGAAGGGTTGGGCTAGCAAATGGCCTTTTGCTACCACTCTTCCCCCTCCACCCTCCCTGCTGCAAGAGGTAGCAGGAGGCCCACTGCCAATCACCCTTGAGTAGTCCAGCTCTTTTGTGTGTTTCCCACTAGTCTACATTCTGGATTTAAAAAAAATACACTTCATTTGAAAAATAAAAAATTCAATGAATCATGATCCCTTTTGCTAAGAGACAGCATTTCAAAATGACAGGTTTTCACAAAAGGACAAAGATTATATACAGACACGTGCTATATAATAATAAACCTCACATATGATGGTGGTCCCAAATGAGGTGGTACACCTTATTTTTATCGTACCTGTTCTGTTTAAATATGTTAGGGTACACAGATACTTACCATTGTGTTCCCAATGCCTTCAGTATTCAGTACAGTCACATGTTATTGACTTGGTAGCCCAGGAACCATAGGCAACACCACATAGCCTGGGTGCATAGTAGGCTCTACCATGTAGGTGTGTGTATGTGCACTCTGTGGTGTTCATGCAATGACAAAATTGCCTAGCAACACATTTCTCACAAGGTACCCCTGTCCTTCATCGAGGCATGATTGTAATGAGAAAGCTGGAGAAAGCCAGAGGAAGGCCCTGGCAGATGCCAAGTTACCATTCTAGAGAAAATCTTCACAGCTTGTCAATCTGTCACAGAAATGAAAATTCCTTAGAGTCTCTGGAAACAAAAAATGGCATTTCTAAAGAAACTCTTCAGTTTAAAAGAAAAGCAGATGTACTATTTCCCAAAGTTGTATGGAATCAATAAAGGAAATTATGTATCTAAAAATATAAACTACCAGAGGTCTAACCACTACTTTGAAGGAGGTGAGAATTCACTACAGTGCTCAAGTAGCACAGGTCAATGCCACCCAGTGGCATCTCTCCAGCCTGCGCAACTGTGACCACACAGATGGGTCCACTAGACAGTAACCAGAAACACAGAATGGGAAACCACAGTGGCAACAAATCCTGGTTCTCTTCTCCACAAAAATGAGGGATGAACTATGAGAAGGAAAAAATGTGCAAGGAAACATTTCATCTTATACCTATTTCTATGCCTATAATTTGGTCATGTTACTAGAAATGATTTTAAGGTAAGTACTAATAAATGCATATTTTTCCTTTTAAAGGTGAAGGAGGGATCCCTTCTAAAAGGCACAGTTAACATCAAATTGTCCTTAGCTGTGTTATAAACATGACACCTTGAGCTTCATTCTTGATATTCCAGTTGAACTGATTAGCCACCACGAATTCTGTACATCACCTGTGATAATTTTCTTGGCCAGTTATTTCCTAATAGCTGTAAAGGGTGAAACTCTAAAATCTGCCTTTGCATTGGAAAACTAGGCTGGAAAGACCAGAGCAGGGAATCACTGTAACAAGTTTTATATTTCTGCAAAAGTCCCCTCCAGGCTACAACAGTTTGCTTTGGGCAAAGAGTGACTCAGAACAATGAATAAGTATCAGAACTAAAAATGATCAAGTATTTAAATGAGCCTAAATATGGGTTAAAAGAAACAGCGGAATGTAGTGAAACCATGAAGACGTTGTGACTGGCATAGAGGGCTAGAGATGGATGTTTGTGAAGAATGATCATCAGAAAGTGTGCCCATCAGTCCTCCCTCTCCAGGAGAGAGTCCCTGCTTGTCCGCACCCTCCCAGCAATCAGGTCCTGTTTCAGAGATTTGGGACATTGATATTTCAGCTGCGGTTTTCCACTGCCAACATCTGTCTCCAATCTATCCTCCAACCTGAGCATACCTTATCTACTCTCTTCTATCTGTCCTTGTATAATTTCAACCCAAATCAAATCCTTTACTGATCTTCAGGCCCTAACAGTTCCTCTTTTGGGAAAGCCTGTTCTGTTGGGAACAGACACTCCATTTATTCTAATCTAGATTTTCTGAAATCAGAATACTTTCCTCATTCTAAATATCCTGGATCTTGGGTTGGGTTCATTAATGCCTCTTACATGTTTTGCTTTATTTTTGTTTTTACACCACATTCAAGGAGATTCTGTTGTCAAATTATCTTCATGACATCCAAACATATTCCCAATGAATCTACCCTGAAGCTCACCTCCTTCTCCTGTCTTTCCTTTCCTACAGTCTATAATCTTTGTATCTCTATAAGCCACTTTGAAGGTGAATCTGGCTCAAAGAATTCTACATCCTTTCCCTGTCTCTTCTTCTGACCTTTGGTTTTCAAAGACACCTTCAGCCTCAAAGTATGCCACCTCCTTAAATTCAGATCTTACCCTCCCTGACCTCAGTCTCCCATGTGCAAGGCTGTCTCTCCTTCTGTCTCACCAAGTCCATGGGCTCTTCCACCCTCCTTAACCACCTGCCCCCATTCCCGTGCTGCCACCCAGCCTGGGAAGTCACAGTATGAACATTTTAACATTTGCTTCTCAATTCTTGCTGTTTTCAACATGGTGAATCCTCTTTCTTGAACTGGGTCTTTCAGCATGGACAAGGTTTGGGGCAGGCTGTGAGACCATGACAACAAAACCCCATGGTTTGGGGAACAGGACATTTCTGAGGTCTGGCCATCAACCGTCCTGACGGGTACAGAAATGTCATGAAGGGAAACAGCATGAGATAACGCGGAAAAGAGGGCAAACCTGGACAAAGAAGATCAGTACCTTTGTACTTATCCTGGGAGACAAAAAGTCACCGAAGGCTTTTGAAAAGGGAAATGCCTTGACCAAAGAGATTTCAGGAAAATTAATTTGGTAATGATACTAGGAAAAAGGAAGACAACAAAGAGTTATCTTATAAATCACAAAGCAACCCTAAAAAGTCACCTATCTAGGATGTACTCAGTCTCTGTATAACATCCCATTACAGAAACCATAAATACTATAAAACACTTCTGAAAATAGATATTCTAAGGTTTTCTACTTTGTTTATTTCAGGATGGAACAGATACTTACATATAAGAAATACCCATCTGATTTTAACCTACACATCTGTTCTTACATTTTAATTCCCAAATAATTTTGCGTCTTACTATTATTAGGAATGTAAAGTAAGTTTATGTTCAAGTAGGTATTACAGTTCAAATTAAAAAAAAAAAACTCAGGAAAAAAAGAGGGAAATAGTTTACTGTCTCGAGTTCTAGTTTCTCTCATTCATTATAGCAAAGAAAATTTACTCTATTTTCAAATGGAAGGTACACTAGATATCATTTAGTCCAACTGACATATTTTACATGGAAGAAAAGTGAGGTGTAAAGCAAAAAGTGATTTTTAAATTTTTTATTTATTCATTTTTTTTGCGATGAAGTCTTGCTCTGTCGCCCAGGCTGGAGTGCAGTGGGGCCATCTTGGCTCACTGCAACCACCACCTCCTGGGTTCAAGCGATTCTCCTGCCTCAGCCTCCCAAGTAGCTGGGACTACAGGTGTGCGCCACCATCCTGGCTAATTTTTGTATTTTTAGTAGAGACGGGGTTCCATCACATTGGTCAGGCTGATCTTAAACCCCTGACCTCGTGATCTGCCCGCCTTGGCCTCCCAAAGTGCTGGGATTACAGGCGTGGGCCACCACGCTCGGCCAAAAAGTGATTTATTTAGTTTCTTAGCTAGTTGCTAGAAAAATCAAGACTCTAAGTTAAGTAGGTAATAGGCTCTTTCAGGCTTCCAGGATTAAAAAAAAAAAAAAAAACAAAGTTATGGAAGCCAAGAAGGCGTAACTGCCTTATTCACTGTCTCCAGAAGCTTCATCTTTTAGCCACAGCCTTCAGAATGACAACTAATATCAACTGAGCACCTCACAAGCCAGGCATCGTACTCCACACCTTACATGCAGCACTGTTAATTCTCACCCAGCACACGAGATCAAGCTATATTGGAGAAGCTCCTTGGTTTGAAATGTCCTTGCTCTCTCCTCCCCGCTTATTTAAGAATTGCCTGCCCTTCAAAACTCAGCCTAAGTTTCCAACCTTCTGTGATGCCTTCTCCTGTGGCCACCGATAGCTACAGCATCTCCTCTGAGGGGCTTGAGCATAAAACTGTCTGCAAGACAGGACCTTCAGCCACCAGATTTTAAGCCTCCTTACAGTGTTATTAAGCACGTAATATTTACAAAGGATTTCTCTCTCTAGGCTCTGAACTCTGAGTGGTCAAGACTCAGCTCTTGTATCTTTTCATATTCCTAGTGTCTGCTGAACAATGTCTGCACCAAAATGATGGCGTCTGGAGGGAGTGAGGTCAGTGTGGATCTCTAAGCACATGCGTGTTTCCATGGAGTTAAGCACGAAGGAGTCAGGGCTTCCAGCAACAACACTTTTCTTCAAGCAAGCCTCCAAAAATTTTAGCGAAAAGGAAAAATAACATTCACATCCAAAGCTACAGGAAGTCAGAGAACAATTCATTATTTTTTCTCTGTCAACCAACCACATTATTAAACTCTACATCACCCAAAGTACAAATAAATAACATCAATAGTTATTTAAGTTTTGAACTAAGGCATTCAAGAGCTAGGATGGGAACACTTTTTTCTTTTCATTCTTTAATTATCTATTCATAAAAACAATAAGTAAAGACCTTTTATTTTAAAATATAAGACAAAAAAGTGGATTTTTCTGTTAAGATTTTTAAGCTGAAAGATCAAACTTTTCCCCGACCTTCTTCGTCAGCCTTTAATTTTCCTATAGTTAGTCTTGTCAGCTGCTGTTTATTGATTTCTCAGTGATTTATTCTGCATTGTGCAGAACTGAACTGCCGACCTCCTACTGTACACAGCTGATTCTCTGCAATTTTAGGGTAAGTGGTAGGGGGAGGATACGATATGGGGCTGGTAGCAGGGCAGCTACATTAGCATGTGATTACACAGGCACCAACTCCAACCCAATGCCACTTCAGTCGATATTCCATTCTTCACACAACAGCCAAAGTGCAAATACTTCATAGGGATTTCAGGAATAATTTCCATTGAAATATTTCCCAGGTCTTCAATGTACCCGAAAAAATAAGCAAAGATGTGCTGTCACTTTAAAAATAAAGACAGCAACACAAGCGGAAAGGCACCTTCCAGCCCAGGTAGGAAGGAAGTTACTAAGGGGAATTCAAATGAATAAAAAAGATCGATTCCTCTCCTAACATCTTTTAACTATTAGATAAGAATCTACCACCAGAAACAATTGCAATGTATGAAATCATTTAACATATTTTTCCATCCAATGTTACTCCCATATTTGGAATGAGACCCTCGGTGGTCAAGAGGGGATTTAGAACTGACTCTCTAACCTGGAGGCCCCCACCACTGATTCATCATGTTAGCTATCTCCACGCTTTACAACAGTGGATCTCAACCATGGTGTCTCAGACATTTGATCAATTCCAGTATCTTTCTGCTTGTTAGATTGGGATGAACAGTGGTCAAACATTTTCTTTTAGATCTGTTACAACCTGAGGGCTTGCTGGGCACTGTTAGACAAGTCGCTTGATTTTGCTGTGCTTTAATTTCATTTGAAAAAGAGATCAACTATTTACTGTGACTGATTCCAGAATGTTCCCTAATCATAAAAATAACTAGCAACACTTTGCAATTTGTAAAGGGCTTTAGCAAGTTAAGTGAGGCTTCTCTGGATTGCTTTCTGGATTTTTGGAAGGGACAATCTGATCCACGTGATTCTCTTAACTGCTTGCAAAAGGGAAAACAATAATAATAATAAGGTTCCAATATTAGAGATAGAATGCAGGTACCAGGTGCTTTGAGAAGCGTATGTTAGTAGGGAAAACTAAAGGTGGTATTTATGTAACAAATATTTGTTCAAGAAACAGATCCATTACCCAACTTGTCTGGTCATAAAAATCACTGGCACTTGTGAAGCTGCAGATTCCTAGGTCCTCCCCCTGAGATTCAGAATCAGCAAGTGAGAGGTTGGTTTAGATAAACTATGCAAAGGATAATCGACTAGGGGGAGTGATGCTGTTTAACACTGGGAGGGAGGAGCTCAGATCTAGTTTTTCCTTTTGGACAGAGTTGACAGGTATCCTACAGAGAAGTGAAATGGAAATTAAACTCTGTGGAAGTTTGAGAACAAAATAATATTTATTTGTTATCTAACTGAGGTAAATTTCCTAAAATAAGACTTCAGAGAATCTCGAATGGAGTCAAATGACTTGTTGGAGAAAATCCACATTAAAATCCACACTGAGATGCAAAAAGTGGCCACTTTGCCTATGCATCTTTTGCAAACCCACACGAGTGTTCTGGATGACACCAGAGAAGATAAAGAACCGTGGCACTGTTTGGTGTGACTTGGGAGACCTGGTGCTTCAGTGTCAGGGACCCAGCACACCACGGCAGTTCTAAAATCCTGACTCTATCTGGGTTGCCATGGTTTTGGGAATGTAAGATCCTCCCAGTTCTACCCATGGTTTCCTGGAAACAGGGCAAGAAATATGCCAATTCCACTCCTGGGAAAAGCCAAAAGATGGGAGAAGCAGGAAGAGGAAGCCTCCTTTACCTGTGCTGTTTTGTGCAAGGATGCTTTCGGTGCAAGTATTTTCTCACGAAGTTTGTGATAAATTACACAGGAAGGCCAGAAAGGAAGCCTCATAATGTAATATGCAAATGCTTCCTGCTAAACATTTATTATGTGAACAGGGCCACTGTAACTCATGTGGCTCTCACTCACGGAAACACCAATCATGGCTATGAGTTTTTCCTGCATAGCATACATGCCCATCATTCTTAAAATGAAGTTTTATAAGGAAATTTAAATTTCACTGAGATGTCTTCAAAGTATTTATAAATGTTTACTTGGGACAGAAGATACGAGCTAGTAATCACAGAGCAGTAGCTATTAGCTATGCAAAAATAGATTTATCTTAATTACTAACCACGACACAGATCAACCTGCTGGCAGGCAGTGGGCTTAACAGCGGTGAGTTGGAAGGTCTCAAGTTCATTTGCTCCAACAAACCCTCACAAGGGCTCCAACAGCATCAGGCAACCCATGAATCCGTCTTTCACCTCTTGCTCTGCTAAGTCACCGTAAAGCCAAATAAATTAGGTTCCCGCTTACCACGTGGAGCTCCACAGATCCACTGTGATTCAGGGGATGTTCTGAGGATGCCCCCAGCTCTAATATAGTTCTTAAAGTTATTTTTAATCAGGAAAAAAGACTACTTATTCCACAATTAGAAATGAAAAGGTTTAAAATACAAAAGACAGATTGAGGCAATACTTAAGTATAAAATGAGTGTCCGCTGTGTAAGAATAGTAATAAAATGACTTTTGAGAACTGTAATCAGAGGAGGTGAAGAGAGTGAGCAGCCCTGAGGGGCATTAGGCTCCTGGAACAGGGGAGGTCACTCTTGAGATGATTAAAGAAAAAGAAAAAAAAAAAAAAAAAAAGGCACCACTGCACAAAGAAAAATAATGTTGGAGGTAGGGCCAAGTGTCTTGGGTATGAATCCGGGCCCTGCTATTCACCCGCTGTACAATGTAAGGAGTTTTCAATTTTCTGAACCGCAGTTTACCCATCTGTAAAATGGGCATATGTCAACCTCAACCACTGATCTGGGAATTAGTTGGGATTACTTATATAAAAGTAGTTTGAAAAAGATAAAGGTGTGTATCAAAGTGAGGCAATATTTCTGCATTAGAAAGCTAGGACTAGAAAATAAAAACTTCCCAGAGATGTGAGAGAAGAGAGCTTGAAGAGAGCTTGTTTGTTTTTTAATAGGAAAATGACAACAAGAGGCAATATGTGAAGATATTTTAGTTATATACATATAAAAATCAGATGGTTCTACTTCAGATGGTTTATGAATTTTTTTGATTTGTTTGTAATACAGTTGACTTGAATATCAAAGGACATTCTTTAATTGAGACAGGCGTTTTCTACAGTTTTGTTGCCCTGCCTTTGAGTATATTTTTCCATGCAACCATTCACCAGCCATGCCCAAAGGACCATTCTTTAAATAAATTCTGAAATAAATTTAACACTTAGCTATACAAGCTGCACACATGCTTTTGGAAAATACAATACAGTGTATGCTCATCATTTACATAACCAGACAGCTGGAGTCTACAGAAATGCAAATTTTGTCATCACTTATATGCACTGAAAACATATTCTTCACTGAAATGCATGGGTGAGGGGGAACCATTTGAGGGAAAAGAGTTAGCAACAAATTCAATCCTTAAGTAAATAAAAAAAAGAAATCAAATTTTCTGTAAAAGTAGGGTAAACGGCGATTGTCTTGATCTGATTCTCTGTGTTTATTCCAACTTGTGGCACGAGCCACAGGGTCCCCCATAAGCTCTCTTTCTGGCTTCGTGCGATGTATGGCAATTACTAGGTTGGTGCAAAAGTAATTGTGGTTTTTGGATTACCAGTTACTTTTGCACCAGCCTAATGGCTGTTGAAACATTGCTCCCTTTCCTGATGCCATCGGCTCTCCCTCATTATGTCTTTCATCCCTCATGCCAGAGGTCAGTCATCTTCTGAACTGAATTACTGGTGACCGCAAGCAATACTAACTTGGCCCCATCCTATCTTTGCAAATTCAGTTCCAAGCCTGTCAGAGAATTTTCTTTCTTTTTTTTTTAAAGTTCACTAGATAGGCAGGCAAACAGCCAGTCAAAATATGAGAACTCATGCCAAATGTTATCCATTTGAATTGCCTGAACAATTTTTCTACGCAATTCCCTATAAGGCAGACATTACTCACATGGCGCACACACTCAATTTATATAAAAACATAGGCTAGATTCACGAATTGCAAAATTACAGTGATTCTATGGATCCCTTTCATAAGGGACTTACCCAACATGCCCCTCTCAACCCCTACTGTAAGAAAGTGGTTGCTTTCAATTTGGTTTTCAAAACAATTTTCAGTTCACTCTCAATCAGAGAAAGTGACTTGGAGTCGAGAAATTCAGTGCACAGCTGAGTCTCCCCCTCTGTCATGTTCTCTTTGGCCCTATGAAATTCCTGAATAGGTCAGTCCATAAAGGAAGCATTTCCATTTCTTTTAAGAGACATGGAATTTCCACATAGTCAACACTGGGCCATCAGAAAAGTTAAACTAAATGATTTTGAGGGCTGGAAGAATGCACTCAGCTCCCACTGAAATTAGTGACTGAACTTGGTGTTTCTATGGCCAAGAAAAGGAAAACAAATATTTATCTTCCTTCTTAACTAAGTTTCTTTAAATAGAATGGTCACAGACAGAAGGCCAAGAGGCAACACTAGGAGAGCATAGTTAAGGAACGCCAGCTTGTATGTAATAGGCCTTCAAATGTGCATTAAATGAAGCTGTTGAACTAATGATGCAATTATACAGATGCAAAGAAATATACAATATCTTAAAAGCGTTCATGTCCATAATGTAATTAACTCCCAGAATTTAGTTTAGGGCTTTAAGCCACAGCCATGACTTTATTTTCGCCTAGTAATCTTCAAGATAACATGAGGACCGGAACTGATCCGTACTTTATTCAGCAGATGTGATATGGTGCTCAGACCACCTTCTGCAAGTGTAGACACCAGATGCCTTGGCTGAGGCACCTTCATCTCTCTTTCTAAATCTGGAGAATAATTCCATTGTCTATACTGGAAATGGGATGCCCAAATTTGCCAACCGTATTAGTCTGTTCTCACGCTGCTAATAAACGCATACCCAAGACTGGGTAATTTATAAAGGAAAGAGGTTTAATGCACTGACAGTTCCACATGGCTGGGGAGGCCTCACAATCATGGCGGAAGGCAAAGGAGAAGTAAAGGCATTTCTTGTCTTACACGGCTGTAGGCAAGAGGGAGCTTGTGCAGGGGAGCCTCCATTTATAAAATCATCAGATTTCATGAGACTTATTCACTACCACAAGAACAGTGTAGGGGAAACCACCACCATAATTCAACTATCTCCACCCAGCCCCACTCTTGACGTGGGGCTTATTACAAGTCAAGGTGAGATTTGGGTGGGGACACTGCCAAACCATATCACCAACCCTTTTTCTCAGCCATGGCAAAATGAGAAACACCCTGGGTAATAGCACAAAAGCACAAGCCAGACTGTTTTGTATATTTCATTTTCTTTTTGGTCCTAATAGAGAATTTTTAGAGGGTTCTTTGATATTTCAGTTTTTAATCAAAACAAAACATTTTGAATTAAAAAAAATAAGAACTCCTAAAACCCATTAGTCTGCTGAGTTGTCAAATCAGTGGGCAGAGATAAATCAGCATTTCTTGTTCTTCATCTCAGCCTGAGAATTGCAATCTTGGAGAAATGTTCTGTGAAATTCACTTTACTTTACCTCTGTTGGGGGATGATACATTATTGGTTCTCAAACTTTAAAATGCATCAGAATCACCAGCAAGACTGTTAAAACAAGATTGCTGGGTCCTGCCACCCAAGAGTTTCTGATTCAATACATCTGAGTTGGAGCCTAGGAGTCTGCATTCTCCAGGGTGCTGATGTTTGCCGGTCCGGAGACCACCCTGTGACAATCACGGACACAGGAGAATACACAGAGCTGGGTCTCCATTTTTTCCCAGACTCATGGATCTTTCTTGCCAATACTCTGCATTCTCATACCAGGTATCCAAGGATGTGACGTTATGTCTTTTCTGCCTGTGGTTCTGACTTTTGCCTTGCTCCAAGTATTGCTCACTTCTAACCTAACTCAGTAGTGAGTGCTGGTTGGGTACTAATGAGTTAGCATGCGCTCAGGTCAAATCTTGCTTACTTCTAACCTACTCAATAGGGGGTGCTGGTTGGGTACTAATGAGTTAGCATGCGTTCAGGTCAAATCATACCTGGTAAGGAATTACGTGCTCTACCACCCAAATGTCTTGTCCTGTTGGCGGGACCTTCATTCCCTTCTGAACATTTGCTTTTAAATGTTATCAAGGTTTTTAGAAACAGAAGTGAAATAACAAAACAGAGAAACAATGCATATATGCATCTATTCGGCATCCAGACACCTAAATGTCTATTAGGCACTCTTTCCAGATGCATTTTCTGCCTTAGAGGAGGGCTTCATAAATCTAGATAGAGCGTGAATGTCAGTGGATGGATTACCTGCAATTTTTCTATGATCTCATCTCACGTGGTCAACTGATGGCCAAAATCATCAGGAGCAGTTTTCCACATTTAACAATAACTCTTTTTACGTTCTGAAACTTAATGGCATTAGCTGAGGCAGAACTATTCAAGGAAACCAAAGGAAAACATCAATTATGACACACAGCAGGTGCTGACTGTGAATGTTGTGCTAGAGGCCATACATCTATGTCTTAACATTGTTAGAATATTATGTGTTCAGTAAGACCATGCTTACTCCCTTCTGCCTGCAGGCTTTCCAAACGCTGGACACGGCTACCTGACGTTATTCAATCTCACCAGGCCAACTGGCTGCTGGAGCTCAGCAAAGAAAAACGATCAACTGGCTTTTTATTAAGAAAGATTAGGCAGACAAGGGGACATGGGTTTGGGAGCCACACAGACTTGACTCCTGGATTCTTGGAATCACCTCACAATTATTGCTAGTTTTGGAATACATATCTGAGAATAACTCTATAAAGTCACAAAAGTCAGTGTGTTCTGGCTGGTGGAGGGGCAGAAAACAAAAACAAAAACCAACCTTTCATCCAGTCGTCCAGCACCAGAAAACCTTTAGCCTAAGTGGCAGTCCAATCGCTCAGCAGCTCCATCTTTCGAGCCAGGTACACACACACCCATTCATATACACCAAATTTCACTGTGGAAAAACTGTAACTGGACAATGGCCTGTGACACACAAAACTGAGGAGGTGGCAATAATTATCCCAGCAATTCTGTCAGCAAAGACACCAGCACTTACAGGCCTAACTAGGCTCCATCCTGGAGTTTACAAGAAGTCTGTCGCTATCCCCTAACAGAGGACACAGGAAAGAAATGTGCCAGCCCTGATCAGCAGAGACTTGCTCCAGACCTCTCGCCAATGCCGTCAGACAGCAAGAGGCAGTGCAGCTGCCAGACCCGCGATTTCAGGCACATGCTGAATGGAGCATGTTACTCTGCTCTTTCAAAGCTGCAGTTGCTCACTCTTCTGCCTCCAATCAGACATTTCCGGTTTGCTTGAAAATGCTATTTTCACTAAACATTTTAGAAATGGTGCTGTCTTTCCTAGGTGCCTGCAATGTTCCACTCATTTATTGCCACCACCATTCTTCACAGGCCAAGAAGTCATTTGCTATGTTCCAAATTGAGTAGTTTATTCAAGTGCCTGCCACTGCTGGAAAGAATGTGAACAGGTTTTTGGAAAAGCACATAAATGTTAGCAATTGTAAAAGCTACTTTCTTGACTTCCTATGAAAGAACGTTTAGCCTGCACTACCATTCGGAACTGATTTTCTTCTCTTTTCTTGTGACTTCATGATATATGGTGTGAAACGGATGCAGCAGTCACCATAAGGTGTAACTCTGTGTTTCTATCAAATACAAAAAAGGTAGGTTTAAAGATGCCACTTTAGACCAATGTCCATGAACATAAATATTTATTCCTAAGGGTCCCATTGCCAGCTTGATTTTAGATGTGCTCATCTCTTTGTTTAACTAAGCAACTCTCTACAACATCAACAATTATCTTGGCATGAAAATATGAATTGAGGCTGGGCCCCCAAGTGAGAATTCTGTCATTCAAATACACCTGTAGAAACCCAAACATATTTTATGTATTCACTTATTGGCACATAGTAAGATCATTATACATCAAAAGAGAGGAATAAACAAATTGATATGATTAATAACAGACACATGTCACCTTAATAAATGTATCTGCTGACAGTTTATCTAACTGTGGACTTTTGCCTAAATAAGGCATCATATTCAACTATCTACAATTTAAATGTAAATTCCTGGCATTCATGATTCTGATGGTTGATTTTATGTGTCAAGTTGACAAGGTGAGAGGCAGCCTAGACATCTGGTGAAGAATGTTTCTGGTGAGGGTGTTTCTGGGTGTTTAACACCTGCATCAGGTTCCTGAGCAAAGCAGACTGCCTTCCCTAATGCAGGCGGGCCTTGTCCAACAGGTTGAAGGCTGAATACAAGAAGACTGGTAATTCCCCTTGCCTGACCACTTCTGAACTGGGACATTGTTTTTTGTTTTTCTTTTTGTTTTCCTGGCCTTCAGGCATGAACTGAAATATTGGCTCTTCCTGGGTCTTGAGTCTGCTGCCTTTACAACTGGAACCACACCAGCACAGGCTCTTCTGGTCTCCACTTGGCCAACTGCAGATCTTGGGACTTGTCAGCCTCCACACATGTGGGCCAAATCCTTATCATAAATCTTTGCGTGTGTGCACACACATATCATATTGGTTCTGTTTCTCTGGAGAACGCTAGTACAATAATTTTCCCACATTTGAGCATCCGTCTATCTTGGAAGCTTCTGTGTTACTACTCTTTCAAAACAAATGCTCAATTAGAATCAACATATTATATTAGGTTGGTACAAAAGTGGTTGCAAAAAATTTTTTGCCATTGTCAAAAGCCACAATTACTTTTGCACCAACTAAACACTATCTCCTAAACAATTGAAAGTCCCTGCTGCAAAGTGCCATCAGTACTGTCTTCTGTGCCTAGCATCCCATCCCACTTGCCTCTGCTCAGAGAGGGATTGTAGCTTCTTTCTGGAAAGCCCAGCTCAAGGTTTGCTTTCTCAAAGGACTCATCCCAATAGCCTACCCTATATTGATACTATCATCTGTATCACTGACTTGACTCTTATGGTAAATACTGGTTATATACCAGGTTCTCAAATAACATTGTCTCACTCCATGTCATCTGGTTATAACACCGATGAGAAAAATACGTCAATTTCCAGCCAGTGCCACTGTCCATGTGGAGTTCGTACATTCTCCCCATGTCTGTGAAGGTTTTCTCCAGGTACTTTAGTTTCCTAACACATCCCAAAGATGTGCCTGACAGGTTAATGGGATTCTCTTAAGTGTCCCAGTGTAAGTGAGTGTGGGGCTATGTGAGTGCACTCTGCAATGGAAGGGCATCCTGTTCAGGGCTGATTCCCACCTGTGTCCTGAACTGCCAATATAGGCTCTGACTACCTGTGACGCTAAGCAGGAATAAGCAGGTTGGAAAATGAATGAATACAAATAATAAAAATTCATAAAGTGTACAATAATTATTCAAATGCACAATAAATAATGTTGTACAGGTCAGGCATAGTGGCTCACGTCTATAATCCCAGCAGTTTGGGAGGCCGAGGCAGGCAGATCACTTGAGGCCAGGAGTTCGAGATCAGCCTGACCAGCATGGCAAAATCCTGTCTCTATTAAAAATACAAAAATTAGCCAACTGTGGTGGCACATGCCTGTAATCCCAGCTACACAGGAGGCTGAGGCATGAGAATCACTTAAACCCGGGTGGTGGAGGTTGCAGTGAGCTGAGATTGTGCCAATGCACTCCAGCCTGGGCAACACAGCGAGATTGTCTCAGAAAAACATTTTTAAAAAACGGTGTATAAAAGTACTTGGGGAGCCTGCCATATTTGTAATTTTTTTCACTATATGAATATTCTTTCTATATTTAAAATATGTAATGCTTCTTTCCTACTAGTCCACAAACATCTTCATGAGAAATAAAGGCAGTACTTTTAATAGTGTCATGTTTTAATTTTTAAAAATTGATACATACAAATTTCACATATTTGTGGAGTACATGTGATATTTTGGTGCATGTATACAATGTGTAACAATCAAATCAGGGTAATTGGGGCTTCCATTGCCTCAAACATTTCTCATTTCTTTGTGCTGAGAATATTCCAAATCTTCTCTTGCAGCTATTTTGAAATATACAATAAATTATTGATAACTATAGTCATCCTACTATGATATTGAAGACTAGAACTTATTCCTTCAAGCTAACTGTATTTTTGTACCCATTAACAATCTCTTTTCATCCCTCCAACTCCTTACCCTTTCCAGCCTCTGGTAACCACCACTCTACTCTCTAACTCCATGAGATCAACTTTTTTAGCTCCAATATATGAGTAGAATCTGTAGCATCTGTGATTCTGTGTCTGCTCTGTTTAATTTAGCATAATGTCCTCCAGGCTCATCCATGTTGCTTCAAATGACAAAACTTCATTTTTTACTGGCGGAATAATATTCTTTTATGTATATATAATATATTTTACTTATCCATTCATCCATTGATGGACACTGGGTTGACTCCGTATCTTCACTATTGTAAATAGAACTGCAATAAATATGAGAGTGCAGATCTCCCTTCACTGATTTCCTTTCTTTTGCAACATACTCAAATACTCAGCAGTGGGATTGCTGGATTATATAGTAGCTGTATTTTTAGTTTTTGAGGCACCTCTATATTGCTTTCCATAACGGCTACACTAATTTGCATTCCCACCAACACTGGCATGAGAGTTCTCCTTTCTCTGCATCCTTGCCAGTATCTGCTATATTTTTCTTTGGATAATAGACACATTAACTGTGATGAAAAGTTACCTCATTGTGGTTTCGATCTGTACTTCTCTAATGATTGGTAATGTTGAGCATTTTTTTCGTATATCTGTTGGCCATTTGTATGTCTGCTTTTGAGAAATGTCCACTTAGGTCATTTGCTCATTTTTCAATCAGATTTTAGATTGCAAATAATTTCTCCAATTCTATAGGTTGTCTCTTCACTTTCTTGATTGTCTCCTTTGCTGTGCAGCTTTTTAAAAAAATCTGAATTGTCTATTTTTGCTTTGGTTCCCTGTGTTTTTGTTAACAAAAAATATTTGTCCAGACCAACGATGTACCAAAGGAATTCTCCTACAAAACATGTTTTCTTTTAGTAGTTTTATAGTTTCAGTCTTAGATTTCTAAGTCTTTACACCATTTTGATTTGAGTTTTATATTTGGTGACAGGGGTCTAGTTTTATTATTCTGCACGCAGAGATCCAGTTTTCTTAGCACTATTTATTGAAGAGACTGTCATCTCCCTATTGCATGCTCTTGAAGCCTTTATCAAAAATGAGTTGACTATAAATATGTAGATTTACTAACGGGTTCTCTTCTGTTCCATTGGTCTATGTGTCTGTTTTTATGCAGCACCATGCTGTTTTGCTTACTACAGTTTTGCAGTATATTTTCAAATCAGGTAGTGTGATGCCTCTAGCCTTGTTCTTTTTGCTAAGATTGCTTTGGTTATTCAGGGTTTTCTGTGGTTCCATATGAATATCAGGATTGTTTTTGTATTTCTGTGAACAATGTCATTTGTATTTTGTTAGGGATTGCAATGAATCTATGGATTGCTTTAAGGTAATACAGGCATTTTAAGAATATTATTTAACAATTCTAATCCATACACATGTAATCTCTTTTCAGTTTTTGGTGTTTTCAATTTCCTTCATTAGTGTTTTAGAGGTTTTGCTGTAGAAAACTTTCATTTATTTAAATTTATCTCTAGGTATTTTATTTTTTTGGTAACTACTATAAATGTGATAGCTTTCTTGATTTCATTTTCAGATTGCTGTTTATGTATAGAAATACTACTGACTTTTGTTATGTTGATATTGTACCCTGCATCATTATTGAAATTGATTACACATTCTAATAGCTTTTTAATAGTTTTTAAGGTATTTCTAAATATAAGATCATGTCATCTGCAAACAAGAACAATCTGACTTCTTCCTTTCCAATTTGGAGATTTTATTTTTTTCTCTAGCTTGATTTCTCTGGCCATGACTTCCACTACTATGTTGAATGAAAGTGGTGAAAGTGGGCATCCTTGTCTTGTTCCGGATTTTAGAGGAAAACCTTCAAATTATTCCCTGTTCGGTATGTTAGCCGTATGTCATATATTGCCTTTATCATTTTGAGGTAGGTGCAAGTTTGTTGAGAGACTTTATCATGAGGAGATATTAAATTTTATCAAAAGCTTTCTCTGCACCTATAGAGATGATCATATGACTTTTGTCTTTTACACTATTGATGTAGTGTATCACATTCATTGATTTGTGTATGTTGAACCATCCTTGTATCCCTGGGATAAATCTCACTTGATCATGGTGTATTTTTTTTTTTTAAAGAAAGAGAAAAAAAGGAAAAAAAAGAGTAAATGGATAATTTCAAACATGCTTTACCTACCAAGAAAAAAAAGCTTTTGTCTCTTCACCAGCAAACCCTTTTACAAAACCTTGAAGAGAACTAAACACAGTAGACTAAGCAATAATGAACTTTCTTAAAACACTACATAGTAAAAACCTTCAGAAGCCCAGAAAAACCAAGGAATACTGGAATTAGAAAAACCATTTTTGAGAGCCATGTGACAGACCAAGCAGCCCAGCCCACAAGGATTCCTTCAGCAAGCAAAGAACAAAGGAAAAAACCTCTCACTTGACATGTTCTCAAAACAATTTGCCTGCTAAATGCTAAAGCTACCACCCTCATCTACAACAAAAACACTGTTCCTAGTACACAACAATAAAATGGGAAGCACCCAGACTGCATGCTCTCCATCTTACTCTCCCAGAGGAAGACAAGAACAATCATCTACGGCACATGGCAGCTGCAGTGAA
This sequence comes from Mandrillus leucophaeus, assembly GCF_000951045.1. Classification (NCBI taxonomy): domain Eukaryota; kingdom Metazoa; phylum Chordata; class Mammalia; order Primates; family Cercopithecidae; genus Mandrillus; species Mandrillus leucophaeus. Next base: position 1,216,594 of record NW_012104843.1, on the reverse strand, counting down.
GCAACATCAAGAGCCAGCTTCACGCACAGGAGAGAACACTGGGCCTCCTCATGGTTTCCAGTGCTCTACCCATTCAGAGAAACTTCTCTGGTAATGAACTATAGAAATCATCCCTGAAAGTATCGTCTTTGTAACTTTTTAATGTGTTGTTGGATTTATGATGTTAATGTTAATATTTTCTTGGGGATTTTTATACTTATGTTCATCATGATGATGCCTGTAGTTGTCTTATTTGTTAAATCTTTGGTTTTAGTATCAGGGCTGTTTGCCTATTACAATGAGTTAGGAAGAATTCTCTCTTCAAATTTTTGGAATAATTGTAGAAGAATCGGTCTCAATTCTAACTTATAAATTTGGTAGAATTCAGCAGTAAAGCCATCTGATCCCGGGCTTTTCTTTGTTGGGAGGCTTTTTATTACTGATTCAATCTCATTGCTAATTACTGGTCTGTACAAATCTTCTATTTCTTCCTGGTTCTATCTTGGTTGATTATGTGTGTCCAGGAATCTGTTGTTTAGTTGTTCCTAATAGTTTCTAATGATTATTTCTATTTCTGTGGTATCAATTGCAATGTCTCCTTTTTGTTCTATTTTTTTGGGTCTTTTCTGTTTTTCTCTTGGTCTAGCTAAAGGTTTATCTATTTTGTTTATCTTTTCTGAAAACCAATTTTTCATCTTGTTAATCTCTGTTAGTGTCTATTTTTGTCTCCATTTCATTTAATTCTGCTCTGATATTTATTTCTTTCCTTGTACTAATTTTTTATTTGGTTTGTTCTTGCTTTTCTTGGTTTCTTGAGGTGCATCATTAGGTTATTTGAAATCTTTCTACTTTTTGATGTAGGTATTTATTACTATAAACTTCCCTCTTAGAACTGCTTTTACTAAATCTTATAGGTTTTGGTATGTTGTCTTTCCATTTTCATTTGTTTCAATTTTTTTATTTCCTTCTTCACTTCTTCATTAACTCAATGATCATTCAGGAGCATATTATTTAATTTCTATATATTTGTCCAGGTTCCAACATTTCTCTTGTTACTGATTTGTAGTTTTATTCCATTGTATCCTGATAAAATACTTGAAGTGATTTTGACTTTTTTATATTTATTGAAGTACGTTTTGTTGCCTAACATGTGGTGTAACCTGGAGAAAATTCCATGTGCTGATGAGAAGAAGGTGTATACTGCAATTGTTGGATGAAAGGTTCTGTAATGTCTGCTAGGTTCATGTGGTCCGTAGGGTAGTTCAAGTCCAATATTTCTTTGTTGATTTTCTGTCTAGTTTATTTATCTAATGCTGCAAGCAAGTTTGGTGTTGAAGTCCCCAACTACGATTGTAATGGAGTCTATCTCTTCCATTAGTGCTAGTGATATTCGTTTTATATATCTGGTGCACCAGTGTTGGGTGTGTGTGTGTGTGTGTGTGTGTGTGTGTATTTATATCCTCTTGCTGAATTGATCCCTTCAAAATTATATAGTGACTTTGTCTCTTTTTATGTTTTTTGACTTAAAGTTCTAGTTTGTCTGACATAAGTATAGTAACTAGTGCAGACTTTTGGTTTCTTTTTGCATAAATTATTTTTTCCCATCTCTTCACCTTCAATCTATATGTCTTTATAGGTGAGGTCAGTTTCTTGAAGGCAGAATATGGTTGGGTCTTGCTATATTATATATTTTTATGCATTCAGTGAGTCTGTATCTTTTACTTGGGAGATTTGAACTGTTTATATGCAAGGTTGTTATTAATAGATGAGAACTTATTCCTGTCATTTTCTTCACTGTCTTTTGTTTGTTTTCTAAATCCTTTATTAATTTCTTCCTCTCTGATGTGTATCTTTGAGATCTGGTAGTTTTCTGTAGTAATAACATTTCATTCCTTTCTGTTTCTCATATATGTATCCGCTCTTTCAGTAAGTTTCATATTTTAGTGTGTTTTCATGGTGTCGGAGAGCATCCTTTCACTTCCAGATGTAGGTCTCTCTTAAGCATTTCTCATATAGCCAGTTTAGGGTGATAAATCCCATCGGTTTTTGTTTGTCTATGAAACACTTTATATCTTCTTACATTCTGAAGGACACTTTTGGTGAATATAGTATTCTTCACCAGGAGTTTTTTTTCTTTCTTTCAGTACTTTGAATGTATCACTCAATTTTCTCCTGACCTATATGGTTTCTGCTGAGAAATCTGCTGTTAATCTGATGGGAATTCCCTTATATGTGACTTGATGCTTTTCTCTTTAACTTTTGACAGTTTAACTATAATGTGCCTCAGAGAGAAAACTTTTGAGTTAAGTATACTCAGAAATCTTTAAGCTTCCTATATTTGGATGTCTACATCTCTTTTAAGATTTAAGAAATTTTTATTTATTATTCCAGGTTTAATAGGCTTTTCTATGCTTTTTTCTATCTCTTCACCTCTGGCATTCACAATATTTGAATGTTTGTTCACTTGATGATGTCCTATATGCCATTTAGGCTTTCTTTTTAAAACTCTTTTCTTCATTCATTTATGTCTGACTGGGTTATTTCAAAAGGCCTATCTTTAAGTTCAGTAATTCTTTCTTCTGCTTGATCTAATCCATTGTTGAAGGTCTCAACTGTATTTTTATTTCATTCATTAAATTCTTCAGTGCCAGGAATCCTTTTTTATGACATGTCATTAATGTCTTTTTTTAATTGTGTGGTGGTAGGATGGTAGGAGATGCTCATAATAACTTTGTTTGTAAATATGTATTCTTTGATTTAACCCACCACTACTGCTACTACTACTACTACTGCCATCATTCACTGATTCACCAAAAACTGGATAAATAATTGTCTTCCTTGTTTTTATTAATCTTTCTCACATTTACACATAGCTCATATTTGTTTCAATATTTAATATTACAAGGTTTTTGGGTCTTTATTTTGAAGGTTGGTGATGTTTTCTTGACCAGAAATATTACATAGTAACTTAACTCATTTATTTTAATTAGTCTATGGTAAAATTGGTTTTGATATACAATGTTTCCCATAAAGTAATAGTTTCCCAGAACCTATCAATGACAATAAGTTAGGACTTCCTGTACTGTACTACCAGTTTTCTGTATGTGTGTGAATGTTTTTCTCAAATAAACTGCAAATTCATGCACAACTCTTTGTTGCTCCTGGTCCCTGGATCTACTGTCTACCCACCTGTATGTGTTTACTGATGATGACGACAAGAAAGATATTTAGAGGTATTAGCAAATGAAAATTTTGACTTCTCACTTCTGCCATTTAAGTGTAGAAAGGAAGTACTTGTGAAGTTCAAAGAAGCACTGAGTGAAACAACAATGCTTTGACACTTTATCAATTCCTGTGGATAAATCTTCTCTAATGAAGCAACTATTTGACTGTAGTAAGAAGAGTTTCCATTGCCTCCATGCTCAATGAAGTGAATGATTCAGGCAGATAGTTAAAAAAAATTACACTTTTGTAGTCAAAATATCTTGTTAAACAAGATCATACCCAGAACTCCAAAAGACAAAACAGTTTTTAGTGCAGGTGCTCTGGTGGGAGCAGGAATGAGGTTGTCATAACTCCCTCTCCTACCAACTCAGGGCACGGTACTGAGGAAAATACACGTCACTTTTAAGCAAAGTAGCTCTTGTTCCTTAAAGGAGTCACAGATTCTTTTTCTTTCTGCCTAACTTTCTTTCTCTTATCATACATCTTTTTCCAGAGGCTGGTCGATGGTTTAAAAAGCTTTTCCTATGCCCTAGAAACATCATATTGGATAAATACCTCTAGAGACTTTGTTAATCTCCTGAGAATCTGAAACATCATCCATGTATCTCATGATGGGTTCTTTCCTACATAATTCCCATAAGTTTTGGGCTTCCTACTCACATCCCATAACTTATGGGCCTTTATAGCATTCACTGCTCTTTTTTTTTTTCTGGGAATCAGAAACTATGTGGACAATCAGCAAAACTCTTTGTGTCAGTTACTAATGAGAACAAGCTCTCCTGGTTCAGGCAGCTAAGATTTTATTAGTTTAAAACTAAACCAAACCTAAGATGCTCACAAAGTTGTTAGATTGGGTTGCTACTAAAAATATAAATCTGCTTGGTGCAGCTGGTTCCTTTCATTCTGGAAAATTATTTGCTGCAAGGATGTTAATGAAATTAGACCCTGCAATTCTATTATGTGCTACTGCCTTGCAAACCAATATTTCTGTTTTACTTTACTACTTCTGAAGATTGCCTTTGATTTGCCTCTGTTCTTTGCTATCTCATCTCCCTCCATTCCTCCCTTCTTTCAGCTTTCCTCCTCTCTCTCCCTTCTTTTCTTTACAGTCATAAGTCATTTTCTAGTCACAAACAATAATAATTCCATTGACATTACTGGTAAGGTCACTACAATCCGCAGGTGGTTAAAGGCATGGTGTCCCTTAAATAAAACAACCACTACATCCCCTATTTTGCATTACTTCTCACTGTAGCACAGCTATCATCATGAATCATATTTAACAGTGAGTGAGGTGTAAAGTGTTTGTAAAGAGAATTTTTTTAAAGTTTCCCCAATGCTCTCATGAAATCCTTCTTAAGGTCATGGAAGATGCAGAAAAGCAAATTAAGAACCTCATTCATGGTTTCTTCATTCTCAAGAATATATTGCTATTAACTGTAAGAATACAAATTCACTGATTCCACTGAATTACACTCAATTATACTGGGTCAGTAAGCTTAAAGCAAACCAGAAGCTTAATCTGAATCATTTTCACAAGGCCTCCATTAGCTACAGCAATCATTCATGTAAGAAACTATTACTACACCCCGTCGCCTACAAAACCTGGCACATTGAGACAAGCTTCCTGCAATGCACCCAACCCCCGTCCCCCAGGCCCTGCCATCATTTATAAACAGAGCACTGGGCTGACATTAACATAGTCTATCCTTGAAAAAAAAAACATTTAAAAAGGCAGCATGAATGGAGAAGGTACTTCTCTGTCTCAGTGATCAGTGTAGACTGTCTACATGTAAACCCTCTGTTTAAGTCTCAAGGGCAGAAGGCTAAGAGCTTCATCTCCATGAATCAATGCCAATCAGCATTGCCATCCTTTTGGGAAGAACTCCTGAATCATAAAAATAACCTAGTTGAGGCTTTTCACCCTAAAAGATTTTGGCTGAATATTGAATAATTTTTATATTCATATTTTTAATATTTGTAAATGGTTATCACTCAAAAATACTACCACTGAAACCATTTAGTACACAGCAAGCTATTTGTGACATTATCCAAAGTAAGTCAACATTGTCTCTTCTTATTAAGAGAATATAATCTAAAATAAACTAGCTGCAACGAAGCATCAGGAGAATCAAACCTCAGAACACACTTAGCACACACACAAACACACACGATTTTTCACATTGCAAAAACACAGAGGCATTGGTACATTCTGCATGACAGTTAGTGTTAGGATAGATGGAAAGAGTAAATGTTCAGAAAATATCAGGAGTGGCCAGGGTGCAGTGGCTCATGCCTGTAATCCCAGCACTTTGGGACGCTGAGGCCAGTGAATCACACAAGGCCAGGAGTTCAAGACCAGCCTGGCCAACATGGTGAAACTCTGTCTCTACTAAAAATACAAAAATTAGCCAGGCGTGGTGGTGCATGCTTGTAATCCCAGCTACTCGGAAGGGGAGACACAAGAATCACATAAACCCGGGAGGTGGAGGTTGCAGTGAGCCGAGATTGTGCCACTGCACTCCAGCCTGGGTAACAGAGAAAGACTCTGCCTCAAAAGAAAAAAAAAGAAGAAGAACAAAGAAAATGTCAGGAGAAAACATCATCCTGAGAAAAGAGAAAGCTTTGAAGAGCTTCACAAAAGAAGAGAGCGAAGGTGAGGCCTGTGAGAGATGAAGTGAGGAGTATGAGAGTAGATGGTGGCCAGTGAATAATACAGGAATGGTTTTCCTACTCTGGAAACTTACAGAAAGTGTATGGAAGTAAATGAATTCAACATGAAAAATGTTAACCACAAGTTTTAAAAAAATGTTAACCAAGAAGAATTGGCTATGCTAGAAAAACTGAAGTCAACAAAGGGACAGGAGGTTATCTAGCAGGATGAAGTGAATAAATCCCATATGCATAGTGGGTGGACAGGAATCCTGCAGCTTCTTGCTTGGAAGTAAGAACATACAGAAGTGCTTCTTATTATGCTTACATGTCCTGCTCAAGGAGTCATGGCTAAATTTTAATTAGTGTTAAGAAATAAACATTAGCATGCATTGTAAATAAAGCACTATATGTTAGGAGGAACCAAGATGGGCAGTTTGGGGCCAATAATAGCAGTATGGAAGCAAAGTGAGCATAAATTTCAGTGGAACCCACAAGCCCCCGGCACACTGCCCATGGTTTGGTACAGTAATGCCAGTTACTAGAAGTCATTTAATTTTTCCTGTTATTTTGCTTGTAACTAGGACATTTTGAAAAAATGTTAGCCACACCCATCAACATTGCTGCTCTCTCAGATTTGCGTCAGTGGTAATTATGACAAACTTAATAGCCACATAAACAAATACAGAGTGAACTTACAACTTATCTATGACCAGCAAGTATTAATTATGTATTACTAATAATGAGCAATACGTACTTAAATAAAGGTACTACATTCTCTAACCTTAGCAATAGTTATTTGCTCTGTAGATAATTCTCCCCATTCTTACATTGAACTTGATCTCCAATGTGACATTTTCTGGGGCCTAAATCTAACTTGTATCAAAAGCCCTTAGAAATCAAACAGATACTGTACATGAATGTTCACAGCAGCATTATTCAAAATAACCAAAAGGTGGAAGCAACCAAAATGTACATCAGCAGAAGAAAGAATAAACAAAATATGGTCTATCCATCCCATGGAATATGACTCAGCCACCAAAAGTAAGGAAATTTTAATATATGCTACCAACATGAATGGATCTTGAAAATATCTTGCTTGATGAAATAAGTCAGACACGTGGGAAACCACGGTATGATTCTACTTGTATGAGATACCTAGAATACGCATATTCACAGAGAAAGAAAATAGAATAAAAGTTGTCTCGGACTAGGTGGAGGGGAGAAGTGCAGTCATTTAAGTACAGGGCTTTAGTAAGGGATGATACCAATGTTTTGGATATAGATCGTGGTGACAGTTACACAATACTGTGAATGCATTTAATGGCACTGAATTGTACATTTACAACGGCTAAACTGATAAATATTTTTATGTATACTTTATTACAATAAAAAATTTTAAAGTCCTTTACATTTATTTTAATCAAAACTAGAAAGGGCCTACTTTTAAAACCACAAACTAATAAAAGGATTATGTTTATTTTACCAAAAATTTTAGATCATTGAAAGTGTCTCTAAATCATTTACATTTTTTTTTGTTTGGTTTTTTTGAGATAAGGTCTAGTTCAGAATCTGAAATGAACATAACAGATCCCCTTGCTCTGTCACCCAAGCTGGAATGCAGTGGCATGACCACAGCTCACGGCAGCTTCAATCTCCCAGGCTCAAGCGATCTTCCTGCCTTCGCATCCTGCGTAACTGGGAGGACAGGCGTGTGCCACCAAGCCTAGTTAATTTTTGTTTTTTGGTTTTTTTTGTAGACACAGGGTCTCACTATGTTGCCCAGGCTGGTCCTGAACTCCTGGGCTCAAGTGATCCTCCTGCCTCCCCTCTCAAAGTGCTGGGATTACAGGCATGAGTCACTGTGTCTGTCATCGTTTACATTTTCAAATACCTATTTGTTTGTGAAGACATCAAGAAAGAATGAAAAGAATGAAAAGTCTGTGTTTACTTAAAACTCCAAAATAAATCCATGAGAATTGTGAACAAAAGTGAATCATAATGTTGACTCTGAAAAAATGGTTTTAATCTTTAATAGGTTTTTAAAATAAGATGTGATTTAATGGGTATTAAATCTACTTTACTTTTTATGAGTTTTCTAAGCAAGAGAAAATAGAAATGAAAGCACCTCCCAGGTTAATTTCAGCATCAGCCCCAGCTGTGCCCTGAAGTCTAGGGGTTCCCATTCCCCATCCTCTATCCCTGTGAGAATAACTGAGACCTGTTTGCTGTAGGTTTGTTTCCACTCACCACAGATTGTGGACCTAGTGGAATGACAGGGAGCCTGCCGAGAAACATTCATGACCAATCTTTCCCCAATCACTGATTCTCATGTCTGTTATACGTTAAGTATTCTGAAGCAAGACCTTATGTTATTAATAATTTAAAAACAATTAAAGATAATAAATATTTCTCCACTTGGTCCCTTACTGGTGGCTTAGCCAGCTTCAACCCACTAACATCATCATAACCAAGTCAACCTTCCTCTGACTGTAAGAATAATCCTTCTAAAACAACATTTAAACACAACTGAACGAGGATTTATATAAACTTTTACACTTGTGTCTCAAGAGAACTACTGTGGGGAGTAGAGGATGAAAGACAGATTTTTGGAGGACAGTTACAGCTTGAAAGCACTGTGTCTAACTGACAGTCCCCATGTTGGGGTTACCAGCTGAATAAATTTTCTAGGGCTGCCATAACCAAGTACCTTAGACTGAGTGGCTTAAACAGTAAGCACATTTCCTACAGTTCTGGAGGCTGGAAGCCCAAGATCAACATTGGCAGGGTTACTTTCTTTTTTTTTTTTTTTTTTTTTGAGACGGAGTCTCGCTCTGTCGACCAGGCTGGAGTGCAGTGGCCGGATCTCAGCTCACTGCAAGCTCCGCCTCCCAGGTTCACGCCATTCTCCTGCCTCAGCCTCCCGAGTAGCTGGGACTACAGGCGCCCGCCACCTCGCCTGGCTAGTTTTTTGTATTTTTTAGTAGAGATGGGGTTTCACTGTTAGCCAGGATGGTCTCGATCTCCTGACCTCGTGATCCACCCGTCTCGGCCTCCCAAAGTGCTGGGATTGCAGGCTTTGGCAGGGTTACTTTCTTCTGGGATCTGTCTCCTTGGCTTGCTGATGTCTTCTCCCGGCGTCCTCTCATGGTCTTCTCTCTGTACAATGCCTGTATCCTAATCTCCTCTTCTTACAAAGACACCATTCACAATAGATTATCACATTTTAAGTTAATTATCCTCTTAAAGACCCTATCCAAATATAGTCACCATCTAAAATACTGGGGTTAGGACTTCAGCATATGAATCAGGGAGGAGCACAAATTCAGTCCAAAACATCAACTCAGACCTCCATTATAAATTAGTGTCTATAAAGATAGTTTCCAATTTTTAAAACATTTGCTAAATGTAGGCCATTTTGGTTCACAATTTTGCCCTGCACTTGCAAATGGATGTTGAGTTACTCTAGCACCAGGTGTTATGGCTGAACCTCTCACAGACCATGACACTTTCATTCAACGGCCTTGGCTGGGGATGTGCATGCACTATTCTCCACGTCAGGGCACAGGCTTCCAATCCCCACCAAAACAATGCTAGCTCGTTCTGGCACCAAGAGGCAATGGGAAACACTGCCCAGGCAACAGCTGGCAATCACAGATTTGAATAAGTTCTACTGTGTTTCTATGTATTGCTCTAAGAATGGACCAGAACCATAGAGTAGAAAATATTCCTAGGTGACCAGGTACACAAAAGTAAGGAATCTGTTTTTCTCTTTCCTGAGAAAATGAAACACATTTCAAAACCCTGTAAAAGGCTTTGATTCTTGTATGCATTCGTCTGAGCTAAGCTGCTTTAAACCCTGTTACTCAGTACTGAGGACTTGAACTATAGGGGATCTGTTATCATATTCATTTCAAATTCTGATAAGTTCTCCAGAATTTTTCTAAAATGTTTTTAGTCCATCTGTTTGAGCACGGGGCCTTAGACAGCTCTCCTTTTATCTTCAAACTTCAAAGCATAATTTTGAAATAAAGGTTTACTTTTCTGCAGAATTCTGAAAGTTTTATACTGTCAGGGACAATCGGTTGGAGTTTTTTGAAATGTATCCTGACTGAAATACCTCATTTGCATCAGGGTTTGTGTACCCTCAAACTGTACAACTATTCTAGAGTCTACTATCCCCTGGACACTACTTGAAGTTTACTCTTTCAATACTAATAATGAAAGAATGAGTAAGACCTACTATTTGATAGCACAACAGGGTGACTATCGTCAATAATAACTGAATTGAACATTTTAAAATAACTAAAAGAATATAATTGGATTGTTTGTAACACAAAGGATAAATGCTTGAGGAGATGGAAACTCCATTCTCCATGATGTGGTTATTATGCATTGCACGCCTGTATCAAAACATCTCATTTACCCCGTGTGTGTGTGTGTGTACACATAAACGTGTATGTGTATGTCTATATACATATATACACACACACACACACACACACACACACACACACACACACACACATATATAAAGTAAGGGTCCCCAACCCGCCAAAAGCAGGAAGTGAGGCAGGGGCGGGCGAGCATCACCATATATATATATATATACACACACACACACACACACACACACACTACCCACAAAAATTAAAAATATTAAAAAATATTAATCACGAAGGTAGATTTTCTAAATATTTCACACAGCTGTACCGATTTGAAATTTTTAGTCCCCTAGCAATGAAGTAGCTACATCATAGCAGAAAGAACCCAGTTTGGAGTCAGGAAAGATTTGGGATTGCATTGAGCTTTGTGTGACCTCTGCATATCATTTAACCTCTTTGAATCCAAGCTTCCTGACTTGGAAAATGAGGATACTGTTATCTCTCTTGCAGTCATTATGAGGATTAGGTAAGAAAATGGACGTGGCAGTCCTTATAAACTCTAATGCCCTCAAGAAGGTGGTGGCATTTTTCTTGACTCTTCGGTGACTATGGTGGCTGATTAGCAGTCATTACTGCCCTTGCTTTGTTAGAAACACCAGGTGCTTCATAGCATGAGACTGCTTCCTATCTAGACCTTATTTGGAGACTATTATGCAAAGAATACTGAAGCACATTGTTTTCCAGAACACACCATATTCTAACAATTTACAGTTTCATTCATCAAGTTAACAGTATTTCAAGGCAAATTGATCAGCTACCGACCTTCATAACATCAATTTAGTAGTATAGATGGAAATCTCAAATGTCTCTGGCTCTTTAGCATTAAATATTGAGTGAAAGTAGGGTTTTCATTGACAGCTTTATTACTTTATTTTACTACTGCACATTTTTATGTGACAGTAAAGCAGCTAAACACACATTAAATAGTGCTGAGATAACTTGATAATGACCTTTCACAGATGATTTTCTCGATGAAGGTTAGTGGCAAAGAAGACAGGCAAACATGTTGCCAGTAGAAAGTAGGACGGCTTCTAGTTCTGATCAAGACAGCACTAGGAGCACTGACTTAAATGTTTAAAATACTTCCTGGGCTCCTAGGCTGTGCCAGGCATTAGTACACAAGAGAAAAAAGGTCAGATGAAGGTCTTACACAAAATGATGAGAAAGCTGAAGAAAAAAAGCATAGTTCTAGCCTATGAGACAAACACCTATATTGAAAGTGCTATGGCAGGACAGGGGCAGGGCAAAGCCTCTGTCTGGTGAGTAAGACAGGCGTTCCCGTTCCTTTATATCAACAGGCCCCACGGTTTTTGGCACCAGGGACCAGTGTTGTGGAAGACAGTTTTCCCACTAACCAGGTTGGGGCATAGCTTCGGGATGAAACTGTTCCACCTCGGATCATCAGGCACTAGATTCTCAGAAGGAGCATGCAACCTAGATCCCTCGCATGCACAGTTCATCACAGGGGTTGCGCTACTGTGAAAATCTAACGCTGCTGCTCATCTGACAGGAGGCGGAACGCAGGTGCTGATGCTCGCTCATCCCGGCTCACTTTCTGCTGTCGGGGGGCTGGGGACCCTAACACATGTACTTTATCAAGTATATGTGTTTGACAAGCAGAAAAGAGGAGGAAAAGACATTTCTGAGAAAGTGAACAGCACTGAAAAGACACGGAAATAAGGAAGAGAACGCCAGAATCGTGGCGAATGTAGACAGTGCCAAACAGGAGCTATCAGGACGGCCTGGTCAGGGCCCTGAGTCATGAATGTGAGGCCTCACAGTCCTTGTAGAAGCTTCCTGACTTTTAATAACCCTCAGAGAAAGATATACCATCACACGCCACATAACAACATTTCCGTCAACAACGAACCACGTACACCACAGTGGTTCCATGAGAGATGCTGGAGCGGAAGACTTCCTGCCGCCTAGCGACATCCTAGCTGTCCTAACGTCACAGCATGACACGCTACTGAGGTGTTTGTGGCGACGGTGCTATAAAGAAATCTACCGCGCTGCCAGTCATATAAAAGTAAAGCACAGACGATCATGTACAGTACATAATACTTGCTAATGATAATAGACAACCATGTTACTGGTTTATGGATTTACTATAACATACTTAATACTTATTTTACAGCATTCTACTTATACTAAAAAAATAAATAAAGTTAACTGTGAAGCAGCCTCAGGCAGGACCTTCAGGAGGATCCAGCAGAAGGCCTTGTTATTCTCGGAGATGACCGCTCCATGAGTGTTACTGCCCACTGAAGACCTTCCAGTGGACACGATGTGGAGGTGGGACCAGTGCTATCAGTGATCCTGACCCAGCATAGGCCTAGGCTAATGTGTGTTTGTGTCTTAGGTATCAAAAAAGTTTTACATGTTAAAAAAAAAAAAAAAAAGTAAAAACAAAAACAGAAAACAGCTTATAGAATAAGAATATGAAAACAATATTTTGTACAGTTGTACAATGTGTTTGTGTTTTAAGCTAAGTGTTATTACAAAAGAGTCAAACAATGAAAAATGAATTGAAAAGTAAAAAAGTTTAAGGAAGCTAGGGTTAATTTATATTAAAGACACAAATTAAAAAAATAAATATACTGTAACCTAACTGTACAGTGTTTTTAAAGTCTACAGTGGTGTACAGTCATGTCCTAGGCCTTCATATTCACTCAACACTAGGTCCCTGACGCCCAGAGCAACTTCTAGTCCTGCAAGCTCCATTCATGGTGGATGTCCTGTGCAGGTGTGCCACTTTTATCTTTGATACCATATTTTTACTGTACCTTTTCTATGTTTCATTCATTGTTGATTAGGCACTAATGCAGACTGAATCACATGGACTCAGTCTAGAAAATATCTGTTGAAAGCCCACACTAGGCTAAGTGCTGTGTGTGCATTCATAGACAAGATGTGCCACAGAGTTCCAGCCTGGGTGACAGAGTAAGACTCCATCTCAAAGTTGATCCAAATATCTCCTCCAATTTGAAATTTTCTGACATCTGGATCAAAACTAATCTCTCTTCAATATTCCCACATCATTTTCTAAAGACTTTAATGAGATACAATTCACATACAGTAAATTCACCTATTGAAGAGTTCTCAGTATATCATAGGGTATGCAACTATTACCACAATCTAATTTGAAAATATTTTCATGACCCCTAAAAAAACCATTTCTCATTAGCAGTAATCACTCCTCCTCCCTCTGCCCCAGCCCGTTTAGCTACACAAATACCATTGTGTCCCAAGAGTCTACAGTATTCAGCACAGTAACATACTGTACAACTTTTCAGCCTAGGAGCCTTGGCTATACCATATAGCCTGGGTGTGTAGCAGGCTCTGCTACCTATGATTGCGTAAGTACCCTCTATGATGTTCACACAATGACCAAATCACCTAAAGATGCATTTCTCAGAATACAGTCCCATTGTTTAAGGATGCATGACAGCATATACTTAATACTCATACATATATTTCAGTACTTTGTCCTGTCATATCACAATCATTCCTCTGGGGCAAGTATGGGAGCCAGAGAGCTTCAGCTGAAGATCAGGTGGGAAAAGTATAGGGGCTGGGATGGAGGGGAGACTGCCTCACACTTTAATTGATTTAAGTGGCTCCATGGAGGAAAAGATAATGACCATTCATTGTTGATTAGGCACTAATGCAGACTGAATCACATGGACTCAGTCTAGAACATATCTGTTGAAAGCCCACACTAGGCTAGGTGCTGTGTGTGCATTCATTGACAAGGCAGATATGGTTCCTGACGATTTCAGGCTTCCAGTGTAGGAGGGATGTTAGATGTTTAAAAAATAATAAGGGAATGCACAGCTCCATTATTCAGAGATTGCTTAGGGAAAGCCTCCCTGAGGAGGGGATATTTAGGGAGAGAGTGAAGGCGGGGTTGGCGGCGGCAGTAGTGGAAGACCAGCGGGAGGGGAGGTATGATTCCACCTTCATGGTGCTTCATAAGCAGGAAGAGCATCTTGATCTCAAGAAAATGAAAGTGCTAAGGCTGAAGCTCAGAAAGCAGTGGGGAAAAATGAGGGGAACTGATGAAGAGGAGGCCAGAACCAGATGATAGGGGAACGTGCGTCAACCACTCATTCCCATTCCCGGAGTGCCTTCGATGGCTCAACTCGGGCACAGCAAGCAAGCCAGACAAAAGTCCTGCCAGGCCAGCTCATGCTCCAGTGGAGGGAGACAGACGAGCATGTGAAATCCCAGCGTCGAGCCTGCCCGGCTCTGAGAAGAGTTACGGAGAAACGGGAAGCAGGCAACAGGGAGGAGGATAGGGGAGCTGTGTGTTAAGGAGTCTTGCACTGTCCAGTTTTGCTTAGAAATGGTAGGATTGAATGTGCATTTATAAAAGACCTCTGATGGCTGGACACAGTGGCTCAAATCTGTGATCCCGGTGCTTTCAGAGGCAGAGATGGGAAGACTGTTTGAGCCCAGGTTCGAGACCATCCTGGGCAACGTAGTGAGGCCCAGTCCCTACACAAATTTTAAAAATTAGCTGGGCATGGTGGCATGTGCCTGTAGTCCTAGCTACCCGGGAGGCTGAGGCTGGAGGATCACTTGCGCCCAGGAGGGTGAGGCTGCAGTGAGCTGTGATCACCATGCGCTCCAGCCCGGGTGACAGAGTAAGACCCTGTCTCTAAAAATAATACAAATAAAATAAAAAGATAGCTGGCTGTAGGGTAGAGCAACTCTAGAGGGCAGCAGAGTGAATATGGGTGCAATGAGGAGCCATGGCAGTGGCTGAGGCTAGGCTAGCAGCGTTGCAGAGAAACCTCCCAAACACCGAGGCACCCAGGAGAGAGAATACGTAAGATTTATGATGGATGTGGTGCAGAGGTGAGGTAGTAGAGACAGTCAAGGGCGATTCAGGTTTCTGGCCGAAATGAGCGGGCAGTTGGAAGTATTTATTCAGATAAGAGACACTGGTAGAAAAAAAACATTTTGTGGGGCTGCGAAGACAGGCATGGCCAGGGGGAGGAGTAAGATACTCAGCTGCACTATGGACAAAAGGAGTTGGAGATGCCCAGGGAATCCATGTGGGGTGTCCAGAAGCCAACACGCCCAGAGGCAGGAACAAGAGCTGCGCTGAGGACAGAGCCCCGGAGATGTGGGCACCTGGGAGGGATCAACCCAGGGCAGGACAAGGTGGCCCCTCACCCTCAGTCCTTTTCAGCAGAAAAAGGAAGTGTGTCCCAAGTCACTTCACTGGAAATGCCAGTGCAGCCTGTTCGCCAGCCTCCGAGCACCATCCCAGCCTCTTCCTGTGTCCGCTCCATACTTCTGCCAGCGGACTGCAAGGTGACCAGGGAACACCTAGCACAACACAAAATGCCAGTGCCTGGGCTTTTCCAGTCTCATTTTTCTACTTTGTATTTCATTTCTGCTATTATATTCAAAATGATGTCGTTTCCTGAGAATAAACTCCTGGAAAAAAATATGTAATGCAAATCTATATTATGAGCTCTGCACTATCTTTGGGAAAAGAAGGTTTAATTTAAACCAGTATTTTCCATTTGGACTAATACATATGTCATGGAACACGTTAACCATTTGTCTCAAATGAAACACCTTAGATTCATAATCTGCCCAAAAGAGATGTTTAGCTTAGGTCTGCATTTCAAAAAACGTTCCCAAAGGTATCCAACTGATGAACTTAGTGGTAAGAATTACAAATTGCCAACTATTGTAATTTCTGCCTCCCAAATCCCAAATAATTTTTTGTACATAGAAACCTGTATTGTTGATGTCTTTAGAAGTCAATCTTAGAAACTCCAGGATTCTACCCTAGAACGGAACGCTTCTGTGTTTTTTATACACTTAGACAGGGTCAGACAAAGGTGGCCAGAACAAAGGACTCTACAGTGGCGGGTCAGTGATTTTCTCTGTTGGCTGGACATAGATCTGCAGAAATCGTCTCTCTGCCCTCCCTTTTGTTTTCAGACACTCTGGCAACAGCTATAGCTTCAATATAGCCAGCAATGAAATTAAAGACCCAGCTTATAGATAAGGTCACCCAGGCAACATTCAATTTTCTTTGCCACAGGCATATGGCTCAGTGAAAATACAGGTGGGGAGCCCAGAGCTAAGTTCTGTCAGCTTCCACAGTGAAGCACTGTTTTTTAAAGGTCGCTACAGGCAATTCTGAGGGTGGAAAGAAATGTCTGAGTTTTCAAAAAAAAAATCATACATTATTGGAATTTATATGAAAGAATATTCTGTCACGTGCTCACAGACCGTTCGTAATATTTAATATCCTAACCTTAATATTATGATATAAACCTTTTTAATAATTAAAGCTGAGACTGATCATTATGTAGTAAGGGCCAGGTATAATATTGATAAAGTATAGAGTAAGAGTTACGATTTCACAGTACTACAAAGAAATTCTTCATAAAAGAAAAAGATCTATGCTAAGCTAACGTGTCGAACAGAGAAAGTGTTACCAACGTTCCCCTCGTAAGTCAGCACGACAGGATCACCAAGAGCTTACCCGCAGACAAAACCATCAGCGTGACCACTTCACTAAGTCTAGATATTCTTTGGGCCACGAGGCAAATTTAATGGTCAAATTAGTCCACTGAGTGGTCAAATAGAGTCCCGTTTTATAATTTAAAATAAACTGTTTACGGCAACATGCAAACAAGATAGAAAAACAATGGAGATGGTCAGCTGGTTTTCCATTCTAGTTCTTAGTAGTGTTATAGCTAAATGACCCTGGCAGATAAATATCTCTCGGTGCTGAATAACCCTGTCAGCTTATATCTGTATGTGCTATACGACTAGTCACCCCACTCGGTTCATGTGTTTTATCTGGCTCTGTCTTGAAGTAAAAGATTCTTACTGTCCAATCCCATCCTTAAATCAGCCCTAAGCCAGAGCTACTGGGCAGACTCACAGAGGTTGGCTTTGTAGTGAGGCTAAATGCAGTGTGCACTGAGAGGAGCAGGCACCAGTTCTCAGAGAGGGTTGGTAACAGTGGCCTCGCCAGGCACTTCTGTAAACAGACGCACTGCAAAACTGCACAAGTCGCTTCCTTAATCCCAGCCTCAGTTTCCCAGTCAACAAGATTTGAGTTAGAGGAAATTATGAAGAAGTCAGTGTTTTTTTCTTTCAAGTATATTCTGTCCAGAACTGTGAGGAGTCTGAGATGTAATCAAGTTTCAAGCCTACAAGTTTGCCTGCCACTGTTTCATGGATGCTGGCAGAAGACAGGAGACTCCTGGGCCAGAGACAAATGACTGTATTACGAACAACAAGGCAAATACATGAGCTTTGTGTTCTTGTTGGTTCCCCTGGCCCCCAAAGTCTCAAGGGAGAACACAGAGGAATCCAAGTTGATGCTACACATGAAGTTGGTTTGTGTCACAGCTAAAGAGCCCTGGGTTAGGAAAACCAAATCTTTTATTACGGGCAGTAAGAAAACCTGTTTCCCCTTTGCTCCCAAGAGCGACATTATCTTTCTTACATTATCTTACATTATCTTTCTTATGTTGGACAACCAGAAAGCTCGTCCAATGCTCCAGAGAGAGACACTATCTCTATATTCCAAGGCTGTTCCCTGGACCAGAACAAAGGCCATCGGTGCCTCTGCTTGCAAGGTGTGCACACATGTGAGGGACCCACGGTGAAGTGCATGCCAACATCCTCTAAACAATTCAGGGGGCTGGGTGCGGTGGGTCACGCCTGTAATCCCAGCATTTTGGGAGGCCGAGGAGGGCAGATCACCTGAGGTCAGGAGTTTGAGACCAGCCTGGACAACATGGCAAAAACCCATCTCCACTAAAAATACAATAATTAGCTGGGCGTGGTAGCAGGTGCCTGTAATACCAGCTACTCAGGAGGCTGAGACAGGAGAATTGCTTGATCCCAGGAGGCAGAGGTTGCAGTGAGCCAAGATCACTCCACTGCACTCCAGCCTGGGCAAAAAGGGTCAAACTCTGTCTCAAAACAAAACAAAGACGAAACAAAACAGGCAATTCAGGCGTTATTAATTTCTCTTATTATAACTGTAACTAAGGTGAGATCCATGCTAAATACAAGGAATGGATTTCCAATTGATCCCCATAGTGAAATCCTCTAATACCCATGTTACAATCAAGCTTTTTTATTGTTAAAATCAAGTTTAAAAAAAAAAAAGTTTCTTTGCAGATCTCAATTCTGACTGATAGTACTTGAC
>NW_012104843.1:1191951-1197020 GCF_000951045.1 Mandrillus leucophaeus | reverse complement strand
TATGTTGTAGTCCACTGCTCCCAGGCCACAGATATTTACACCATGTTACTGTACTGAATACTGTAGGCAACTGTAACACAATGTATTTGTGTATTTAAACATAGAAAAGAATGCATTAGCTATGAAATTACAATGGCTACAATGTTAGTAGGTGATTTTCAGCTCTGTCATAATCTTAAAGGACTACCATCTTATATGCAGACCCTCATAGGCTGAAAGATTGTTATGCCGAACCTTACTGTCACTGAAATCATACAGTATGTAGCATTATTGTATTGGCATCTTTCACTTCTTAATATACATTTAAGTTTCCTGTATGTCTGTTCATGGCTTAATAGCTCATTTCTTAGCTGAAAAATATTCAATTGTCTCAATGTAGCACAGTTTATCGAGTCACCTACTGATCATCTACTGACCTCTTGGTTGCTTGTACGTTTTAGAAATTATGAATAAAAAGCTGCTAAACACTGGTGTGCAGGTTTTTGTGTTGACATAAGTTTCTAGTTCCTTTGGGTGAATGTCAAAGGACACAACTGCTGGATTGCACAGTAAGAGTATGTTTGCTCTTGCAAGAAACTGCCCAACTGTTTTTTCAAAGAGGCTGTACCTATTTTCATATTTTCACCGGCAACGAATTAGAGTTCCTGTTGCTCCACATCCTCCCAGCATTTGATGTGTGGCAGTGTTCTGAATGTTGGCCATTCTAACAGGTGTGTAGTGCAAGGACGCATCTTCATTACTGCAAATCAGTGGTTTTCAACCAGCAATATCAGCATCACTGGGGAATTTGTTAAAAATGCGGATTCCTGATCCAACCCTAAACCAACTGAATCATAAACATGGAATAGGAGTCGGCCAGGATCTTTTCACAGTCCTCCAGGTGATTCTGATGTACACGGTCATTACTGAAGTAGGTTCAAGTTTAAGAATAAGTGCACTAAGGCAATCAATCCATGAAAATCTGCTAATTATTATTGGTCCTTAATTGACGTAAAAGATTGAAAGAAAAAAGTTACATTCTATGACTGGGGAAATATTCTTCTCTCCCCATTAGATGTGAACACAGCATGTTTCCCTAGTTGCTTTTAAATGTCACCTCATCACCACAAAGAGAGCCAGCCTGGGGTTGAGGCCGACAGATCAGAGATTTGGAAAGAGCCCATGTCCCCGGGAAGATTACTGAGTCACTGAACAACAAACTGCAAACGGTGCCTTACCTATGGATTTTCCATTAATACAAGTTAATAACTTTCCTCATTGTTAGCCTATAAGAGCATTAATATTACTTGCAGCCCAAAACGTCCTGATTAAAACAATTTATTTGTGATGCTCCTGTCTGACCTCATATTTATGTTGGCTTTTAGAACCTCCTCTCTACAACTGCTCTGGGAATCTCTGCAAGCTTTGCTTCATTCAAATGTGTGCACACACTGCACACCAATGGAGAACTTTAGAAACTAGAAAGCTGTGTCCAGGAGGCCAGGAGACTTGTTGGTTTTGCCTATTAACTGTATCCTCAAAGCCTGGAGAATGCCTCTCAGCAGATTCTCAAAAATGTTAGACTAAATTAGGAAATGAATAAACAAATGGGGCGAACCAAAATGAGGTGTGGAGAGCATTTTGGCTCAGTTATGTCTACTCGGCTTTCATAGCAGCTGCCTTTTTAGCTGGTTTCCCTGTGGTCACATGCTGCCTGCCACATTCTCAAGCACCACATCAAGCAACATGCAAAGGTGAGAATGGACCATTCTCCTCGTAGGTCATTGGGTGCAAAGAAACTGTCCTCAGAAGGCTCCTCAGCCCTGCAGTCTTCCCCTCAAGTCTTTTTTTGACCAGAATCTCACTGACTAAATAATCTAAGTATAAAAATAAGTTCTAAAAAATTCAACAAAAATGTAAAAAAAATCTTCCAAAACAAGACAAGTAAGAAGCCATTAGGAAGAAACAATGGTTCATTTAGCAAACATAATTGCGTATCTAGACATCTACCTAGATTAAATTAATAGGTATTTGGACTGATTTATATTCCAACGATACCTTTATTGTGTATTAATGAGTATGGGTAGCCCTAAAAGATATGATTGATAAATTTAACTACATAAAATGTAAAGATTTCTCTGTAACAAACCACAAATAAAGTCAACAACAAATGGTAGAATAAGAAAAATATTTTGAAAACATATGACAAATGGTTAATAACCCTACTATAGAAAATATCCTTACAAATTAAAAAGGAAAAGATTAGAAAAGCATCCCAAGGACACAAATGGACAGTTTGCTGAGGAACAAATGTAGGGAATACATGCATGGAAAACATGAAATGCAAATTAAAACAATAACATACAATTTAAACCCAATAAATTGATTTTTTTAAATTTTAAAAGATCATTAATATTCAATGCTTGAAAGCATTTGAGGACTCTGACACTGTGACACCTTGCTGGTAGAGCATAACTTGATAGAACCTTGTAGAAAGTAATCTGACAGCACCTACTAAAGTCTTAAATGCATGTATCTTTGGCCCGGCAATTCTACCTTCAAACTGTAAACTTATAGAAGTCGAAATATTTGTACACAATATATATTTATAGATATTTACTGAAATATTTCTTTTATTAATGAACAAAACCTGCAATATCCATCAAGAGAGAAGGGACTAAATAAATTAGGTCATCTATATTACAAAAGAATAAACAGCTACTAATAAGAGTGGGTTTATATATTACATGTGGGTTATACATGTTTATATAACATATATTGTACTAGACTCTAGCAACTAGAGAGCTGTTCAGAAAACACTGGCAGATGTGAAATCAAGCTGATGAATAACATGTACAATACAATCCCATTTGTTAGAATTAGTAAGGGAGGATCTGAGGACATATATTGATATTTACACACCTAAATGAGCTTAGATAGAGATGTTGAAGGATAAATACAAAAGGATTAACAATGATGATTCCTGGCAAATGGACTGAAAGAGGAAGGAATCTGTTACCTTCTTCATCATATACTTCTATATTTTTTGCCTTCTTATATGACATCTATAACTTCAGTGATTTTCAAAGGCCATTAACAAGATACAAACATTAACAAGTAAAATGTTATTTATCATGAATTCATTACTCAAATTAGGAGCACTATAGCTGAGCTAAAGAATAGTGAAATAGCAATAGATAATATTTAGCATAAATATATTTTAATATGTATATTTTTTCAAATGTTAATGTATTTCTAAAAAGCCCTTTAGAAAGGGTTTCAAGGCTGACTACAAATATGTGTTTACAGTCACTTGCCTAGATGTATAAGAAAGAAATATTGTTATTTGGTCAATGGAAATATTTTACCTGAATAGTTACATTACTTATATTACTCATTCTATGATGGTAATAACATGGATAGAGGATCAGCAATTCCGGTATCAAACAGCTCTATTATCTTTTCTATTTTAATAATAGGTATAACCATACTTCCTAATAAAATTTCTTGTATTTATAATTTAAATTCCATTTATATGCATTATTCATTTTTAAAGCATTCTATTCACTTGCAATTTATTCTAATAGGTAATTACCAGTTCTTTATATTCTTAAAATTAATTTATAAAAGTGTTACACAAAGGAATATGGCTAACCCTCATAAACTAAAATTCTGACATATTATCAAGCTTTCATAATCTGTTGTTACCACTATACAAGTTTTAGCTCTCATTTATCTTGCTTCGTATTATTTAGTTTTTAAAAGCACAAGCAGCATTATCCTTACAGATGAAGTCAGCAAGTCCTAACTGGAGGCCAGATGCCGCTGAATATGTCCCAGTGAGCCCACATTTTGTGTTAATGAGGATGAATAAACTGAGAGCTGGGTTCATAAGAAGAGAATGCATCTGGATGTGCTAAGAGGAGCACGGATAGAAGGAAGTACACAGGACATATGAGGTCAAGATAAAATCCACCTGTTTCCAAAAGCATGACAGTGGTTCCAGACACAACACATAACATACCTGTTAAGTCAAAAGTGAGTGAACTTTTCCTAAAATGTTCAGAAGACAAAGGCCATCCTAAGACTGGCTCTGTCCGCTCTCAGGCCAGGGACACTGGATACAAGGTAAGCCTGCCTCAGAAGCAGCCCTCGTGGTGAACAATTTTACCTGTGTGCTTTAATTCCTTACATCCACAACACCAAGACCCCAGTCATCCAATCTCACTCAATAAGGGTTCACAGGCCTTCCTGGGGTCTGTGTGCAAATGAGCAAAAGAGAAATGTGTCCCCCAGGACACCTCAGTCTTCTGGCTCTAAGCAAACTGCCATCAAGCTTTGAGTCCTCTGGATAAACTTGCAAGTGTTAGAGAGGGCCAGGCGCAGTGGCACATGCCTGTAATCCTAGCACTTTGGGAGGCCAACGCGGGTAGATCATCTGAGGGCAGGAGCTGGCTACCAGCCTGATTAACATGGCGAAACCCCGTCTCCACGAAATACAAAAATATTAGCTGGGCGTGGTGGCGCATGCCTGTAATCCGAGCTACTTGGGAGGTTGACACAGAAGAATCGCTTGTACCTGGCAGGTGGAGGTTGCAGTGAGCCGAGATCATGCCATTGCACTCCAGCCCGGGTAAAAAGAGTGAAATTCCATCTCAAAAAAAAAAAAAAAAAGTGTTAGAGTGGGGGCAGAACCCTCCAAAAAGTTACAAGTGTCAAAAACACTCATCATATCACTAATAGTTACAACACATCCACAACCACAGCATAACAATGTCTCGTATGTAAACAAAGTATTTGCAGTTATTCTATTTTCTTTGCCACCCTGCAGTATGGGGACCCTGGGTCACTATGCTATTTTCTATCCTGACCACACCTTAAAGAGACAAAACAAAAAGTTTTCCCAGGTTCGAGTGAACATGTGATCATTTTTTTTTCCTTGGCACTACCTTGAGGAGATATATATAAATATATATATATATATTGCTTTGCTTAAACTGCAACTTATATGTGTGTCAAATGCAACCCAATCCATTCAGTTTAAAAGTCCTATTGAAAGATTTCACCAGAGGAGTGTATATCCCTGGCAG
>NW_012104843.1:1189987-1191901 GCF_000951045.1 Mandrillus leucophaeus | reverse complement strand
GCCAGGCACTTCTGTAAACAGACGCACTGCAAAACTGCACAAGTCGCTTCCTTAATCCCAGCCTCAGTTTCCCAGTCAACAAGATTTGAGTTAGAGGAAATTATGAAGAAGTCAGTATTTTTTTTCTTTCAAGTATATTCTGTCCAGAACTGTGAGGAGTCTGAGATGTAATCAAGTTTCAAGCCTACAAGTTTGCCTGCCACTGTTTCATGGATGCTGGCAGAAGACAGGAGACTCCTGGGCCAGAGACAAATGACTATATTACGAACAACAAAGCAAATACATGAGCTTTGTGTTCTTGTTGGTTCCCCTGGCCCCCAAAGTCTCAAGGGAGAACACAGAGGAATCCAAGTTGATGCTACACATGAAGTTGGTTTGTGTCACAGCTAAAGAGCCCTGGGTTAGGAAAACCAAATCTTTTATTACGGGCAGTAAGAAAACCTGTTTCTCCTTTGCTCCCAAGAGCGACATTATCTTTCTTACATTATCTTACATTATCTTTCTTATGTTGGACAACCAGAAAGCTCGTCCAATGCTCCAGAGAGAGACACTATCTCTATATTCCAAGGCTGTTCCCTGGACCAGAACAAAGGCCATCGGTGCCTCTGCTTGCAAGGTGTGCACACATGTGAGGGACCCACGGTGAAGTGCATGCCAACATCCTCTAAACAATTCAGGGGGCTGGGTGCGGTGGGTCACGCCTGTAATCCCAGCATTTTGGGAGGCCGAGGAGGGCAGATCACCTGAGGTCAGGAGTTTGAGACCAGCCTGGACAACATGGCAAAAACCCATCTCCACTAAAAATACAATAATTAGCTGGGCGTGGTAGCAGGTGCCTGTAATACCAGCTACTCAGGAGGCTGAGACAGGAGAATTGCTTGATCCCAGGAGGCAGAGGTTGCAGTGAGCCAAGATCACTCCACTGCACTCCAGCCTGGGCAAAAAGGGTCAAACTCTGTCTCAAAACAAAACAAAGACGAAACAAAACAGGCAATTCAGGCGTTATTAATTTCTCTTATTATAACTGTAACTAAGGTGAGATCCATGCTAAATACAAGGAATGGATTTCCAATTGATCCCCATAGTGAAATCCTCTAATACCCATGTTACAATCAAGCTTTTTTATTGTTAAAATCAAGTTTAAAAAAAAAAAAGTTTCTTTGCAGATCTCAATTCTGACTGATAGTACTTGACAAACATTTACTCAAGAAAAGAAATAAATCTTACCCAATTTCTCAGTAGTCATTTGACTACAATTATTATATTCAATTCATATCAACCTTAATACCGGCCACTGTTAGTTACTTACTCAGCATTCATTTTCCTCTCTTCCTTCCCAGTAGTTTCCACAATCCTTCATTTTATTCAGTGATTTAGTCTTCCACAGCTGGTGGCTCAGGGATGGCTCATTCCATTCATAGACTCAACGGTGACGCTCCTTTTTTTTTTTTTTTTCCATAAATAAAACTTTATCTTGTAGAATAGTTTTAGGTTAACAGCAAAATTGTGTGGAAGGTGTGAAGATTCCCCACAATCCCCTGCCCCCAGGCCTATGCATAGCCTCCCACATTATCAACATATCGCGCCAACGACCAATCAGCACCACGCGAAGTCCGGAGTTGATATCGGGATTCACTCTCGGTGTGGTATATTCTATGGGTTTTGGAAACTATATGATGGTGTATATCCACTACTGTAGTATCATGCAGAATCATTTCACTACCTGAAAAAGTCCTCTATGATCTACCTGTTTATCCCTGCCACTCCCAGCTTCTCTCAAACACTGACATTTTTACCATATCCATAGTTTGGCCTTTTCCAGAATGTCATATATAGTAATAGGTTGCCTAATGACAGAGATACATTCATTTTGTTTTTGTTTTTTTTCTTTGCTTTTGTTTTTTTTTTTTCTTT
>NW_012104843.1:1172652-1189937 GCF_000951045.1 Mandrillus leucophaeus | reverse complement strand
CCTTTATGATAATTTAAAGCAGTCAATTATGCTCCAAGTCCTTTCAAAACACATACGTCTGCAGTACATACAGATTATGCATAGGACCCCAGTGTAGTATAAATGCTAACATAAAGATCATAAAATACAACCTCTCCACATTATAAATGTGATAAAGAATTAAGGCATGTGCTCTAATAAAAAATTAATCATGTCATTATCAATAATTTTTTTCTTGCTAAATGTATAAGAGATTTGGGGGAAATTAAGATGGCCTGGGGTCTCTTTAAGAATTGTTCAAAGGAGATTTAGTAGATGTCTTCCTTTCCTAGGAGATACTGCTGCAGAATGCAGAGGCATCCTCACACATGCCAGGGGCTGGAGGACCACGCTCACAGCTGTAGCTGGTGCTCAGACAAGGACTCAGACTAATAACAATCATGTTTTTCCCATAGCAAACCCCCTCTGACAGGGGGTCAGATGACCTGTCAGATCCCTAGAACAAGGAAGCTGGTCAAGCCCCTCACAGATAGACATACAAAACACAGCCTGGAATGGTTCTGTGATTCTTCCCCATGTTAGATGGCTCATCAGAGGGACAGCAGGGCTAGGCCACAGGTCCCCAGTTGAAATCTCCAGCTCTTTTCCTTCATTTTCCCGGCCTCCTCAGTGTATTCAAAGCTACACAAGAAGCCATCTACAAAGATTTCAAAAACAAGCCTAGAGGAAGCTGAGGAGTACTGTTAGCACACTCACTTTTCACAGCCAAGGGGCCTCCCTGACACCTTCCAGAAACCCATCACAACACTTTAAGAGTCACTGGATAACTCTACGAACAACCACCTCCATCTGCCCGCACATTTTAGAGGAGCTTCTGAACCTCTCATGCAGAATTGCTCCCGCAGTTCTGTTCTATACCCTTCCGCCGCTGCCTTAGGGTTCAAGCACACGGAAAGTGCTGAATCAGAGTTTAAGGGCAGCAGAACTTGAGGTTTAGGTATTAATTACAAAATCTCTGGGGCCTAAACATCTGCAAGGAAGGGACTGAATATATTATAATAAAAAAGACACTGCATTGCTGGTATGTTCCTGTTCTATGCACACTGCGATGTGATCCAAAGTATTTAACATCTGCAGTCTAATAGGGAAGGTACTCCTCATGCCCTTTTAACGTTCATAATTTAAAAAGGTTTTTAATGGCTTAATGTATTCAAAATTCATTAAAACATGTTGCCCTTTGGCAGAGCTGTTTTAGAATTAGAACACCTTTAATTTTTTTCCCTGGTAAATAAACTTAAATTAAAAATAAATTATGCTCCACTCAATGAGGTCTTTGGCCTTTCTTCCTTCCAAATAACAGCCATTGTTAGATTAGCTCCCACATGGTCCCAGGTACCCGAGGGTCAGCCCCGTAAGTCCAGATACTTATTGCAATGCCAGTGACAATTCTGTACAGAAAAGACAAATACTACTAGGTTTGATTTAAGAGAAAACAAATCAGGTTTTGGCAGGGTTTAATTTCAGATTATTCCCATTTCAACCAGAATTATTTCCTTTTTCCCCACAAAAAGAAACTAAAAATAATAAACAAATAGCGAGGTCAGCCTTCAGCTGAATGCAGGCATGGTGCCGTCGGGCTTCATGTAATGCCCCCTTGCCAAGAAACCTGTCACTACTCATTTCCAACATGAGAATCTCATTCACATATATTTAAAATGAGTCACTCTAGTGTTACCACTAGGCAAACACAGCGAATTAATATTTCAAAACCAATATGAACCTAAATTTAGTGACATTTAGACTGGACCGAGTATGACAGACAGGGCGTGCCACTACATAAGGCACAGCGAGAGATGATCTCAGGGCATAAGATAAAAGAAAACACAACACCGTAAATTTGTAGTTAGTACAAAATTTCCACAGTCAGGAATGTTGGGTCCTTACTGTGGAGGAACACTAATCCTTTGTTTATCCTCCATATGTATACATACGTTGCCTGCATATTCCCTCCCTCCAATAACCCCAAATATGTGTTTGTTTATGTATGTTGCTTGTTCATAGAAGAACAAGGCAAGGATACAAGAAAGCTACACAAATGCATCTGTTTAAGTGCAACAGCACGACTGTCATCACAAAAAAATAGGAGATTCACAAAACTGCATACCACAATGGGATAAGCAGACACGAACAAAGACTGAGAGGTGAAATGACTCCAAATAGTGGCAAGTATGTCCAATATCTTCTGTCACTGAAAATACTGCAGATAAGATAGCTATAACTGCATGTTATCAAAGCACCTAAATACAACAAAATACATTTTAATGTAATACATATTCCAAGTTTTTATTACAGTTATGTAAAAAGCTCTAACTAGGCATATACCAGGCAGACAAAT
The DNA here is from genome assembly GCF_000951045.1 of Mandrillus leucophaeus. Taxonomy (NCBI): domain Eukaryota; kingdom Metazoa; phylum Chordata; class Mammalia; order Primates; family Cercopithecidae; genus Mandrillus; species Mandrillus leucophaeus. The sequence goes on along the minus strand of NW_012104843.1, from coordinate 1,187,563 downwards.
ATGTAACTCTATGCAGACAGATATTAAAACTCACTCACTCTTAATCATTACAAAGATGCAAGTTATAAAAACACTATCGCTTTTATAAAACATCGCATTTATAAGAATATGTATACTTCTTACACATCACATTTATTAAAGACTTCTAATACATCACTCCTATTCCCAGCAAGCAGCAGGCTGGCTGTGGATGGGATGGCTCTGCCATTCCGACAGAACGTTTCTAGGATACCTGATCGTACTTGGACTCCTCAGGAACCCAGCAGTACATGGCTTTACTAGTAAACATCTCCCTAGATCATAAAGAAGGTGCATTTTTAAACTAAAAGCAAAGTCAGTGCTTACAGTCTCCAAGTAGTTCACAAAGAATTATATGAAACACATACACACAATTCAATTATCAGCGTAATTAAAAAGGTGCAATCGCACACGTGATGACAAGGATAAACCTGGAGAGCATTATGCTACGTGGAATAAGCCAGTCACAGAAAGACAAATACTGCATGATTCCACTCATAGCAGACATGTGAATAGTCAAATCCATAGAGACAAAAAGGAGACTGGTGGTTGCCAGGGTTATGGGGAAGGGGAGTGGAGAGTTAGCGTTTAGTGGATGCAGTGTTTCAGTTTGGGAAGATGTAAAGATTCTGAATAAAACTAGTATTTGATAGCACAACAGGGTGACAGAAGTCAATAATAATTGTACATTTAAAAATAACAAAGAATGTAATTGGATTGTTTGTAACACAAAGGATAAATACTTCAGGTGATGGATACCCCATTTACCCTGATGTGACTATTACACATCGCATGCCCGTATCAAAATATCTCACGTAGCTCATAAATATATATGCCTACTATGTACCCATATATTAAAAACAGATTCTGGAGATTGGCTGAATGTACTTAACATGATCGAACTGTATACTTAAAACTGGTTAAGATGGTAAATTTTGTTACTAAACACAGTAAAATTAATAAAAAATATCATCTCCTACTTCTCTATTCTCTATTCCTTCCTCTATTTTTCTTCATAACATTTATCATTTATCTGACACTGCATATTGTATACACGTGTTGTGTGTGGGTGTGTGTGTAATATGTATGTATTAGAGACGGGGTTTTACTCTGTCAATGCTGGAGTGCGGTGGTGTGATTACAGCTCACGGGAATCTCCAACTCCTGGGCTCAAGTTATCCTCTTATCTCAGCCTTCCGAGTAGCTGGGACTACAAGTGTATGCCACAGTGCCCAGCTAATTATTTTTAATTTAATTTTTTGTAGCAATGGAGTCTTGCTAAGTTTCCCAGGCTGTCCTCAAACTCCTAGTATCAAACAGTCCTCCTGCCTTGGCCACACGTATATATATATATATGTTACCTATATACTCCCTTTCTCCAATACCCCAAAATACGTAAGTCCTGAAGGCAGAAATCTTGTCACTCTACTGGCAGGGCCTGGAATAGTGCCTGGGAAATATGGATGCTCAATATGTATTTTATGGATAATTTTTTAAGGCACAATCATTATTTTTTCAAATATTTTTAGGTATATTAATTCTAAAGAACACATTTTAGTTAAGCTTTGTTTCACTCTCACCAATCTTAATTGCTTAGTCATTAGTTTATAATAATCCTTCGTTAGCTCCTGAGGCCAGTTATTAGCAAGTTACTTAACCACAGTTAACCAATAACCAGAACACATAAAAAGAAGTATCTCCAAATAACACATAAGAAGTCCACTGTGAAAATTAATCTAACAACATCACCCATTTCTCTGTTTCAAGTAGCTACTATTCAATGGCTTGTGATATATAGTCTGCACATAATTTGAGAATATAGGATACATTAGAAATCACAAACTAAATTGCATTTTGTTTAACTGGATGCTGAAGTAATTTTAACTCTCTAAAGTTGCCCAACTATAGCTGAACTGCAAAGTTGGAAAATAATTGGATATGTATATAAAGCTTGACGGACGCTTCTGACTATAATCACTTTTTACAATAACCCATATTGACAGAGCATTTTATCATTGTGAAAAATGTCTTTACAGATAAAATCTCAGCTGATCTTCAAAACCACCTCTGATACAGTCAGGGCAGCTGCTGCTGCCCCAAATTAGAGATGAAGATGTGGAATCAGGGAAGCTATGTGATTGGATCAAGGTCTTGCATGGAGAGCTTGTGCATATATTTGGAAATAATTTTCAGAAGCATAAGAAGCAAGAATTTTGGAGTTGTGTTACTATACAATCCTTGCAGAAATCCAACCAGGTAATGAGATTGTGTCTACAAGCCACACAGGAAAATCAATTCCATTTCACAGATGATGGGCAATAAATAGTGATCTTGCCATTTTAATACAAGAAGCTAAATACAGTTTCATGGGTGTCACCAAAAAATGATAGGACAGGTGTCACTGATGCAGCACAGAAATGAAAACAGAGCTTGGCCAAAATAAACAGATTTAACAGATGAGAACATAATGCACAACTGCAAGGAATTCTATCAGCTCACATTAGAAACCATGGTTCTCAGATTTTACATTTCCCAGATAAGCAATATTTCTAAAACATTGGGTAATGAGGTTGCCAGTGTCTAATTCTTCTGAATGAAAACATTAAAAGACAAAAATTTATCAAATGATAGTTAACTCTGATTGACTATGTGCTATATGTGAGAGTTTGTTCTAGGCAACTGATATTCATTAGCTCATTAAGGCTCAGAACAAAACAATGAAATACATATTATTATTATCATCACCTCTGTTTTATAGATAAGGCAACTCAGGCCCAGAGAGGGTTAGCAGTTTTTCTCTAGTCCTGTGTCTAGTGCCAGGCAGAGCCTAAACTAAAACCTAGGTGGCTGCTCCCAGAGCCTATGTTCTCAACCACTGACTCTGGCTCTAGCACTATTATTTCATGAATTGATGTGACATTTTAACACAAAACTCAAGCAGGAAATCTCAGAGTGAGTCAGTCCTTCAAATTTATTCTACTTCACTGTAGTAAAAACTTATACGTTCTCCCCCTTTGCTCAGATTTTTGGAAACGTAATAGCAGACCTTCACTGCCCAAAGAATAGTACTTGATAAGCATGATTATGGAGTATTTAGACAAGGATGAAATAAAAATGAAACTGAAAGACTTTCAGGGTAGAAATATCTGGTGGATCATCTCATCAGAAAGAAAGCAAGAAATGAATCATAGAATTTCATACTGAAGAGATCTTCAAGGTCAACCAGCTCAATCCTCTTCTGAATATAGAAATCACTTTCTACCATGTCAGGTTATGCTTGAACAAATCAGCCACAAGAAACTCACTCAGCTCTTGTTGAGTTTACACAGGTACCCTTTCCTCCCCATCCCCTTTCTCAGTTCCTTCCACCATTCCTCATTAGTTGCAAAAGGTTCCATACCCTTTCCTATCCTGATTGCCCTCCCCATGGGCAAAATCTATTTTGTGCTGTCTCTCTTAAAAAGCAGGAACTAGAAATAAATGTGAGAAATATGGGAAGTCTAAACAGCACTGGTAGATTAAGGCTATCACCTCCTTCAATATGGGCATTTTGCTTTCCTGATGCAACCTAAGATTATTTTAGGATTTTTTTTTTTTTTTTTGCAGAGGATGGTGAGGCACTAACATCACAGGGATAATTAATACAAGATGGATGATATTGCAGATTCATTTGCATTGAAGCCAAATCCTCAATCTCTTCTTCATACATATTGCTGCTAAATTGTATTACTCTAATTCGAAGCCAGTACTCTTGGCTTTTCTGAACCATACAGGAAGGATTTAGATTTATTCCTATTACGTATCACCCTATTAGATTCATCAACCATTTGCCGCTGGCCAAGGAGGTTTTCCACTTATCGCTGCAGAATGCTCCTCGTCTCTCCCAGGTTTATGAAATCCATGACTCGCTCTTTAGGTGCTCTAAATGCTCACAAACCATCGGAATAACACTTTGGGACTGATGCCAATAATTTACAGCATCTTTTTCCCTTTAACTTGCTCCTGCTTCCCAAAATTCCACACAGATCATAAACAGTGATTACTGATATTACCTGCAGATTTTCTCAAAACCCCAGGTGAAGAAGGGTGAACTATATTTCTTTCTATAGCAAAAAGTCTCATTTGACTTCACTTTCCTCACCTTTCACTTTCCTCACCCACCAAACATGCCTCACTCTCTTCTTTCTAACTTTGACCCTTTCACCTAACATATCTCCCTCTATTTTCCGAGGGTGACTCCATGCCAGCGCAGGGCACAACCAGACCATGCATCACGAAGAACACCAACTGCAGGCTGCAAACAATGAAGAGGAAAGGGGACATCATCATTAGGTTTCTTGGCTTAGGTGAGGTTTCATACATCGAGGCACAGTGTAGGCCTACAAATATCAATTCAAAATTGGTTTTCATTTCTTAAAAATAACTGTCAATCTATTATGAAAAGTTATTTTGTTTCTTTGAGCATTATCCATTTACACATCATGCAGCAATATCAAAAGGCTTCCTGAAAACACAGACACATGCATTATAATCAGTGGAAATATATACAGCAATGTGTCAATAGCTGAGATGTACAGACACAAAACCAAAAGAAAAGGCAAAAATGTGTTTAAAAAAAAAGAACAGGACTAGAAACATTATATAGGTGGGGCTGCTAGTGACTAAAATTGAAACAGATCACATTCTCTCTCCAAGCTAAACAATGAAAATCTCTTTTTTTTTTTTTGAGATGGAGTCTTGCTCTGTCGCCCAGCCTGGAGTGCAGTGGTGCGATCTCAGCTCACTGCAAGCTCCGCCTCCCAGGTTCATGCCATTCTCCTGCCTCAGCCTCCCGAGTAGCTGGGACTACAGGCGCCTGCCACCACGTCTGGCTAATTTTTTGTATTTTTAGTAGAGACAGGGTTTTACCATGTTAGCCAGGATGGTCTCGATCTCCTGACCTCATGATCCACCCGCCTCAGCCTCCCGAAGTGCTGGGATTACAGGCGTGAGTCACTGCACCCGGCCTAAACAATGAAATTCTAACCTGTTTTTGGAGAGAGAGAGAAACCATACATTGCCATGCCCGAAACAGAAATTCTTAACACTAAAGTGAAATAACACTAAACTTACTTCTTACAGAGTGAGCTTGGAAGTGGAAAGGAGCTCACGTAGGCTTTACTTTCACCATCTGTATTATGGGGATCAAAGAACCTGCCCTGGAGAATTCATAAGGCAGTGGTAATATAACAGATTTGAAACTAATGCCTATCGTGTAAAATGACAGAGGCAGTATTATCCACAGCTATTGTTTGCATTGCAACAAATGATAAGATAAAACTGTTTTACAACAATGACAGAATTTATTCAACTAAATAGAGGAGACGACGACGTTTGAAGAAGACAGGAAGAGAAAGGATTGGGAAATTCTCCTTTCTCCTTAGAGTCACCACTCAGGGCTGTGGGAAATCACCAGTTCAAAACAGCAGGTCTTATTCCAGGGACCAGACTACCTACACAAAGGTGCCAGGAGGATACAGATGTGGGGTCTGAGAAACAGACGAAAGATGTACAAAATAGCGAAGTACACAGTCTGCTAACCCAGGCCAGTCCTTGCACTCAATAGGATGTATCCCCAGAAGAAAAAAGTACCTGTTCCCTTTTCTAACAAAAGTCTTTTTTAAAATACAGAATTTTCCATGAGCATCGAACTTGTGGAAATAGTATAATACAAATTATGAAGAAAAAATTTAAAAACAAGCTACAATGGTTAAGGTTTAATAATTTATCTTACTCCTACCAGGTAGAGTCTGACTACGCTAAGCAGTTTTAAAACTTAAGAAAGAAATGAAACATTGATAAATGTATTCTTATCTAATGCTATCTGAATAATTAACTAACACCATAACAGTTTATGGAATCTCTTCATCTCAGCACACAATTCAACACAGAAATTTCTCATTTACAAGATAAAAGAACACTTCAGTATCCCAATATACTGTCTCTCTCTGCTTCCTACCAGAGAGTAGTCATATGAAACAACACTACAACCTCGATTTGGGTAGTTTCTTCAGGTTTTGATTTTTGGAAGATTTTACACTTCTCTCTCCATTAACCCTACTTTTATTTAAGTTGCGGAACGGGTTTAGCACAATTAGAAATTTATAATCTAAGAAACTAAAGACTGCACCCAGCACATAAATCACTCTTGCTTATGACACAAATGGGCCCAACTCATTAGACAGCAGACCTTCCATTAAACACCCATCAATGAAAACACATCTTTAAGGCTATCTCTAAGATGGAATCTGTTATTCCAGAGCCCCTCCAGGCTGCAAGCACATTAACTGTGAACATAAAACAAAGGGGCCCAAATAAGAAAGTCTGACCTATTAGAGGACACCATTAGAGTAGACAGTTTCTATAAACTTCACGGACAATTCCTATATGAACTATGTGGTACTCAGAGTAAGAAGTAAATTAACAATAGGAAAAAGGGTGGGGGCAGGCTGAGAAACACCAAGCCTGGAGGTTACTGGTCTCCAAGTTCACAAGCTGTTAGCTGACTATTCACAGGCTAAGGGCATTTTCTGTTCATACACAGGTTTTGATAGAGCTAGGGGAAGCGTGCTAGTCATCTGATCAACCCCAGTGCTGCCAGTTAACACCCGAGAGACAATGACAATTAGTTGTAGGGTTCCTTATACTCACCAGCACACTTTGTTCTCGTCCTGAGAGCTGGCCCAGGAGAGCCAGTGCCACCCTCCCCTGGCCTCGTCAGAAGCACACTAATCTCATATTCTGTATCGGGGTCAAGGTGTCCAATTTTATAGCTCGTGGAATCCACTGGCTGCCGGTCATTCCAGCTCCCACTGGCCGTGCAGTACTCCACCTCTCGGGCCACAATGGGCCCATCGCCATTGATGGAGTTGGCGTTGAGCTGTATCCACAGGTAGGTGGCTCCTACAGAGGCGAGCTGAGGTGGGGCAATAGGAACAGGTGGTTCTGAAAGGCAAATCAGAAAACTGTCTTTCAGATGCTTTGTCTTCAGTCTTAAAAGAGCTAAACATGCATCAATTATTAAAATGTAGAAGATAATAAATTTTGGGAATAAATTGATAAGAACAATTTTGTTTGGGTTAATAAGAAAAAACATGTTGATAAAGATTTTCACTGCATTCAAAGTTGTGAAATAAACCATCTTTGAACACATAAGCTTATTCAAGTAGGCATAACCCGAATTTGTTTTAGGACACCAACCACTGTGCATAGCATATGCAAATTAGCATATCTGTTACTTTTTGTCATGGTGAATTAATACAGAAAATATTCTCAAGACAAAAACTCATTAAAGTGATGCCTGTTTTAGGATACTAATTACAGTATCTTGAGAGTGAGTCAGTTACACAGATATCAAAGGATTTTTTTTTTCTCACTAAAGTTAACTGGTAAAAGTTCTCTCAAGTAGTAGTATTTAAGCTCTAGGAAGCATTCATTGTCAATCTCCTTATTGAGAATGTCTTCAAAATCATTAAAGGTATTAGTTTCTATATCATTAAATTGTTCCCTTATATTTATATTCCAAAGGTATCACCACTTTAAAAACATGGCTGAAATTATAGTTTATCTCATCAAAAATACATTTCCAGGATGACTCGTTTTCCCAAAATAACTATCACAATAAACTCATTCTGCTACAGGAGAATCAAGCATTCTGGATAATGAAGTCCACCATTGCTGCCATTCAGGAAACTTCCAGTAGTAAGTCTTACTAAAGCAGTGAATAGAAGGGAAAGCTCTGAAGCAAAAAACATACCATGTCCAGCTTGATAAAACTAAGAAATCACTAGCAAACACACTTTACAACCCAAGAAAGTCCCTCTCATTGTTTAAAATCTGAGACTGACTCTTTTTCTATATCACTGTCAATCTTATCATAAATAGTATTCCCAGTATATTAGTTAGATGCCTGTTGAAAGGCTCTCTAGGCACCAAATGAAGGTATTCCACATGCCGCTGTCACTGTGGGTGACATCACACATGATAAATGAGATAATTGTACAAAACAACATATTTCTATCTGAATAAATCTCCCTCTCAGAAAAAAATAAATCTAGTGATTTTTTTCAAAGACTGTATCTATGGGTGGTTTGTGCCTTTTTGGCGTGTTCTGTTTTTAACTCCTCATTTTGCTCATACAAATGCAAGGAAAAATAAAATCCGCTCTATCCTATTACTGGAATATGCTGGCTTGCTTGCTGAAATTTCTGCTACCCTCTTGCATCCTCTTGCATGGCAGACACAGCTAATCGATCACAGCCATGTTTCCTGCTGAAGAGGACCTCAGGGAAGCTAGCACCATGTGAGGTTTGCACCTGAGATGATACCGGGTTAATTCCTAGACCAGCTAAAACCAGCAAACACTGGTTCCCTTTGTTAGGTTGGTTGTCTTAGTTCTTGTTTATATTCAAGGTGGGATAAGTCATACTGACTTTTTTAAATTGCTGGGGAAATCTCATTCGACTAAGTCAAAATAAGACACAAACTGTGAATGAATTTTACTTCAGAGTAAAACATAATGTAAATTTACTAAAATATTGTTCCTGTTGTTTATAAACTGAAACTTTGTGCTGGTTTTTCATTTCCTTAAACAGCTCTGCCTTAACTCACAATGATTTAACATCAATTCATATCATTAGGCGATTCCTTGAACCGAGACATGAAATGGGCCTTTATGGTACATCCTAAGGCATTTATGTAGCCAGGCTGAAAGAGCAGTTAATTACTTTCGAGTTGCAAATGCTAGCAAGGGTTGCTGAACTGCCATTCAAAATAAAACTCAGGGACAAAGTCACAAAGGGTCATGAGTACACTCACTCATTTAAGACATTGTTACTAGTATCCTAAATTAGATGGGACTTAAATGCATTTGTTTCCTGATAATATTTTCTATATTAATTCTCCATTAAGAAAAATACCAGATATACTAAATCAAATGAAGGATTCAACTAGAACCTGGAAATAATTGGGACAGACATTCAAAAGGACTTTTGGTTTACAGAAGAATCAGCACAAGAATAAGGCAACATTTAAATTTTCATTTTTAGACAGAATCTTGCTCTGTCGCCCAGGCTGCAGTGCAGTGGTGCCACCGTGGCTCACTGCAGCCTCCACCTACCAGGTTCAAGTGATTCTCCAGCCTCAGCCTCCTGAGTAGCTGGGATTACAGGTGTGTGCCACCACAGCTGGTTAATTTTTGTATTTCTAGTAGAAATGGAGTTTTACCATGTTGGCCAGGCTGGTCTCGAACTCCTGACCTCAAGTGATCTGCCAGCCTCGGCCTCCCAAAGTGCTGGGATTATAGGCGTGAGCCACTACGCCCGGCCAACATTTAAATTTTCAACAAATTTTCCCAAAGGGAAAGGATGAAAGAGGTAAAGAAGGAAGGAGGGAGGAGAGAAGAATTTTAATCTGTACAAAGTGATAAAAAGCAATTTAAAATATTTCTTAATTCAAGTGAAAGAACACCATAAAACTATTCTAAATCAAGCCAGTAATGAGAGTACTTACATGCACACGGACATATATCTAACTGATATGCATATGTAAATGCCTGATACATCAATAAATATGTCAGTATCATATTTAACTGTATGAAATATGTTTACGAATGAAATACAGAAATGTAACTAAGTAGGGTATTGATATATATGCATATAAACATGCATTGTAGAGATTATATGAAATACTTTTATGTCCTTGGTTACCAAAAGTAGCTAGACATGAAGAAAGATGACAGTGATGGTTAGTCAATTAAAGGACTTGGTCTTTATTTGGGAGGCTGGCCACAAATCAGTGTGTGACCTTAAAAAGTTAAAACTCTATGGACTTTAGTTTCTCCCATTTGTAAAACATTAGCACTCCAAATATTATATGATATATAAAGAAGTGTTAAATTATAGACAAGTGGCCTAAAACCGTTAGTGTATATTTTAAAGTAATTGCTTCAAGGTAGTAACTTTACAAAACTAGTAGTATCTAGCATGCTATCTCATTAAAAAAATATATGTATATACAAAATATGGCCATAAAATTATAACTGGAGAAGAAGTTAAATTTCATATTTGAGTCCTAACTGCATGCAAATTGTCACGAGCTGTGGCAGTGCGCAGAAATGGAAATAAGTCCCTGGAAATGTTTATCACGTGAGCCAAGATACTACTACACTGTCGTAAGGCAGGAAAATATGGTGCACAAACATGAATACGAACCCATTCATTCTTTCTATTTATGTTAGCTCTGGTAGACTAGAAATTTATAATTCACTTATAACTTCCCACAAATTAACTTTTCCACAAAGGAATTTTTAGAGATACTACTAGATTTGCATCCCACTAATCAATAACATGGGTAGTGGCAGGTCACAGTGAAGCAGTATAGCAACTGAAAGAAAAGGAAAAATACTCACAAACAAATGAACCAAGATGAAAATTAAATAATGGGAGTAATAATGATGATGATGAGAATGATGAACTCTAAAATGACAAAACAGTTTGTAGGCAAACTAGTGTCCTTTTTGTGCATCATGATGTCTCACTTGCCAGAGCACTTTCAAGAGGGTAGGGTGTGTACCACAGGGAAGAATCTTAGTTTTGTTACAGACTTTAAACCTAAATATTAGGCTGGTTCAAGTAGCACCACAAATAAAAACATGTTAAGAATCTGCTGGGACAAATACATTATCCGAGTAGGTATCTTAATGTGCACTTCCTTATGCCGAACATCAGTCACCGCTGCAGACGATCAATTCTCGAGGTGGCCTCACTGGGGTGCACTGTCCCCCATAAGCTACATGTGAGTAACTAACATTGGCAGTGGTGATCTCACAACAGAGGACATGGCTGACTCAGCTGGAGGTTTTGTAACAGAGGCTGTGTCCCTGGATATTCTGACTCAATATGGGTGTGGCAAGAGGGGGAAGGAGACAATAGGTGGGCAGGTATTTATATTTTCAAAAAGTTAGAAACGTAGTTCTCACATCCATTCTCCAGTGAAGACCACTGACAGACTGGATCAGAGAGAAGTTTATCCCTGTCCTCCTCTCCCTTCCCATCAAGGGCCTGTCAAGCATCCACCGCTCACTATGTACACTGTTCTAAGTGTCGTATATATAATATACACTTTGCATTTGATCTTCCTCATAGCCCTATAAGGTAGATAACATTATTATCTGATATCTACCTTACACACAAGGAAACAGCAGCATAGACAGGGCAAGCCATTGGCCCACATCCACATACCTAGTTCTGGGATTTGATTCCAGCAATCTTTAAAGTTGCCTATCTTGAGAAATGTGCAGATAAAAGCAATACCACATAAGAAACAATTTTTGTTTAAGAGACAGGGTCTCACTCTGTACCGGTTGGTTGGAGTGCAGGGGCACAATCACAGCTCACTGCAGCCTAGAACTCCTGGGCTCAGGTAATCCTCCCACCTCAGCCTCCTAAGTAGTTGGGAGCATAGGCAGTGCCACCACACCTGGCTAACTTTTTTTATTTTTAAAATTTTTTTTGGGGTTGGGTTTTCGTTTTTTTGCCCGGGTTGTTTTGGACTTTTTGGCTTCGGTTTCCCAAGTTGTGGGGTTTTTTTTTTTGGAAGGTTCATTTTATGTGCCATATTTAACAAATGCAGGGAAAACTTTTCTTAAAGCAGGCCTCATTCTGTTTTTCTAGGAAAAATAGCAATGGCTTGCCACAGGTTGTCTAAAAATGCCTCATGGTACACCTCGAAGTCGAAATTATCCTGTCTGGGACCAAAAATTGTCTTGGTGGCTTAATGCTATAAATTCCTCAGCCTACAAAAAACCCATTAAACCAGCTAAAAGAAACTTATTTCCCCTTTCTATTTTCCCTCATCCCCCACCTTCTTAAATATAATGACTCAATTTTTCAGTCATGCAAAATATAGTAATAGAACCTAACTGGAACATTATGAATGTTAACACAGTATTATCAATATGGCTTGTGTGATATGACTGAGCATTTTTATACTGATACTGCTTCATTTTATTAACCACCCTGCTATCATAAACACCCTGGCTGATGAATATTTGCGTTTTAAGTGATTTTCTATGAGTAAAAAATTCTATTTCTTAGAAAAAATTTATAGGTTGTAATCTCTGTATATAGAGCCGGCAGAAGACTTTGCCAAGAACACATTCATTGTTTCGTATGCAACTAAATCAACATAGATAAAATACATTTTTCAAAAATATTGTTCACATGCAAAATCTGTACTTAAAATGCAATCCATCAGAATAGCCTGTCATCAAACCACTGTTCAGAAACAGACAAGGGTAAGTTTGAGCTTTAAAGGGATAATGAACTAACAGCCACCTAACATACCTACTTTAGAAGAACATTCTGGGGTATAAAAACACATTAAATACCTTTAACTACCAACTCTGCATAGTTTGATATCCCAACACCTCCTTCGGTGCGAATCATGCAGCGGTACTTTCCGGCATCTCGTTTGGTGGTATTCACAACATTAAATGAAGCAATGAAGCGTCGGGAGTTGGTCACCTTGATTTCCTTCAGAGGAGCATCTCGTACATCAATGCCCTGTATCAAGGGGGATGAGGAGGACAAAAAAAAGGCAATATAAGCTGTCAGAGCAAAACAGTCAGACACCCAATGGCATATTACCTATGCTATTTTCACGCAGATCTTAGTGCAGTTGTTTATTACCCATAGGCAGTTGTGCCAGGATAACAGCTGAGCAGGAAACTAAAATTCTGCCATGACCAACACTTTAAAGACTGAGCGATGCAAAATTAAGTGTGAAGAAATTTTTGGTTTTGCCTCTTCAAAATAGTAATTATGTTGAATTAGTGCAACGGGGGAGTAAAAATACAGAAATCTTGTTACTTTGTTCTCAAGCTATCAACATTTGGTCTTAGAACACTTTCCCATTTCCTTGTTCTCAAACTATCAACATTTGGTCTTATAGCACTTTCTCTTATTTTTATGCCTGACTAGGAAATAAAAGTAGCTCACCCACTACCCTATTACTGACCTCATTTTATAAATGAAATAATAAACATGTTATTAAGAATAACATTCAAATATAAGTTAGGTTTTAGAGTACTCCCTATTGAACAGGACTAAAACAATAGCTCGACCCTTTTGACATTCTTCCTGGATATACAAAACTAAGCAGAAGTAGGTGCCTAGTAACTATTAAATGGCATTCCCGTGTAACAAGAGAGGTTCCTCTCTATATCCCGTATCCCCAGGACCACATAAAGAAGGTTCCGCAGCTGGGGCAGTTTGGTCTTTTATTATCCCTATATATTAAGTAACCCTTTTAGTTATGCACACTTGGAAATCCATTTTATGCTTCCAATAGTTTAAAGCCTCAAAAGCAGGTTAGAGATTTTAGTTGTCTCTCTTGTGCGTGCCCTCGCTCTCATGCTCTCTCTTCTCTCTCTCTCTCTATATATATATATATAAAGTTTCTCACACCAACAGTCCTCCATAGACAAATATGAATATCCAGCCCTGAAAGCTGAAAACATGTGTGTGTGTGTGTATTTCATAATCAGGAAAAAAGGCTATCTTTAACATGTTATTTATAAGTATTAGTAAAAAAACAATGGACAAAGACCTCAAGGCTAATACATGATTATTATGCCAAGCATAATGCCCAAGCACTAGTCCATTATTCACCCAGCAACCACTCTTGGCATTCCAACCAGGTGCTATCACTATGTCAAGACAGCATGATTACAATGGTACACAAAAGAAAAGTGGTGGCTGGGTTTATGGGCCTGCAGTTGTTTGGGGCGTATAGGTTTAGAGTGAATACATAATCACAAACGATGGCCTGGGTGGTTTAGGAAAGATGAGCTGGCTCGTAGAAACCCCGTTGCAGACCAACTGCAGATATAGTGGATGTGGGAGGCTAGTCTGAGGAAGTGACATGTGAGTTGAGATCTGAAGGGTAAACAGAAGCTAACCAGGCAAAGGGAAAGGGTGGGAGGGGAAGAGCATTCTAGTTACAGGAAACGCTATAGGAAGCTCAAGATGGTGAGAAAGAGATGGAGGCTCTGGATGAAGTTAAGGCAGCCAATGGAGCTAGAGAGGTGGGCAAGCACCTGTGTACTCAGGGACTTGCAGGCTATATTAAAATGTTTATATTCATAGCTACGAAAATGCCAGCCTACAAAGGAATAGAACTCATCTGTATTACCCAGTGATTTATATTATGCAAAGTCCTTTAAAGGTTTTTATCTATGATATTTTCATTGGCTGAATCTCCTAAGGGACACAAGTTTGGGAGTTAGCCTGACCAGCGTGCCAAACCCATAGTGATCATCCAGAGTGGGTAACCTTCATAGAGCCTCACTTACTAATCTGTAAAGAGGAGATGATACCACTCACTGTCAGGGCTGCTGGGAGAACTCACAGGCACATGCAAGGACACAGGCATAACGACTGGCACCATGCAGCCCTGCCCGAGCATTGGAACACCTGAGGGATGAATTCAAGGAGAAAGGCAGAGTGGCTATCAAAGTACCACCTTTATTACTGATAAACCTGAGACCGAGGAGTATGACTTAAGAGTGCAGGAACAATAGGCTTGCTATTCCTGAAGCACAGAATTAAACAGACTCACCAACCCAGTCCCAGGCCACACTAGAAAACCACGAGGCCTCCCATATGTTGAGTGCTGCTGTAAAACTCACACGATGGAGGGACAGGGTTCCCATAGGCAGTCAGCTCCCCAAAGAAGGGGCTGGGCTAGGCATGCTCAGCCCTTCCTCCCAGGCAGCTTCAGCTTGGGCAGTGAGAAGGCAGACAGGAGTGCTGCAATAGTACAGTTCCTGCCACTTGGAAGGAAACATCAGGAG
>NW_012104843.1:1167944-1172602 GCF_000951045.1 Mandrillus leucophaeus | reverse complement strand
CTTGTTACTTTGTTCTCAAGCTATCAACATTTGGTCTTAGAACACTTTCCCATTTCCTTGTTCTCAAACTATCAACATTTGGTCTTATAGCACTTTCTCTTATTTTTATGCCTGACTAGGAAATAAAAGTAGCTCACCCACTACCCTATTACTGACCTCATTTTATAAATGAAATAATAAACATGTTATTAAGAATAACATTCAAATATAAGTTAGGTTTTAGAGTACTCCCTATTGAACAGGACTAAAACAATAGCTCGACCCTTTTGACATTCTTCCTGGATATACAAAACTAAGCAGAAGTAGGTGCCTAGTAACTATTAAATGGCATTCCTGTGTAACAAGAGAGGTTCCTCTCTATATCCCGTATCCCCAGGACCACATAAAGAAGGTTCCGCAGCTGGGGCAGTTTGGTCTTTTATTATCCCTATATATTAAGTAACCCTTTTAGTTATGCACACTTGGAAATCCATTTTATGCTTCCAATAGTTTAAAGCCTCAAAAGCAGGTTAGAGATTTTAGTTGTCTCTCTTGTGCGTGCCCTCGCTCTCATGCTCTCTCTTCTCTCTCTCTCTCTATATATATATATATAAAGTTTCTCACACCAACAGTCCTCCATAGACAAATATGAATATCCAGCCCTGAAAGCTGAAAACATGTGTGTGTGTGTGTATTTCATAATCAGGAAAAAAGGCTATCTTTAACATGTTATTTATAAGTATTAGTAAAAAAACAATGGACAAAGACCTCAAGGCTAATACATGATTATTATGCCAAGCATAATGCCCAAGCACTAGTCCATTATTCACCCAGCAACCACTCTTGGCATTCCAACCAGGTGCTATCACTATGTCAAGACAGCATGATTACAATGGTACACAAAAGAAAAGTGGTGGCTGGGTTTATGGGCCTGCAGTTGTTTGGGGCGTATAGGTTTAGAGTGAATACATAATCACAAACGATGGCCTGGGTGGTTTAGGAAAGATGAGCTGGCTCGTAGAAACCCCGTTGCAGACCAACTGCAGATATAGTGGATGTGGGAGGCTAGTCTGAGGAAGTGACATGTGAGTTGAGATCTGAAGGGTAAACAGAAGCTAACCAGGCAAAGGGAAAGGGTGGGAGGGGAAGAGCATTCTAGTTACAGGAAACGCTATAGGAAGCTCAAGATGGTGAGAAAGAGATGGAGGCTCTGGATGAAGTTAAGGCAGCCAATGGAGCTAGAGAGGTGGGCAAGCACCTGTGTACTCAGGGACTTGCAGGCTATATTAAAATGTTTATATTCATAGCTACGAAAATGCCAGCCTACAAAGGAATAGAACTCATCTGTATTACCCAGTGATTTATATTATGCAAAGTCCTTTAAAGGTTTTTATCTATGATATTTTCATTGGCTGAATCTCCTAAGGGACACAAGTTTGGGAGTTAGCCTGACCAGCGTGCCAAACCCATAGTGATCATCCAGAGTGGGTAACCTTCATAGAGCCTCACTTACTAATCTGTAAAGAGGAGATGATACCACTCACTGTCAGGGCTGCTGGGAGAACTCACAGGCACATGCAAGGACACAGGCATAACGACTGGCACCATGCAGCCCTGCCCGAGCATTGGAACACCTGAGGGATGAATTCAAGGAGAAAGGCAGAGTGGCTATCAAAGTACCACCTTTATTACTGATAAACCTGAGACCGAGGAGTATGACTTAAGAGTGCAGGAACAATAGGCTTGCTATTCCTGAAGCACAGAATTAAACAGACTCACCAACCCAGTCCCAGGCCACACTAGAAAACCACGAGGCCTCCCATATGTTGAGTGCTGCTGTAAAACTCACACGATGGAGGGACAGGGTTCCCATAGGCAGTCAGCTCCCCAAAGAAGGGGCTGGGCTAGGCATGCTCAGCCCTTCCTCCCAGGCAGCTTCAGCTTGGGCAGTGAGAAGGCAGACAGGAGTGCTGCAATAGTACAGTTCCTGCCACTTGGAAGGAAACATCAGGAGCGGGGAAGAACAGTTCCATCAACAGTATCTTTAGTACTATCTGTAAAACAGTCTTGTTTACACCATAAAATGTCATAGGTCAGAATATAAAGTCCCACATATGTCTGTGTTTTTTTCACTAAATGCCCTAAATTTGTTTTTATAGACACCATCAAGTTAAAAACTGAAACAAAACCAAATTTAGCATGAATACAACAGGAGAAAGGTTCCTCTCTGTTTTCCATAGATACTCAGTCTCCGATTCTCACCCTACTCCAGGAAATAAGCAAATTCTAGCCCTAAGGAGAATCTTAGACATACTACTCCACAGTCTTGTTTCTAACTGAAAAAGAACCACCTCTCTGGTTTTTGAAGGGAAAAGAAATTAAGCCATAAAGGCAGATTTCATATCTGTAAGTATTTGTTTATTAACAACAACAAACAGGCCTTAGGGCTATCTATCCATTTATTTATCTATTTGCTTGTGGCACGAATCCTGTAACAATATACTTTTGTAATACTCTCCTAATATTTCTCCAAATAGAAGTATCTCTCAAAAGAATGTTTATTCAAAAGCAATCTCAAGCTTGCACTTACTGACCCCTCACAACTACTCAAGGCTGTTCTGAGGGCGCTCAAGTATAAGAAAACCTCCTTCTCAGACTTACGCATGTGCTGAGAGGACTATGACTCACAGTCGCACTGTCTTCATGCCACAGATGGGCCCTATAAAATAAACAGCCTCGGACTAGGAGCCCTGCGTGACTCTAGTGAGTCATATGAACTCTCAGGAAAGAGCCTTTAAAAAATTTTAACTCATGTACTTAATCACATGAAAAGTCAGATTCAGCTTTAAGAGAAACAGTACATAGGGAGGAGAAACCAAGTGCTAAGCAGCAATCCTTTTAGCCTAGAATCTACACAGGAACAGCAAATCACACATCTTACTCAAATCTGCAGGCCATTTGGTATTAAACCATTCACATGTGCATGGATTCAGGAATTCATTCAACCAATATTCAGTGACAATCTTTTGTGGAGCACACACTATATCATATAACAGAACATAAAATTAAAAGAACCATCATTGACCTAATTGAGTCTATTGTCTGGCTAGAAAAAAAACAGACAAGGCAATAATTACAATACAGAGCAACGAACTGCCTCCCATAGCACAGAGGAGGAGAAGACCTGACTGGATGTCTTAGTCTGTTTTCTGTTGCTTATAACAGAGTATCTGAAACTAAAATTTATAAAGAAATGTATTTCTTTCAGTAATTGATGCTAAGAAGCCCAAATGGCCTCATCTGGTGAGGGCCTTCTTGCTGGTGGGCAGTGGCGTGATTTCTGCTCACTGCAAGCTCCACCTCCCAGGTTCTCGCCTCCTGCCTCAAACTCCTGAGTAGCTGGGACTACAGGTGCCCGCCACCACACCCGGCTAAATTCTTTTTTTTTTTTTTTTTTTGTATTTTTAGTAGAGACGAGGTTTCACCATGTTAGCCAGGTTGGTCTCCATCTCCTGACCTTATGATCTGCCTGCCTTGGCCTCCCAAAGTGCCGGGATTATAGGCGTGAGCCACTACGCCCAGCCAGAACTCTGCAGATTCTTGAGGCAGCACAGGGCATCACATGGTGAGGGGGCTGAGTGTGCTAGTTCAAGTCTCTCCTTCTCTTCTCATAAAGCCACTGGTCCCTCTCCCGTGATAACCCATCAAATCCACTAATCCGTACATGGATAGATCCATTCATGAGGGCTCTTCTATGATGATCCAATCACCTCTTAAAGGCCCCACCTCTCGCTCATGACACTGGAGATTCAATACTGATTTAATACTGGAGATTAACATTTCAACATGAGTTTTGGAGGGGACAAATATTCAAACTATAGTCCTGGAGATGGTGTCAGTGCAAGCTTTCTAGGAAGCACTGCTTGAGCCCAGGCTTGGGTATGCACAGAAGTTTCTTAGGCAGGGAATAAAGAGGAAAAGTCTAGTGAATAAGAGAAGCTCTCCAGAGTCAGGAGCCAAGAGACAGCACAGAACTGTAGGGGAAATATAGGGTAACTATGGGGAACTATATGAGAACTATAAAAGAACTACAGGGAAAGTATAGGAAAACTCTAGGGGAACTCTAAGGGAAGTATAACTTATGCCATATGGCAAGGACAGAAGTGTTTCTTGGAATGGCAGATAAAAAGGCTGGAAGGAAAAGCACAATACAGACTCCAACAAGAAATACAACATGTTGAGGATTTCAGTATATTCTGATGCTGGGAATGGAAGGACCTTAGGCAAAGAGGTAACACAAACACCTCTGTGTGTACAGTAATGGACTGGAGGAGATAGGGCGTGACACCAACTGATGTCAAGGGAAAATGGGTAAATTGTTTTCAGAAGTCATAGTAACAAATGACGCAAAGAGAGAAGACAGAGAGAAAGGGAAGGAACCTAAAGATATCCAGAAAATGAAATCAACACAACGTGTACTCCCCTGCAGTAACATCTTTCTCCTCTAGCAGATCATAAGGTCCAGGGTCGTATCTTATTCATTTTGTGTACCCAGGTGCACAATAAATAGAACTCAGGAAATACTGGCTGACTTTGTGTCCTTTGTAGGGACATGGATGCAGCTGGAAACCATCATTCTTAGCAAACTATCACAAGAACAGAAAACCAAACACCGCATG
>NW_012104843.1:1135755-1167670 GCF_000951045.1 Mandrillus leucophaeus | reverse complement strand
AAAAAAAAAAAAAAAAAAAAAAAAAAAAGAATCACAGCCTCAGTGGCAAAAAAACATTCCAGGGGTAGAAGAGAAAAATGAGGTTCTGTTAAATTAACAGACTTTAAACCCCAAACCCTAGACAAAGAATCCATATTTATAATGGAGACTAACGGGGAATATAAAAGAATGTTTTAGAGGTTGTGTGTGTCATCAGTCAGCAACACTGCCCCAACTCATCATGACTGTGGTAGGCAGAAAAAGGGCCTCCAAAGATGTCTACATCCCAGTCCCCAGAATCTGGGACTATGTTACCTTACACGGCAAAAAGGAGTTTGCAGATATGATTAAAATAAGGATCTAGAAACAGGAAGATAGGCTGGATTATCTAGGTTGGCTACATGTAATCACAAGGCTCTATTTATGAGGAAGGCAGAAGGGTCAATGCAAAGGAAAGATAACAGAAGCAGAGGTTGTGCCGATGGGCTTTGAAGTGTGAGGAGTGCGTCACAAGACCAAATATGAGGGAGGTCTCTAGAAGCTGGAAAAGGCAAGGACCAGATTCTTCCCAGAGCTTTTGGGAGGAACCAACCCGGCCATCAACTTATTTTAGGGCTTCTGACATGCAAGACAGTAAGATGATGAAGCCACGAGGTTTGAGTTAATTTCTTACAGCAGCAATAGGATGCCAATACGGTGATCATCTGAGAAACTAGAAGCCCTGTGGCTTTCTGAAGGTGTCCAGGGGTTGTGCATCTTGATTTGTCAGAGGTGCATAATTATGTAAGTCTTTAAGATCATGTTGGGTCACCGAAGTAGAGTACTCCAGTTTGGAACCATGAGCTAGAATAGCAGCCTGAAGACAGTAACCATGGAGGCACCCCACAGGATGAATGAAATGAGTGAAGGCCAGACCAGGAAGGCACGAAGAGACAGAAGAGCCACAGGGGCAGTGAGATAACAAAACAGAAGAAAGAAATGGGAAAACATGCAGTCTACACTGGAGAAGAGTGGGGGAATGACAGTGTGAAGACAGAAAATCAGAAGGAATGCGGAAAGCTGGGTGAGGCAATAGGAGAGGAAGCATGGGGAGGAAAGGATCAGGCAGGGCAAGGATGGGGAGAGACACAGAAATGAGGAGGCCAAATGACCCAACACACAGAAAGATGTGATCCACGAGGGAAAAAGATACGAGCCTTCAATGACGTTATTAGTTTCCTTTGAAATCCTGACACGTACACGTTCACAGACCCCTCCTTGGTTCTTAAAGCAAAAAATGTGTCAGGTGCAACAGCAACATCAGGTTCTCTATCAGCCCCATTCTGAGAAGACATGCGTAAGGGCAGCAAATGCACTGTGGGGCTAATGGAGAAGAAATGAGGGGATGTCCTCAAAGTAATGCATGGGGAGGAGAAGGGAGGAGAGAGACCTCACCCTCCACTTTGTTAGCGTTGATGCAGTGCAGGAAATGCTACCCCAAAATAGGGCACCTTGGCATACTGAGTATTTTAAGCTGAAAGAAGCTGAGAAAACCACGGCATCAGAAAGGTCATGCTGACCATCTTACCCCCGCGCTAGCAACAAAGCAGGACACAGAAACTGAAATTCCAATTGCCCCTTTCTGCCCTGAGATGGGCTAGGAAACTCAGAGAGGTCACTCTCTGACTTCCTCCCTCCGTCCTCCCCTAAAGGCCTTCATGTGGCAGGTATCCTGCCCTGTATCTGGAGGGCAGGGATGTCACACAGGCCACAGAGATTCTGAACAAACAGGCCTTGTTCAGTGCACCCTGTTTATTACCATCAGATCCTGCCCTGTTGTCCCTCAATCACACTTCCACGCGACTGTCCGTAAAAACACAGTTTTCTCAGAGTCTTCGGGTCTTCATTTTCTGAAGGCTCTTGTGTCATGTAAAACTTGTATTAAATAATTTTCTCTTTTTTTGAGACGGAGTCTTGCTCTGTCACCCAGGCTGGAATGCAGCAGCTCGATCTTGTCTCACTGCAACCTCCACCTCCCGGGTTCAAGCAATTTTCCTGACTCAGCCTCCCGATTAGCTGGGACTACAGGCACCTGTCACCACAACCAGCTAATTTTTGTATTTTTAGTAGAGACGGGGTTTCACCACATTGGCCAGCCTGGTCTTGAAATCCTGACCTTGTAATCGCCCACCTCAGCCTCCCAAAGTGCTGGGACTACAGGTGTGAACCACTGCATCCAGCCGTATTAAATAATTTTTTATGTGTTTATCTTGTTAATCTGTCTTTTGTTATACGGATTTCAGCCATAAACCTTGAGATGGGTGAGGAAAATGTATTACTTTTCTTCTTCCAGTGTCGAACCATATTTCTTGGAGCATGAGGAAATGAGGATGCACAGTGTTCAGAGTCACTGGCAAAGCACCAGGCAATGTCTCCTAAGATAGCTCAGTGGACACAAGAAGAACAAGATGGGATAACTGCCAGGAAGATCAGGTGGACTAGAAACATGCAAGTGACCAGAGTCACAGCTGCTCGTCGGCACCAACACTGACGTCTGTTTCTGGTGCCTTGACACAAGGCTATTTCCTCATCCCTGACTTCTCCCAACATGTGTATTCCTGCCTTTGATAGTCATAGATGTGCTTCTCAAATGTACAGGTGACAATGAATAAGCACGTAAATTAACAAAAAGGGATGGAAAAAGATATCTACAAAGCCAAACAATAAATTAAAACAAGATAAACATCAATAAAAATAAATGTGCATCTGATGCTTCCCTGTAAAATCAGACTTTGTTAAGTGGATAGAGTTCTGATTTAGCATCATCTTCATCATTAAAAGATACATAACAATTACGGAGCAGGTTTTTGTCTAAAATCCTAATTCAATTTTCAGTTGTATTAATGAAGTATCTGGAGAGATGGTCCCTCCCGTCCCTGTCCCAGCACGCAGCATTCCATTCAGTGCCTCAAGCTTTTGGCAGAGCATATGAGAAGCAGACTTGTTCAGAGGACTGTGGACTAGACAGTGAAGAAATCCTCTGGTCCACAGTTAGGGAGCTGAAGAAGGGGAGGAGCCGGAGACCAGGCTAGCCATTAACACGGCTAAGAATGAGGGGGAGAGGACAACCATGTTCCAGCATGGAAAGGACAAGCATGTAAAACAGGAATGGGACGTGAATGTCTGGGCCACAGAGAGCTAGTACAAGTCACCAGTACTTACTTATCTGAAATCCTTGGAGTAAAATGTGGTTCAGAATTCAGATTTTTAATTTTATTTTATAAAGGCATCTGTACTGCATATTCTTTGACACCCCAAGGAGAGTCTAAGACAGCATTCCCATTCCATAATTCCTAGGTTTTGATATTTCTGCATCAAAACTTAGGAATATTGACTTTAAGGAGGAAAAACCAGAGACCCTAAATAGCTTCACATCCATTCAGGTCAGGTTTGGTCACCAAATGAATTACAA
This sequence comes from Mandrillus leucophaeus, assembly GCF_000951045.1. Lineage (NCBI taxonomy): Eukaryota > Metazoa > Chordata > Mammalia > Primates > Cercopithecidae > Mandrillus > Mandrillus leucophaeus. The sequence continues at coordinate 1,164,240 of NW_012104843.1, read as the reverse complement.
AAATGGGCAGGTTTTGCTACTAAATTAGATATGGAAACTTTCTGATTATAGATTTTGGAGTACAGGCTAAGGTACCAAGAATGACCACCGAGAAGGCACACACCCAATCCTCCCATCCTCAGGCACTCCCAGTCCCACTGTGTCATAGCCGCACTGTGCCAGCTGACTCAGTCCCACCATGTGGGCTCCTGGCTGTTCTTTCCAGCCCAGGCTTCCTCCTTCCTTGAGACCTCTTCCTCCTCCTAGGATGCTTCCCACCGACCCCCAGAGTCAATTCCATCTCCTTCCAGGGACTGCTCAAATACATCTTCACTGAGGCCTAACCTGATGCCTAAATTCCAAACTGAAACACGCTCCTACTTGGCACCACCTAGCTATTCCTTTACGAGTGCCACTGACCCCTTCCTAACATGCTGCATAATTCTCTTACTTATCATTGTTGCTGTCTATCTCCCCTACTAGAATACAAGTCCCATGAAGGCAGGGATCCTTGCCAGGTTCTTATTGCTCTAACTGTAACATATCAACCATGCCTCGTACATCCTAGGGAGGACTGGTGGTGATATTAAAAGTGATTCAGGCACTGAACGAGTGACTAAATCAATTGATTTTAGATGTCTTTTGGTCCCCAGATTCCATTCCCTAGGCTGGAATTAAACTGGGAAGTGTGGGGAGTGATGGCCAGCCCCGATCCCTTTGCTGCAAGACAGGTCCAGAAAGGCACGAGAGTTTTTGCCCCTGCTGTCCTTCCCTCATGACAGTGACACCTGGAGAGGTCAATGTGTTCAGAACCTCAGGTACCACTGAGCATCTAGAAACCCCCAGGGAACTTTTTGTTATTCTAGCAAAACAAAATGATGAAAATATACATCAGGTAGAGACAGCAAAATTGCCAGCCAGACTTTGCCCAATTTTCAGAAGAAAGAGGCAGCCCTGCCAAGCACTGGCGCTCTACATTCTTAATAACATGACAGAAGGACCATAAAAAATGAGGAAGGATGGGCATCGGACTGTTCTTCACCATGTAAGAGTTCACTAGGAGAGACAGCCTAGGACACAATTGTTGGGAACAAAAACCTCAGACTCCACGCAAAGCACAGCGACCGAACGTCCTGGGTTGTTAAAGAAACCACTGACCCATCTTTTGTCCACTTAGTGAAATAACCATAATGATGATGCCTGAGAGGAGATATCTGACTGGGTTAAATACAGCTCTTTATAAAAGCAAGAGTATCTTCAAATGTGCGTGTATTTCAATTTGAGCAGGCTAGAAAAAAGTACTGATAGTTATTTAAATTGGACTTACCACCTTCTTTATGCAATGGACTAACTCCAGGACTTCTAAATGAGCAGTAATTTACCAGCAAAAAGATACATATTAAGTCTTTCAGAAATAGTTTTGCAATAATCAGAGCAATGATTGAAAGAAATTGAGGTCTGGGAAGTTAGCAGCACTTGCGGCAAATTAATCAATCTCTGGCATTGTGGAGCTGCTCTGAGTGCACAGGCATCAAGGGGCTCTGAGCCAGTACCCCTTCCTCAGACATAAGGTGGGGATTAAGCAGCACTTTCATTTCTTCAATAGTGAAAATAGTCTGTATTATCCAACTTTCAAATATGCCCATTTGTAAGATATTGATTGAAATTCTTACCACTGACATCACCAATAACATCAGCAGGGCTTGGAGTGAGTAATTGTTTGAAGTATCTTACGCAAGCTAAATCCTGTATTAATTGAACATCTCAAAAAAGAATCTACCCTTTATACAGCCCATATGTTTTATTTTAATAATTAACATAGTGTTGACCTTTGATTTCTAGACCATAACCAAGTTAACCCAAATATTTATCAATCTGGAGTACTGTACTAAAACTAAAAATTCTTACTTGTATCATCACATACTAGCAATATATATTGACAAGTACACTTTACGTTGGCTAATGAATATACAGATAGCCAAAATAATATACAGATATCCAAAGTTATATCCTATTATTATTGGTATAGTCAAGAAGAATTTGAATAGGGAAATTTAGAGCTTCATTCTATTATTTAAGACACAGTTAATTTCATGATGTATTCATAATAGCTGAATAACATTATTTAATAAACCTGTATTTAAATGTTATCTAGAAGTTAATCCAAATAATATAGAATATACATAATAAATGCAGTAACTAGAAATACCAGCAAAATTAGAAGTTCTTTAGTCTTAAAATCAAATATCCAACTGTTAACTGGGTTAACTTGGCCAAATCAAACTAAGGAGCCCAACACTGACAAACTTTTTTTACATATTTAAAGGTTCAAACCTTTGTAAAACTAGGTCTCAAGCCAGTTCACTTTTAAACTGTAATTATAGCACTCTAGTATGGGCAGAGTGGCAGTGCCTGTGCTACCTATCAAACATGATCTAAAAGATCAGGCTAGTCATTAACATGCCTGGTTAATAACGTCACTTTTCCTTAGTCAATATGCCTTAAAATATACAACTCTTCTGAAAACATAGTTGAAAGAGGATAAAGATGTAAGATAAAGGAGGTTAAAATCCCTACAGTTTTGAATTTGCATAGGAATTGTCAGTGTGCACTCAGGGCACAGTTTGTCTTTAAATGTGTGTATGTGTGCATACCTAGGTATCCTAGCTCTCTCCAATGAGAAGATTCAAAAACAATAAATAAAATAAATAAAGTAGTAATGAGCACCCCCATGCTAAGACTGTAACTTCTAATGGCCATTTCCCACAGAAAAAGAACCAGGATTCCCTGGAAAAATGGCCAATTCTAGGTCTAAAGTAGAAAATGGAAAATATACACCTAGAATATGTCATCACACCAGAAAGCAAAGAAGCTCCCTGAAATGGACCAGGACAGGAGTCACCCATGCAGAGTAAGCCCCACTGGAAGGCTGGGGAAGACATCAGCAGCAATAAAGATATTAAGTGTAATGAACTGAAACCCATCAAATGTGTTCACACATACAAGCTGATGACAAAGATGCTGATGATGACAACAACAACAATAATTATAACTACCTTGGTCACTTTTAGGTGATGATAGTGACTGATAGACCATTCTGCAACTCCTAATGAATTAATCAACCAAGGCAATGATCATCAATGGCTGGTAATGTTATGGGATCCTTGGGGTGTTACTTTGCCACCCGGAAACCTCTGTGGCCAGTGGTACCTTTACCTGAGTTTTGCTTGGGCCCAATGGGCCCACTTGGCCTGGAAGGCTGCACTCGGCTGACACTACCAGCCTGGATTCCATGCCTGCCAAGGGCAAGTGGAGAGATGAGGGGTGTGTAAGTGAGCAAGCATGGGATCTGGCCACTGCACACAGTCAGGCACACCAGCTGTGGCGGAATGGGCAGCTCCAGGTGTCGGCATGGGCACCAGCTCCCTGCAAGCAGCTTCCAAGGCTGGCAATGGGGAATGTGGTGGCACCCAGAAGCTTGAGACACTAGGAACTGCAGAGCCACAAAGAGGGTGCCACAGCCCTGGCCCAGGGAGCTTCTAGGTCTGGGCTCCCTGAAGGGCTACAGGTCTTCTCTCCTTCTCTCTTTCTTATCACCCACAATGTGGTGAGCAAGGAGTGTGTTTCAGCCCTATTTGTGTTATAGCCCTTGCAGCCCCGCCATTTGGTAGGTCCCGAGTTCTTGTCCTGTGTCCAGGAAGAATGAGGTATGCAGACAAGTGGAGGGTGAGTAAAGTGAACATGAGCTTCACTGAATGACAGAATAGCTCAAAGGAAACCCACAGGGGTCAGCTCCACTCCACAGTGAGGGTGTCCCAACAAGTGTTTAGCTCTCAGAAGAGAGCAGACCCTTGAGTGGGTAGCTCCTCTGTGCAGGCAGGTCATCAGTCAAGTGCTCAGCTCTCAATGGAGAGGAGACCCTGGAGTGGGTAGCTCCTCTCCCCAGGCAGGTTGGCCTGAGTGCTCAAGTCTGGCTGAGTCCATGGATTTTATGGGCTTCAAAGTGGAGGAAGTGTGTGTTGATCGGTTCATGGGTGGCCATGGGTGGGCACAAAAAAAAAAAAAAAACACCATAATTTTCCACTCCTGGACTGCAGGACTGACAGTCTGGCTCCCAGCCTTCAGGCCTTCCCTGGCTTGAAGGTGGGACTTCACTGGGAAACTCCTCCATCTGCCCTGGAGCCTGTCTGCCTCCTGCTGTTCATGGCACCCAGGCTGTTCATACCGAGGGGCACCTGCAGGTCAGTGCCAAACTGCCCTCAACAACCCCTCAGCCTTCCTCCCATGCTTGTCAGTGCCTAAAGTCAGGAAGGGGCTGAGGCGGCAGGAGGCTGGCATGTCAGTGCTGCCCTGGGCGCACACACACCCGGCTGGGTTGTGACAGCACCTGTGTTTGGCTTCAACTTTGCTCCAAGATTGGAGCAGGCACTGGGAGCAGGGAGAGGCCAGGCAGTGGGAGCAGGCACTGCCAAGCCTGCAGGGGCAGGGGTGTCTTCCTGGGTCCCTGAGAGTGCAAAGATGCCCAGTCCACAGCCGTGGCTGGGTGGCTGCAGCTGCGCCTGGGAGGGCAGGGCTCCTGCCTGCTCCCAGCCTCTAAGAGCACAGGGATGCCAGATCTGCAGCCACGGCTGGAAAGCTGCAACTGCACTCAGGGAGCATGAGGTTCCCGCCCTGCCAACTCAGCAGCAGGTGGGGCTTCTACCTGTTCCCAGTTCCCGCTGGCCCCATGGAGCAGGCAGCACCAACCATGGCCATCTCTGCCTTCCTTTCTCATGCGATACCCTCGGATACTTGGAAGCAAGAAGAGCAAGTGAACCTTCTGCTGAATATGAGAAAAGATGAAAGAAGGCTTTCCCAGATCGTATGGTTTGTAGGCCCAAAGGAAGCAGACCTTAAGATTAGTGGAGATGCCTTTCCTTCTCTTCTGCCCTCCAGACTGACACCACTTGACCAGTAGTTTTAAAAGTCCAATTTCAGACACCAGGTGTAATTTAGGGTGGAGGGTGGGAGGCGGGTGAGGGTTGAAAAACTACCTATCAGGTACTATGCTCGCCACCTGGGTGACAAAACCACTTGTACACCAAACCCCAGCAATACAAAATCTACCCATGTAACAAACCTGAGTATGTACCCTCTGACCTAAAATACAACCCGGAAAGAAAAAAATAAAAAGTCCAATTTCAAGTCGAGGCCAGGAGACCTCAAGGTTGCTATGGAGGAAGGGGCTCTCTACTGCCCCACCTGTTCCTGCCACATCCTATAGCACCTGCTGCTTACATCTCTCTTTGGCTGAGTTAGATAATATCACAAAGGGAAATTATTAATATTTCTTCTAGAGTATCCCTAGACATGTTATACTGTTATCAATATAAAAGAAATCTTTATTTTTAAATAAAGGTAATCCAAAATCATACTAAGTTAAAACATACAGTATACGCCTAAAGGTTTTCAGCAGCTTCAGTCTGACTGTTCAGTATGATATTACATAAATATAGATATAGATATTTAACTGACTAAGACAATAATGGATGTGATTTTTAACTACTCAAAATTTTTGAGAGCAAATGGTCCCCATAGCAACTAAAGACAGTCCTCCTTTATGCATTTCTAGTATTTTCCGCGATGCTAAGTGATGTTAAATTTATGCTTTAATATATATGGCATAAAATACCCAAGTTAAGCTTGTGAAGGGAACCATAATTTTACTTCTTTTCATATCATTTTGTGGCTTTTATACATAATAACAAAATTGTTCTGAAATACAGTTGTGCTTTTTTTCCTTATAATCAACAAATGAAACGAAAAGCCACCTCGAAAGGTTGACCAAAAGCCTATATCCATAACACGAAAGCCAAGGCAACATTGCACACATACAAAAACAACTTCAATTGTAAATTCTGATCAACGCTATCGTTTAAATTACTACACGATACTTATGAATTCATGAGGAACTACCTACGTCTTTTTCTGCAGTTCCAAAGATGCACTATGGTGACGTTACAACATAGATGGCCTGCTTCAAATTCGAGCACGGTGACGAGCGATGCCCCATTGGAAGAGTCGTTACAACTTTCTAAGCCGGCCGGGCGCGGTGGCTCAAGCCTGTAATCCCAGCACTTTGGGAGGCCGAGACGGGCGGATCATGAGGTCAGGAGATGGAGAACATCCTGGCTAACACGGTGAAACCCCGTGTCTACTAAAAATACAAAAAAACTAGCCGGGCGAGGTGGCGGGCGCCTGTAATCCCAGCTACTCGGGAGGCTGAGGCAGGAGAATGGTGTAAACTCGGGAGGCGGAGCTTGCAGTGAGCTGAGATCCGGCCACTGCACTCCAGCCTGGGCGACAGAGCGAGACTCCGTCTCAAAACAAACAAACAAACAAAAAAAACAACTTTCTAAGCCTCAGCCACTTCTTCTATAAATGGACACATAATAAAATTCTTGTAGGGATCAATGACAAAAAATGCCTGAACATCACCTACCACAGTAACTAGCACACAGCAGTGCTCAGTAAATGTAGCTGCAATTACTTTATTTCAAACACCCCTGTTGAAGTCAGTAATATAAATACTATTCATACAATTTTTAATTTATTCATTCAGAAGTCAAATTCTATGGTAGATCAGTGAAACTGTTCCCATGAAAATCACTGTAGGTTATAAAAATATCAAGGTTTCCCTCTTTTCTCTCAGAAAAAGGTCTAAAATTATCTGAGCTAAAAAACAAAATGTGAGCAATTTATTAGACTGGAGAAACATAATTTTTTCATGATTGTGTAGCTCATACCCAGCTTGGTGGAATTATATGTCAAACTCTCAAAGCAAAAAGAAAAAATCAATTTCTAGGTCAACAGCTAAGAAACCATTAATTCTAAGTACTTTTTTTAAATGAAAATTAAACTCCTCAAAGTAAGAGCTCAAATGGAATTACATTCTTTACAAAAAGTGGATGGGGTACATTTAATTCATCTATTACTATGACACAGGTATTGCCATTGTGCAAACTCAAATGGAATATCCTTATTACACATATATTTCTTATGTTCATGGAGATCATGGGAAAAATAAAGGTGTATGTCTATAATGTTTAATGTGGATGCTATGGCAAGAAAGTTTTTAAAGGAAGAATTAAGAAAGAAGTTATAATTATGACAGAATAAGAAAACCTAGGCAAAGGGCACAAGAAATGAAGGTTTAGGAAAGGTGACATATTGACCATATTGGCTTCTAAAATTACTCCAACATATGCGTGTTTTTATTCATCAGTTTTTGCAACTCTGCATGATATTTGCTATATATCCTGAAGCAGCAGAGGCACCACTACGTTCTATGTATTGCTCCTCTCATCAAAGACCATCCTCTGAACAGGAACTGTAGGCCTAAAGCAATCATCCCAGGCAGAAACGACTTCCTCTGTGCTTGTTTTCCTGCCCTAACTACAAATCTACTTTTGATGCTCACCTGAAGGAGCTACACGATTTGTTTGGGTAGTCAGTAAGCCCCATGCATTAGTAGGTATTCACTGAGCATTTTGCTATGTGACAAGTACTAGTCTGGGTCCTCAGTTGTAGCAGTGTTTTTAACAGCATAGCAGTCCCCCCTGTTCCATGGGAGATACATTTCAAGACCCCTAGTGGATGCCTGAAAACATGGATAGCTTCTGTCATGTCTTGCACACACAAACTTAATGCCTCCTTGTACCTCTTAACTAAGCACTTACCACGCACTGTGGCTGTAAACTTTTGCAGTCTGAGGTACAACAGCAAAACTAGAACGAATTTCTTTTTCTTCACAATTTCAGGTATAGAAAATTCTTTCTTACTGTAGATCTTAGCAAGCAGTGCATACAATTTTTTTCTTTCCTTATTAAGTTGAGCACTTTCACCTTCTCACTTAAAGGAAGCACTTGATGCCTTCTCTTTGGCATATCCAGATTGGCATCATCACTACTCCTGTGCTTTGGGGCAATGGTTAAGTAAAGTAAGGGTGACTTGAACATAAGCACTGTGATCCTGAGACAGCCTATCTGATAACCAAGACACCTCCTCAGTAACTAGTGGGTGGGTAGTGGGATTTGTTGGACAAAGGGATGATTCATGTCCTCAGTGGGACAGGGTAGGAAGAGGAACTTTTCATCGTGCTGTTCAGAATGCTGCACAATTTAAAACTTATGAATTGTTTATTTCTGGAATTTTCCATTTGACATTTTTGAATGACATTTTCATTGACCACAGGTAACAGAAACCATGGAACGTGAAAATCTCAGATGAGAGGGTACTACTGTACTTTAAAGTAGTATCATCTGAATTCCTTTTCTATTGTATGAACTAATGCATATTATGGAATAATTTTAAAAGGCTATTCCGGTACATTACTTACAATAAATGCCAAGCTCTGCTAGCAAAACAGCAAAACTCTCAATTATATTGTGCTATGATAGATTTTAAAGTTCTAAATTCAACACAGGTAAATCACAGTAAATCTGAGACTATCAGGTTAAAAGGCTAATATCTGAGATGCAAGATCATTCAGTGAAGAAAAATGTCCAAGAGAAAAAATTCATGCATTTGTAAATAAATAACACAATACTTGTACGTAAGTATAAACATGTACATATATATACAGACATAAACATATTAGACATATAAAACTGACTTTCACTAATAAAATGGAGTTAACTATAATAAACATAAAAACCGGATGTACAACTGCACAAAAGTTTCCTACATTTTCTGGGCCTCTGTTTTCTCGTCAATAAAATTAGGAATTTAATTTAAAGATTGCTCCAAATTCAGGTTACATAATTGTGTAACTTTAAAAAGTAAGATATTTAAAAATGTAGGGACTTCTAACAACTGTGAGAAAGTGGTTATTTTCCAGGTTTCCACTGCCAACTGCTATTCACTCAACATACGCACCTCAAATCCTAGCCTGATCAAAGATCCTGTTCATCCATTGTTGAAAAGACATCACTCCTCCCTCCCTGTCTTCTGCTCTTTGTCCGGGAGGCAGAACTTTTGTATTTCCCACCAACCCTGAATGTAATATGGTTGCTAAGAAGAGTAAGGAATGCAGGAACTTCCACAATGATTACAAGAAATAAATTAAAGAGCAGAAGTTACAAAAACACCAAAATGGGACCACAGGCAGGGGAAGAGGAAGGCAGTGGCCCCCATGCCACAGATCTTGCAACTGCACATGCATGAGTCATCTATAGGTACATAAACACTAGCTAGCATTAGTTATTACCTTCATTTACTGGAAAGTATTATAAACAGGAAGTCCTGAGAGAAACAAGCAAATGTAGACAAATAATATTTGGAATACTGAAGAAAGAACAATAAAGGCTTTAATACAACCATACATGACTTAAAGGTCAGTGACTACATAAAAAATATACAACCTCAGAAGTTGCCCATCAGCAAACAGAAGTTATTTATTTTAATTTATTTATTTATTTTTGAGACGGAGTGCAGCAGCACAATCTCGGCTCACTGCAACCTCTGCCTCCCAGGTTCAAGCAATTCTCCTGCCTCAGGCTTCTGAGCAGCTGGAACTACAGGCATGTGCCACGGCACCCAGCTAATTTTTGTATTTTTAGTAGAGACAGGGTTTCACAATGTTGACCAGGATGATCTCGATCTCCTGACCTCGTGATCCACTCGCCCCACCCTCTCAAAGTGCTGGGATTACAGGCGTGAGCCACTGCAGCCAGCCATGACAGTATTTTTAAAAGTATAAAAGTATACAGAAAGTATAAAAAGAAAACCCCAAATTCCATTTTCTCTTTTCAGTATTTTTTATATATATACACACACACACACAGAGTATATATATACAGATTCTGAGATATTTTCAAAATGTGGGCTCAGAAAGTGATCAGAAAGTTGATAGAAAAAATTACGGTAATATTTTGGGTGCTTGAATGATTTCCACAAATACATTTAATTTTAGTATCTCACACTGTTGCAGTCCGTGTTTATATGAATAGACTGCCATATCTGATAGCATATCACAAGTATCTTCAAGAACTGCAGTGCATATAGGTTTTTCAACACAATAAAAGAGTTCTACAGATGTTGTCTTCCTACCGTCTGGAAAATTTTTTAAAGTATTTTACAGCTGTAATGATGGATGGGCTCACATACTGGGTCTTATTCTTTTGTTCAGTGTTCTAGAAAAAGCAATCCCACTCAGCAACATAACCTGTGTGGTCCACAGATGAGATGAAGAAAATATAAACAGATGGGACACATCTGTTAATCATAAACATTTCTTCATTAGTGTCATCATCAGATTTATTTATGTTATGTTATTGTCAAAGACTCTGACAGGGATTATATTTAATCTAAACTAAAAAAAATCAAAACCTTGGCCATTTTTCACAGGTATGGATCAATATGACATGCAATACATATAAACATTATTTTCTATGGTCAGGATGGCACCTTGATACTAACGATGTAATACTGGTCACACCCAAATTCTATGAAAGCATAAGTGCATAACGCCTATTCACCTACCTTCCAAATACAAGAAGACGGTATAGTAGAGTGGAATTACTTAGAGGTGACATAAAAAGTAAATAAACAGAGTTGTACTATTACCAGCTATGCCATTTTTCCTTGTGATCCAGGAGAATTCTATACTTCCAACTCCTCTTCTATAAAACAGATAAACCACCATGGGATACAACCATGAAACTCTGTGCAGAATGCCTATTGTGGGCCTCAGAGGACTTCAACACAAGTAGTAAAAATTATTGTAAATAGGTCGGGCATGGTGGCTCACCCCTGTAGTCCCAGCACTTTGGGAGGCCGAGGCAGGTGGATCGCTTGAGCCCATGAGTTTGAGACCAGCCTAGGCAACATGGTGAGAACCTGTACAAAAAATTAGCCAGGCATGATGGTGCATGACTGTAGTCCCAGTTACCCAGGAGGCTGAGATGGGAGGATCATCTAAGCCCAGGTGGTCAAGGCTGCAGTGAGCTGAGATCATGCCACTGTACTCCAGCCTAGGTGACAGAGTGAGACTCTGTCTCAAAAAAATATTGTAAATGATTATATTCAAAAACACCAAAGTACCCCCAAACAAAGATGTGTTATTAATTTCTAAGTATTGTCTCACTCTTGAGAGAGATTCGAATCACAGAAAAACCTAAAAATATGTTTTTTCTTCAATCTTCTGCGTGGATATCAGGATTATTTTGAGGACCTAAATGAGTTTACATGCAGACCTGGTCCATGATGAAAGGTTTACATGTCTCCACAACCTCTAAAGAATGGCCTGAGAAAATGTGGAATTACTTAGAGGTGAAATAGAAGTAAATAAACAGAGTTGTATTATTACCAGCTATGCCATTTTTCCTTGTGATCCAGGAGGATTCTATACTTCCAACTCCTCTTCTATAAAACAGATAAACCACCATGGGATACAGCCATGAAACTCTGTGCAGAATGCCTATTGTGGGCCTCAAAGGGGAGTGAGGGGTCCTAGGCAAGAGGGCAGGAAGGGCTCTGCCAAACCAGCATCTGCTGAAAACCCTCATCACTACTGCAAACTGCTTTGTAAACATATAGATTAATAGAAACTACACTTGCAGGTGAAGGACACAGGTCTTATTTCATAAGCTATTAATAAAATAAACATTTGCCCACAAAATGCCTACCCATCCAGGGAAAATAAATTATTGAACAGTAAAATTATTCTAACATCACAAAGACTCACTAACCAAATGGTGTCCTGATTCCAGGACAAAGTAAGTTTCAGTAAAAAGCTCAAAGTCACAACAGTTCTATCTGTGTCATCTTCTTGACAGTGCAGTGTAGAAAGTTGCAGTGCAATAAATGGTCACCGAAGACAAGAGGGGTCAGAGAAGACTGAGCAAGATAAAAAGAAAGGCATTAAGGGACTGACTGTGAAAACAACTACCAACACTATCGTTCAAATCTAATGAGAAAAAATTCAAAGATCAATACATGGAAAATTAAACATCAGGGTCAAATTGAGGCAACGGAATACAGGAACCAGTTCTACGCTATGTCTGTCTTCTGTCTTTCCTGATTTGGAATGTGTGTTGTATTTTGCTTCTTACTAGTAATTTCCAACCCTGGGTGTACACTGGAATCACTTGGAGAGTCTTTAATAAATCACTGCATGCTGGGCCCCAATCTAGACCAATTAAATGAGAATCTGGAAATAGGAAAGACATTTGTGAAAAAAAACCAAACCAAAACAAAACAAAACCCTTCCGAGCTGTTCTATAGTAGAGTCAGGGCTGAGAACTTTGCAGTTAGACCCTTTTTTTTTTAACCCCAAAATTGTAAGTAGCTTTCTCCAAACCACATGACAAATTATCTTTAAAACAAAGTTCCTGAATGTATAGGAAGTAGCGAAAGATTTCCAACCCAAATAAGTGCTCAAGTTTAAGTAGGAGTACACCAAGTCCAGGACATCTGCAAAAATAAAAAGAGCAAATCATGTCCTCACAAACCTGTAAATTCTTGGGAATATCTAAGATGACTCTGACTCTGTTGAGGAAAGAGTTTAGACTTAATACAGTATTTATATTATATTCTCTAGACTTAATATAGTATTAATATTGTATTCTCTCAAGTAATATTATCATAAATATTATAAGCAAAACGTATTTTTCCACAAATAATTAAGATTTCTAGAAATAAATCAAAGGAATAAATAGTTTCATTTTTATAAGGTGCTTAATACTTTGTGGAAAATGTCAATAAGATGTTTGTCTCATCAGTTACCACAGATGGCCAATCTTGATTGTGTTTGATACCAATAGCCATTATCTAAGAAAACAATTCTGAATTCTAACATCAAGAGTTTAAAACAACTGGGAAGTGGATTAGAAAGAGAAAAAGAAATTGAATACTGAGGACAGTTTTCACAAGCTGCAAAATGTTCTTAAGTTAACAGTTACAAAACTTCTACAAAGAAGAAAGTAAAGATGAACTTGGAATATACAATATAATCCTCTGCATACACTTCCTGGCCAGCAATGTCTCTAAAAGGGACAGTAGGATATGAAAAAAAGAGTGACACGGGGCAGAGGAGTGGAGCATCCTGACAGAAAACAGGAAGTCTCTCCAAAATGCATTTCCCATCTGACAATCCATTGCTGATTAATCTTGGGACAGTACATTCAAGTATCTCCCATTTTCCCCAGAAACAGAGGAATAAAAATACTACTGGGCTGCACGCAGCGGCTCACACCTGTAATCCCAGCACTTTAGGAGGCCAAGGAAGGAGGATCACTTGAGGCTAGGAGTTTGAGACCAGACTGGGCAATAAGGGAGAATCCATCCCTATAAAAATGACAAAATAATTACTCAAGTATGGTTGCATGTGCCTGTAGTACCAGCTACTTGGGATGCTGAGGCAGGAGGATCACTTGATCCTAGGAGGTTGAATGAGCCATGATGTTACCATTCTACTGCAGCCTGGGCAACAGAGAGAGACCCTGTCTCTAAGCCAAATATAAAACAAAGCAAAGAACTACTGATCTACATTGCAGTGATTAAAAGGAATAAAGGATTTAAAAATTGTATACAGAGTGTCACACAAAGTCACCCATTACAATCATAATTACACTGCGAGGCATGACAGGAGGTGGAGAGACAGCACGTGCAGAGACAAGGCCAGCATGCATAATGGAGTGGAAGCCGGTGTGGTGTGGAACACAACCGCATACACAGAAGGGTTAAAACCCAAAGCACAGTTCAACTCAGTAGCAAACTAAAAATAAATAGATAATACTTTTTTTGAAAAAAGAAACCCACACAAAACAAAACAAGGAAGGATAAGGACAAAAAATCAACACCACTCAATATGAAAAATGAGCAGCCTCCAGATTAATGCTTAAAAGGAAGAAACAAGAATGCAATTGGAGAATACTAAGGTGAGGGAAACCTCAAACCTAGAGCTTAAAGAAGTGGGTGGCATTCTGGTTAGAAGGGACAGGTAATTTAATCCCACTCATTCTGTCAGGATTCTTGAGAGCATGGATCTATCCATGCAACCCTCTGCCATGCAAAACACACATGGTGGAATTTGAATAAATATAAAACAAGTCACACAATTGAACATTACACCAAAAAATTTAATTAAAAACTCAAAATAAAATATGTATTAATTTCTAAGTTTAAGCTTACAGTTTGGAAATGCAAATGACAAAAAGGCCTATGAAGTGTGGTGTGTTGTGTGTGTGTGTGTGTGTGTGTGAGAGAGAGAGAGAGATTCTTCAGATTTTTCTCAAGAGGAGGACTTAGGAGAAGAGTGCTACATTTTGTAATTTAATAAACTGCCATATAAGTCATTTGACAATCAGATCTTCCAAGCAAGATAACTAAGCATAAGCAAAGGGGAAAAAAAAGAAATTCACAAAAGGTGCATAAACAAAAATAATTAGCTTTTATAGATTACTAAGTAATCTGGCTACTTATTAACAAAGAAGGAGACTCTTATACTAGGATCTGAGTCTGTTTCTCTGGGTTCCTCCTCCAGGGTGAATGTATTCTTCCTGCTGGACTCTCATCAACAGGTGAAAATGAGTTACTGTACCTGTAGCCAGAGCCTGTCTCCTGCCACGGTCCTGCCGATGGCACTGCACTGGAAGGTAGCAAATTGGCCAGCGTTAACTTCCACATTCTGAATCCGCAGGAAGTGAGGGGTCCTCGCTACATAAAGAAAAAGAATGAAAGATGTTAGAAGTGGCGATTTGTAACTAATGTATGTCTTCTTCAATCTACCTGCAATTTTTGGCCTTTCGATTTTGTTCACCTTGGGGGCAAAAAAATGCTTTTGCTTATATGAGCTTTAAGTATTTAACATAATTTTTAAAAATATCATAAAAAGTTTTGGTATGTTGTGTAAAAGAATAACAGAAAGCCAAGCATTCTGGAATAGAACGAAACAGAAAGAAGATATTTTATTGTTCCTGCTGTGCAAATTATCATAGCTCAGCAGTCTTCTTGTAATAACAGATCTGTATTAATAAAGATTAAACTGAAACCTAATTGATGTTTTGAACAAAAACATATTAGATATTTATACCAGCAACATGAAAAGAACAGTAAGAAGTTAAATGATGTTATCAAGGAAGCTTTTCAAGCCAAGTACACAGCTGTACATAATATATATTTTAATACCACTAACTGGTATGCAGCATTACTTATGTAATATTTTTCAGCTGCCAAAAATACTATTTCTTTAGACATGCTCTGTGAAATGATGCTGAGACTGCCATAGCATGGCAATGTTTGCTGATTCTTAATTCCAATTCAAGAACTAAGGATTCCAAATGGTGAACACCATTGTCTAGTAATGTACATTGTCCATATGGAACAGCTGTCGAAATAAAGGATTATTCCTACTTGGTATGAGAAGCAATTTCTGCATCACACTGAAAACAGGTGTCCAGGAACTAGAATGATAAGTCAGGACTTAAATTTTATGAAAATTCTACGTTTAGGAAAACATTCCCTTATTATAACAATGATAGAGTGAAAGAGTAACAAAGCGGGAAGAGTCGGCACAGAAAAAGAAGCAAAGAGTATAATCATACTTTCTGGGAGAGACAGATAAATCTGGATAATAACTAGAATACATCTGTTATGCCTTGCCAGCTTTTCCCCACTGCCAATGTGTCTTCAGCCATGTCCAGGCAGCTTCAAAAAAGGGTGCCCCACTACTGGGTAGCAAAAGATTACAAACTAGGGCTCGTATTAGCCTGGGCAGAACGTAATTAGGAATGGAAGTTGAGTTACTACCAAAGAACAAAGAAAAACTTAATTTAATGTCAAAAACACAGAGGAAAGCCCCATTATTAATTTGGAGGCCACTAATAATTCAAAGTATTCATGATGCTCAGCATACAAAATATTCTAAATAACTTCCAATAAAGCAATATAACCATGGACCATTGTTTCTTAATACTAATATATTAACATATAACTCTATGATCTCTGCTTTTCACTGACTTAATCAAATTACTCCTTGCTCAAGAATAACATAATTCTGTGTTTTTAAAAGATCTCTGTAAAAAGTCCCTAAATGAATTTCTCTTTTAGGCTTTGTTCCTGAAATACTCAAAGACCCATTGTTTTTAGAAAATGGAACAAGGTAACCTTTATCGGGTACTTATGCACCGGAAACTTTTCCACTGACTACTCACAAACCTTCTGTGAGGGAGATATTTTCTCCATTTCCAAGAGGGCGAACACTTGTGGGTACTTGGCTAGTAAGCGTCCGAAGAAGAACAAACTCCAGTATATCCAGTTCCAAACCCCAGGCTCGGTTTACGAAGCCACAGTGCCTCTCCCCAGACTTCCCACCATCTTTGCCTTTCCTTATCTCTTCATCCCACTTGCAGTGGCTCCCCTGTCTGCCTGCTGGAATTTTCAAGGTGTTTCTCAAACGCTGTTCCTTCCATGAAGCTTCTGCAGATTCGCTCACCTTATGGTTAGGCCTTCTAATATCACAACAGCCACAGCACTTGATGCGACAGAACTTGATGGTATCGCCTCACACTCAGCAAATACTCATTATCATCATTAAATTCATATTACTTAAAATTATTAAAACCATCCACCTATCCTTAAAGACTGTTCATTTTAGATTTCAATTTCTGTAGAATTCTACTCTCTCACTCTCATCTGACACTAATGAAATTTTTACCATATAAAAAACATTATAATCATTATAATTTTAGGTTTACTTACACCACAAGTCCCCAACATGAATAGAGTTCACTAAAAATTTTAAGATTTGACTCAATTAATAGGAATATATTAGAAGCCAAAAGCTGTTTTCTTGTCAAGGAAATTTAAACAAATTTCTTCTAATAAATCCATTTTAGTACATGTGTCCTTAGCTGGAAACATTAAAAAAAAAATCCCCCATGAAATAATTCTAAGCATACTCCCAAAGCCATGCAAGCTGAAACTGGATGACTTGATATAACTTCAAAAGATTAATCGCCATCACCATGTGGGCCCCTCAGAAAGCCCACTGGAATACCTGCCTCTTCCACATTCTGCTCCGGAAAGTAACCGTGGCTGTGACACTACCATCATCACTGAAGACGCTTCAAACCCAACATCCAGAAATCTCAATGGGCTGCCCTCTGGACTCAGAATCTGAGTTTATAGTTTGTTCCAACCATTGTTCTTTGTTTTCTTTTTGTTTCCTTGCTCTAATCTAAATTCACTCTTTTATAGATCTCTTACCTTACAATTTATAACACAAATGTCTCTGCACAGCAATCAACCTACTTTCTTTTTCTGAAGCAACTTCTACATGGGGAAAATACAGGGACCCATTCATATCCCCAGAGTTGGCATGAAGATTATTTTAAAGTGAAAACATTTGAGCAAAAGAAGATGTAGAAAGAAATCTTATCTGAACTTCAAGTATTTGACTAAAACACAGCTTTCCCAGAAAAAATAGTTGCCATTAACTCCCCTATAAGGGAGATGCCTAATTCAGCTGCCAGGTAGACAAAGTGCCTGTTGCCATTACCATCAAAAAGCCCAATAGAACTTTCTACATTTTCCCACTGAAGCCCTAAAACCACCCCCCAATCTTTTGTTAAATTTGGAATATAAATCTTTATCTCTGGGTATTTAGTGAGTTTTCCGTTGCTGGGAACTCTGGCCTGCAAATGAGAAAATAAACTTTGCCTTTTCTGCATTTAATCTGTCTCTTTCAGTTAATTTGCAGGTCCCCAACCACTGGACCCAAATCGGAAAAGGAAAAGTTTTCCTTCCAATAGTATCTAAGGACAATGCTTTGAAGACTTCATTCCACATGCTGACCAACCCCCGCCTTCCACCTCCCTGTGAGGTGTTAAATGCTGAAGTTATCCAGCACACTAGAACAGTAGGTTCTCTCCCTGGTGCTGGTCTCTCCAGTGGACTTCCCAGACACCTAATCCTGCTCTCCTCCAGCTACAGGTTACTACAGCAAGCTACGTCTCTAACACAAGGTGTCCGGGTGTGTAGCCATTTTTCATGATAACTTGGGTTAAAGGGATATTGCACTTGGGGCCACTATTCTGAAGTTTACCCCGCTCAGTTAAGCTGGTCAGTTCTGAGTCTGTGCTGAAGGGTTGTTAAATATTTATTTTCAGTATGACTCCTGGTGTATCGCAGCAGAATTATGCTACTAAACGGTAGTGCTATTGGCACCTAGAAAGCAGAGGCTAGGGACACTGCTAAACATCCTAAAATCTGCAGGATAGCCCCCACCACAAACAATTAGCGGGTGCCAAAATCTCAGCAGCACCAAGGTTGAGAAACCCTAATATATATCATACATAAACAAGTTTACTGAAACATCCCCCATTATTGAACACTGACGTTTGCTTCCATTACATATAATACTAAGATAAAAGTTTTCATAATTAAAACCTTTACGTTTTCATAAGTTAAACTATTAGAAATTACTAATAAAAAAAATGCATTTTTGCCAGTTCTGAAATGGTGGCATAGAAGCAAGTTGGCTTCACTCACTCCCACAAAAAATAAATAAATATACAGCACAGAGATTATCACCAGCAATAGCCGAGAACTCAAATATGAGGATGAGACTATTCCAGGAGTCAGAGATATGAAAAATTTCTGAGCAGAGGGAAAAAACCAGACTTCAATATCTGTGAAACCCCAACCCCCAATCTGCCCAGCAGAAAGTATCCGGAAACCTTCCTCTGACTCATAATTTCTACATTGGAAAAAATGAGGTCAAAGTGGGTAAACAATTTCCCCACTATTTTGGATTGCCTGGCAGGAAATCTGTCCCTTCCTCAACCCAAAGGAAGCATGGAGAGTGCCTGAAGGGATAAATATTCCTAAGGACAGAGACAAAGGTAGGGCTCAGCAGGACTGCTGCCCCAGCATTAGAAACTTTCTCTGTAACTTGGCCAAAGGGATGCCAAATCAGAGTGGCTGTTAAGCAGTACCTCACTGTAGGAGAATTGTTCATCCTTTCTGCACAAACCCTTAACCAGCCTTCCCACACTACCAGTATATCCCTTTGGGGACCGTGCAAATTCAGGGAAAGTAGTACTCTCACTGTTTCCTATCACTGAGGCAAATCTTGGCTTAAGGTGTCACTTAGTGCCAAAAATTAGGCAGTAACCTAGCAGAGGAAAAAAAGGGAAATCAACAGGTAAATTACAAAGAAGCTCTAAGCAAACATGTCCAATAAAAACCAAAACAAGCCAGACTGGGAAGACTGGAATAAATAACCAACCCTTTAGTACAAAGACATAGACACACATCCACAAGAAACAAAAACAAATGAGGAACCACAGTCTCTACAAATGGACAAAGCAAGGAACCTGTGACTGATTTGAACAAGATGGTGATACGTGAACTTTATAACCAAAAACTCAAAATAGCCATTTTAAGGAAATTCACTGATCTCTAACAAGCCACAGAAAAGCAACTCAGAAACTTATCAGAGAAAGTTAAAAAAAATTTAAAAATTAAAAAAAAAAACAGAAATCTTGAAACTAAGAAATACATTTGCTGAATTAAAAAATTCATTAGGGGCCGGGCGCAGTGGCTCACGCCTGTAATCACAGCACTTTGAGAGGCCAAGGAGGACAGATCACGAGACCAGGGGATCGAGACCATCCTGGCTAACACTGTGAAACCCTGTCTCTACTAAAAATACAAAACATTAGCCGGGCGTGGTGGTGGGCGCCTGTAGTCCCACCTACTCGGGAGGCTGAGGCGGGAGAATGGCGTGAACCCGGGAGGCGGAGCTTGCAGTGAGCCAAGATCCTGTCACTGCACTCCAGCCTGGGCGACAGAATGAGACTCCATCTCAAAAAAAAAAAAATCCATTAGAGGCTCTTAACAACCGAATGGGTCAAGCAAAGGAAACAATCAGTGAATGTGAAGACGGCTATTTGAAAATTTACAGTCAGAGGGGTAAAAAGAAAAAAAATGAAAAGGAACAAAGATTGTCTACAAAATACTGAAAAATACCTTAAAATATCAAATTTAAGAATTATTGGTGCTCAAGAGGTAGCTGAGCAACAGCAAGGGGCAAAAAGCTTATTCAAAAAAAAAAATATATAGTACAGAAAACTTTCCAAAACATGAAAGAGATAAATATCCAGGGACAGAAAGGTCAGAGAACACCAAACACATTCAACTCAAATAAGACTACCCCAGAAGTTATAATGATTAGACTCTCAAAGGTCAAAGACAAAGAGAGCATCCTAAAAGCAGCAAGAGAAAAGAAGCAAATAACATATAAAGGAACCAGGGTTCATATGGCAACAGACCTAAGTGAAAACATGAATGTATAAGAAGACAATTTCAAAGTGTGGAAATTTTTTTTTAAATTGTCATCCAAGAATACTGTAGCCACTGAAGCTATCCATAGAAACATAAAGGTCAGATAAAGTCTTACCCAGACAAACAAAAGTTGAGAAAATTCATCACTATTAGATCTATCTTACAATAAATGCTAAAGGGAATTCTTCAATACGAAAGGAAAAAAAAAAAAAAACACTAATGCGCAACAAGAAAACATGTAAAAGTATATAAAACCCACGGATAATATTGAATATACAGACAAATCCAGAATATTCTAACACTAGAGCTGTGGTGTGCAATCCACTTGTAACTGTTATGAAGCCCAAAAGACAAACCTTTCAAAAACAGTAATAGGTATGGCAACCTGTTAAGAGATAGGCAATATAAAAATATGCAAATTGAAACAACATAAATTCAAAATGTGAGGGGATGGAGTTAAAGCATAAAAGCATTTTTTTCCATTTTTCTGTCCTTTTATTTGTCATCGAAGATAAGTTGTCATCTCTTTAAAATGACTTATATCTATAAGATATATTTTATAAGCCTAATTGTAACAACAATGCAAAACCTTTAATAGATTCATTAAATACAAGAAACAACAAATTAAAACATGTGACCAGAGAAAATCACTTAACTACAGTATTAAGAAAGGTAGAAAGAAAGAGAAGAGCTACAAAACAACCAGAAATTAAGCAACAAAATGGCAGTAGTAAGTCTTTACTTAATAATGACATTGAATGTAAATGAACCAAATTATCCAACTAAAAGGCATAGAAAGGCTGAACATACAAAGAACCAAGACACAATTAAATTCTTCCTACAAGAAATCCACCTCAACTATAAAGGCACACACATAGGTAAGACAAAGTGAAGTGGGTGGAAAAAGATATTCCATCTAACTGGAAAACAAAAATGAGGAGGATTATCTATGTTTATTTCAGACAAAATAGAGTGCAAATCAAAGACTGTAAAAACAAAAAAGGTAATTAGATAATGATAAAGGGATTGTTAAGAGGATAAAACAATTATAAATATTATACACCCAACACCAGAGCTCCCAAGTATATAAAGCAAACATTAATAGACCTAAAGAGAGAGATAAACTGTAATACAGTCATAGTAGGGAACATCAACAGACCAATCATTCAGACAGAAAGTCAACAGAGAAACATTAAACTACACACTACGCCAAATAGTCATAACTAACATCTATGGAACATTTCACCCAAATGCTATGGAATACACTTTCTTTTCATAGTACATAGAACATTATTCAGAACAGAACATATCTTAGGCCAGAAAACAGGTCCCAACAAATTCAAAAGAGTGGAAATAATATGAAGTATCTTTTCTGACCTCAGTGGAATGAAACTAGAAATCAGTAACAAAAGGAACCTCAGAAAATACAAAAACACATGGAAATTTAAAAATGCTAGTCAACAACCAATTGAAGAAATTAAGAAGAAAATCCCATAGGTTTAGGTATGTTGTATTTCTGTTATCATTTGTTTCAATAATTTTTAAAATGACAATACTACTCAGAAATTACAAATTCAGTGGAATCCCTATCAAAATTCTAATGCTATTCTTAACAGAAATAGAAAATATAATGCTAAAATTTATATGGAGCCAGAAAAGATTCCAAATAGCCAAAGCAAGCCTGAGCAAAAATAAAAAAGCTGGAGGCATCACACTACCTGATTTCAAAATGTAGTATAAAGCTTTAGTAACCAAAACAGCATGGTACCAGCATAAAAACAGACCCATAGATCAATGCAACAGAACAGAGAACTCAGTAATAAATCTATGCATTTGTAGCCAACTTGTCTTTGACAAAGGTGCCAAGAGTATACAACAAAGAAAGGACAGTCTCTTCAATAACTGCTGCTGGGAAAACAGGAGAACCATATGCAGAAAAAGGAAACTAGCCTCCTCTGTTTCAACATCTACAGAAGTAAAATCAAAATAGACCAAAGGTTTAAATCTAGGACCTGCAACTATGAAACTACCAAAAGAAAACACTGGTGAAACACTCCAGAACATTGGTCTGGGAAAAGATTTTTTGTGTACGACCTCAAGAGCAACCAAAACAAAAACAGACAAATGGGACTACATTAAGCTGAAAAGCTTCTACACAGCAAAGGAAACAATTAACAAAGTGAAGGGAGACCATGGAATGGGAGAAAATATTTGCAAACTATCCATTTGACAGAGGACTAATAATCAGAATATATAAGAAGCTCAAATAACTCAAGCAAAAATACACACAGTCCAATTTAAAACTGGACATTCAAGTAGATGTCTTTAGATTCACTGATTCCTCTGCTTGACCCATTCTGTTAAGAGCCTCTAATGAATTTTCCCATAAGACATGAAAACTGCCAACATGTACATGAAAAAAAATGTTCAACCTCACTAATCATCTGAGAAATGCAAGTCAAAACAAAAATGAGCTATCACATTACTCCACTTACAATGGCTTTTATCAAAATGAAAGGGAGTAACAGATACTGGTGAGCATGTGGAGAAAGGGGAACCCTTGTACAGTGTTGGTGGGAATATAAATTAGTATAGCCCCTATGAAAAACTGCATTGAGGTTTCTCAAAAAAACTAAAAATAGAACTACCACATTATCCAGCAATTCCACTACTTGGTATATATCCAAAAGAAAGGAAATCAATATATCAAAGAAAAATCTGCACTCCTATGTTTATTGCAGCACGATTCATAATTGCCAAAATATGGAGTCGTCCTAAGTGTCCATCAACAAATAAGTAAATAAAATGTGATACACACACACACACTCAAACACAAACACAATATCTCATATTACCTTATAGAATATTATTCAGCCACAAAAAAGCATGAAATTCTGTATTTGCAACAACATGGATGGTACTGGAAGGCCTTATGTTAACTGAAATAAGCCAAGGACAGAAAAACAAATACTGTGTATTCTCACTCTTATGTTGGAGCTAAAATAGTGGATTTCATGAAACTAAAGAGTAGATTAATGGTTACCAAAGGCTCGGATGGGTAGGGGGCGTGGGGGTGCAGGATGAACAGAAGTTGATTCATGGGTACAAATATACATGTATTAGAAATAAAATCTAGTGCTTGAAGATCAACGGGGTGACCACAGTTTGCAAAATCTACTGTATATTTCAAAATATCTAGAAGATAATAATTCAAATTTTTCTAGCATAAAGAAAAGACTATAGTTAAGGTGACAGATATCCCAATTACACTGCTTCCATTTTACAAATTGTATACATGTATTAAATTATCACATATACCCCCAAATATACACTTATATATCAATATTTTTTTTTTTTTTTTTTTGAGACGGAGTCTCGCTCTGTCGCCCAGGCTAGAATGCAGTGGCACGCGATGTCGGCTCACTGCAAGCTCCACCTCCCGGGTTCATAAAATTCTCCTGCCTCAGCCTACGGAGTAGCTGGGACTACAGGCGCCCGCAACCACGCCTGGCTAATTTTTTTTTGTATTTTTAGTAGAGACAGGGTTTCACCGTGTTAGCCAGGATGGTCTGGATTTCCTGAGCTCGTGATCTGCCCGCCTCGGCCTCCCAAAGTGCTGGGATTACAGGCGTGAACCACTGCGCCTGGCCAAAAATAATTTTTAAAACACACATTTTAAAAGACATTTGGCACAAATTGTCAAACTGCTTTCCATGAAAGCTTATAACAATTCACATTTTTACCATCAGGGTATGAAAGATCTTTTTCACCACCTTTTCAAAAGTACTATTACTTTGTCATTCACTGAAGCATAGATGTGCCTAGAGTACATGATGTGAGTTAAGTGATAAAAGCCAGGCACAGAAGGACAAGTACCACATTCTCACTCATGTAAGAGAGAACAAAAAGTTGACCTGAGAAGTCGAGAGTAGAATAGTGGTTACTGGGGGTAGGAAAAGTAGGGAGTAGAGGGACAAAGAGATGTTGGCTAATGAATACAAAATTACAGATAGATACAAGTATTAATAAAGTTACAGCGTTTTACAGTACTGTAGGGTAACTATAACTAACAATAATTTCTTGTATAGTTGCAAATACCTGTTAATAGAAGACAGGATATGGAATATTAATAGCACAAAAAAATGATAAATGTTTGAGGTGGTAAGCTAATTAACCCTGAGTTGATCATTATGCATTGTATACATGTTTCAAAATGTCACTCTATACCTCATATATATGTACAATTATGTGCCAATTTATTTTTTTGGTCTTATTATTTAAAATAAAATAACATCTTTTTAAAAAAGAAAAGGACTCAGCTCTTTCCCCCTCTGTCTGCCATGTGAGGACACAACAAAAAAGATGGAAGTCTGCAACCCAGAAGAGGGTCCTCACCATAACCTGACGGTGTTGGCACCCTGATCTCAGACTTCCAGGCTGCAGAACTGTGAGAAGTATATTTCTGCTGTTTATTTTAAAAAATACAATAAGTACTAACTTCTGTAATCTTTCTCGAGAAAGTTATAAAATGCATACACTCTGCTCTATCAGCAAACGTAATAGTCAAAAATAATGCGAATATGAGAACTGTCACTGGTTCCGCTAAAGGTGTGTTCACCCATGGTATGCCCAGTTTGGGAATACTACTTTCTTTTAAATTTTTGTATTTTAATGGATTTAAGGGGTCCATGTGCAGTTTTGTTCCTTGGATATACTGCATAGCAATGAAGTCTGGATTTTTAATGTACCCATCACCTGAATCGTGTACGTTATTCACAATAGGTAATTTCTCATCACTCACCCCCTTCCCCATCCCACCTCTCAGGGTCTCCAATGTCTATTATTCTTCTATGTCCATATGTACACATTGTTTAGCTCCACTTGTAAGTGAACACGTGTAGGTTTTGTTTTTCTAAGTTTTTTCACTTAAGATAATGACTGTGAGACCAGTTTCCTCCAAGAACATGAAAGTCAAACTTTCTGCTAATGGTGTAAATTTTTTCAGTAAATATTAAAGGCTTATATAATCTTCAAAGCTTTTAAGATGCCTAGATTCCCCTGGTTTAGTGCTATAAATCCTAGAATCATTTTCAGGTGGCTAGCAGCTTAAGGCTGATACTATTTTCAGATTTGGATTTCAGCACATTTGTGTTCAAGCATCAATACTTCCTTCAGTCCTTTACTATCTCTGAATATATGCAAAAGTTCTTAAACCTAAATCTTCACAAAATTTTTTTATTTGTAAAATGGAGATTTTTTTAAAGTACCTATTTCGCAGTGTTGATATAAAGAACAAATAAGATGATGAAGCCAAGGCATTCTCTGTGCCTCATACTTAGCCCTCAAAAATGTTCCTTACTATTTAGAATAACTGATCTATCACTGGAACCTGGAAAAGGACCCAAGAAAAAGAGCTTGACAGCCAGAAAAGTTTAGATCCCATGCTGAGCTGTATGCTCTAAACCTTGTAATACTACGTTAATTGTAACATCAGGTGTATACCACCTTTAGAATAGAAATTTCAATCTATCTCATATTCAGAAAGAAATATTCTCTCTCTCTCTCCAAATTTATCGGCACGTTTGTCTCCTGGATACCCTTTCAAAATGCTATGCCAGCTTTCTTCTAAAACCTGTAGGAGATTTAAAAACTAAATATCTTCCATGAATAACAAACAGGTTCTTAGTACAATTCTCCAATCCTCCGATCGCTTCCATATTCTTTGCTTCTTACTAAGAAAGAACAGAGGTTTTCAGGTATTTATTGATCTCAAATAAGCCTTTGATCCCAAAGCCAATAATTATCATTGACCAAGATATAAATCGTCCTGTAGATGTTTCATTATTACTGATTCTTCAAAGTCTGCATAAAAATACTAGCAACAAAATCAGAGAAGAGTAATTTGTGAGATCAAAGTGCAAACTAAAGTGGAACAAGAGGACTATGTCCTAACCCCCTTTTGCTTTAACTTACTTTTTAATGTAATGACATAGGTTGAAATGTACGGGATGCATGCCCAACCACCAGAATAAACAGAGTTAATATTTTTGTCTCTATTTGTGAAACATATCATCACAAACAAGGAAGCAAATTGCTGCCAAAAAGAACAGCCTGGTACTGCTTACTCTAACACTGAGAACCAATATATTTTGCAAACATTTTTTGAATTTAACAATGGACATACAACTAAATTTCCCCATCTATGATATCAATCATTTTAGCTATTTAGAGGTTTACCATTAGCAGCTAACTAATTCTAGCAAGTCTATCACAATGTAGTGCCTAATAAGAATATTAGTAATAGCTAACATTAATTAAATTCTTAGAATGTGGTAAGCATTGTGATAAATTCTTTATGTACATTAACTAATGTAGTCCCTATATTTACTCAGTGAGAAAAACATTATTGTTATCTTCATTGTACAAATGAAATTATAGGTCAAAAAAAAGTCAAGTAATTCTTGTGATAGAAGCAGAAAATTTTTCTCTTAACATGTTTCAGGTCAAAGTCAGTTTTGTTTTCCTTGGAAGGTAAGAATAGGCTTCAGTGGAATAACTTTTCAAGTGGAAAAACAGATTCAACATTCTTATCAGAGAAAACTAAGGTAGCCGCTACATATAAATAACTTTTAGAAGTCGACTGTATCTTAAGAAGAATGATATTCCTTTGGAGAAAAGTCCAAATTGTGTTCCCACATGTTTAAAATGAAAGGTTAATTCTGAATCCCACCCATCTCTCAACCAAAGCACATGAATCTGTTTTTATTCGGCAGAACGTAATTCCGAAAACAATTCTAATTTGTGCTCTGTCACTGTTCTTCTTATTTCAATCACACTATTTAATATATCTTCATTAAAAATCTAAATTTGGGAGTGGTAAGCAATGTGTGACTACACAAATTAATAAGGAAAATACTATTTTTAAAAATAAGAATAACTTTGAATTTAGGAGGCCATATTATAAACTTTAATATTTAAAGAAATTGCTGACTTATTTCCTATTGTCCAAGTAATAATACAGGACAGTCTTGGATTTTGTATTCAATTTATCCAATATACAGCACATGGAAGTTTAGAAGGGCTTTATCTCTTTTTCACTGTATTATTTTATTTTTAAATTGGCATCATAATAATATGGCATGATTCTGTATAACTTTAAGATTTCAGAATTCAACGTATCATATATCCCAGTAACTTTGTATAATGTTTCATTGCTACATGGCAGCATATAAAAAAAGATTATATACCATGCCCAAGTGAGATGTGTTCCAGGACTGCTAGGTTGTTTTAACATCCCAAAATTAATCAATATAATATGCCAGAATATAGGATAGAAACTATGTAATAATCTGATAGAGAAAAAGGATTTGCTAAAACCCAGCGGCATTTCTTGATAACATTCAACAACCTAGGAAGAAAAACGAACTTTGTTCTTAAAAACAAGCACTTACAAAACACCACAGCCAACATCATGCTGAAAGACTGAAAGCTTTCCTCCTAAGATGAGGAACAAGACAAGCACTTCTGTTCTTTTCGCTTCTATTCAACATTGTAGTGAGGTTTTAGCCATGGCAAACTAGCAAGAAAAGTAATAAAATTCACCTAGGTTGGAAAAATAGGAATCTGGATACCCTACTTGAAGACAACACAATTTTGTATAAAGAAAATCCTATGGATCCACCAAAAAACCAATTAGAGCTAATAAGAAAGTTCATCAAGATCTCGGGATACAAGATCAATACACAAAATCAATTGCATTTCTACAAGCTAGAAATGAACAATCCAAAAATAAAATTAAGAAAACAATTCTATTTAAAACAACTTCAAAATAAAATACTTAGGAATAAATTTAACAAATGAAGAATAGAACTTGTAATCTGAAAACTACAAACACTATTAAAGGAAATTTTAAAAGACTTCAATAAAAGGAAAGACATCCCACATTCACAGATCACAAATTCTGATAATCTTAAAACAGCAATAATTCCTCACCCAAAACAGTCTACAGACTCAACACAAGCCCTATCAATACTCCAGCTGAAACTTTTTGAATGAAATTGATAAGCTGATTCTCAAATTCATTTGAAAGTACAAGGGATTGGCTCCGCGTGGTGGCGCACGCCTGTAATCCCAGCACTTAGGGAGGCTGAGGTGGGCGGATCAGGAGGTCAGGAGATC
>NW_012104843.1:1089412-1134912 GCF_000951045.1 Mandrillus leucophaeus | reverse complement strand
GGAAAAAACATAGAAAAGCTTCATGATCTTAGAAGAATTATTAGATACAACTCCAAATAACAGAAATGGCAGAAATAATCAAAGAAAAAACCGAAAATTGGACTTTACCAGAATTTAAACCTTTGTGCTGTAAAGGATGCCATCAAGAAAATGAAAAAACAACTCACAGACTGGGGGGAAATGTTTTCAAATCATATGTCTGATAAGGAATTTGTATGTAGATATATAAAAACCTCTTACAACTGAATAATGAAAAGATAAATAACTCAATTAAAAATGAGGAAAGGATCTGAATAGACATTTCTCTCAAACATATATATAAATGGCCAATAAACACATGGAAAGATGCGCAACATCATTAGCCATTAGGTAATCCAAACTACAAACAGGTGCCACCTGAAACTCACAAGGATGGCTATGATTTTTTTAAAGACATAAATATTCACAAGAATATGAAGAAATTGAAATCATACACTGTTGTTTGAAATGGAAAATGGTGCAGCCAATTTAAAAAACAACTTCACAGTTCTTCAAAATGCTAAAAACAGAGTTACAATGTGACCCAGCAATTCTACTCCTAAGTATATGTCTGAGAGAATGATACCCAAGAGAACTGATAACAAATGTTCACAGCAGCATTATTCCCAATAGCCCAAAGGTGAAAACAACCTGAATGTCCATCAACTGATGCATG
Source organism: Mandrillus leucophaeus (assembly GCF_000951045.1). NCBI lineage: Eukaryota > Metazoa > Chordata > Mammalia > Primates > Cercopithecidae > Mandrillus > Mandrillus leucophaeus. The sequence goes on along the minus strand of NW_012104843.1, from coordinate 1,134,218 downwards.
CTTACATAAAATGTGGTATATCCATACAATAAAACACTATTTTTAAGAAAGAGTTTTCAGAAAGAGTGAAATATTGATGTACACTACAACACTGATGAACTTTGAAACATGCTAAGTGAAAGAAGCCAGACACAAAGGGCCACATATAGTGCGGCTGCATTTAAATGAATACGGAGAACAAGCAAATCTACAGAGACGACAAGCAAATTAATGGTTGCCTAGGGCTAGGAGTGGTGGCCAGAGTAAGTCAGGAGAAGAGAGTCTAGAGGCAGGGAACCTAAGGCCAAATCATGCTGACTTCCTAGAACTAAATCAAAAGGAAAATCCCAACTTGCCACACCCAAGTGACAAAAGGACCAGAAACTACTTCCTTTGCACACTGCCTCTCCCCACTTTTTCTGGGTGGCAGATGAAAAATTGAAAGTACCTCTGATTGGTCACCTCCCACAACTAATCAGGCTGGTCTTGGGCCAAGCTTTCATTTGCATAGGAGTATAACTTTGTAACTGCACTTCAGTCTCTGATTGGTCACTTTCTGCAACCAATCAGATGTTTTGCAGAGGGTGTAACTTTGTATCTTCACTTCAGCCTCTGATTGGTCCCCTCCCACAACCAATCAGACTGATCACGGACCACTACTTCACTTACATAGGGTGTACACCAGGTAACCAATGGGAAACCTCTACAGGGTATTTTAAACCCCAGAAAATTCAGTCATGAGGCTCTTGAGCCACTTGCTCGGACTGCTCCCATCCTGTGGAGGGTGCTTTCATTTTCAATAAATCTCTGCTTTTGTTGCTTCATTCTTTCCTTGCTTTGTGCGTTTTGTCCAAATCTTTGTTCAAGACGCCAAGAACCTGGACAACCTCCACCAGTAACAAGAGAAAGTGAAAAATGACTATTAACGGGTACTGGGTCTTTTGGCGGATGTTGAAGATATTTTAAATCTGATTATGGTCGTGGTTACATAACTCTGTGAATAAACTAAAAACTATTGAATTGTACACTTTAAATATGGATAAATTATGTGAGTGATATGTCAATAAATCTATTAAAATTACATATGGCTTTTAAGACATAAAAATACATTATCAGTACCACAAGGTAATAAGAGAAATGCCCATATATGCACAGCTCACAATGTATTTAAGAACAGGAGACAACATTAGGAAGCTATTATAATAAAACGCCTCTTTTCTTACCAGGATTATTGAACCAAATTCCAAATATATTTTTAGTGTGCATACCAAATGCAAAAATTATCTGTTTATCAGAAGTGGTTGTACGCTAGAGAGCTGCTGATTCTGCACAGTCATCTCCACATTTCAGGCTGATCTTGCATCTTATTGTCACTACATTAAAGTCAACTTTATGAGCAACTGTATACTTGTATCAGACTATCTAATATTAAAAAATGTTGTAATGCCTACTCATAAACCTATATGAATCCAAATAAGAGCCTTTACAGTGAAGCAAATGAGATTCAGCAATTTTGCAGCCATTTGGAAAGCATAGTTTTAGATATAAAATATTAATGCTACTTTAGGATTTAAATTTAATGAACATCAAAATTTCAAAATAATTCATTATTATGAAATCCTGATAAGAAATCTCATAAAATATTACCTGTAAAGCTTTCCATTTTAAGAACAAACTATTGCCTTCTTTAAAATTTTTATTTGCATGTTTTCCCCATTAACTTAGAGATTCACGAAAACATAGCTAAGGAAGAGCTATCATCAAAACCATTTAAGGCTTACAGCTCACAACGCTGTTGTACCATACATCACTTTGGTACAGAGCCTGTTTTGCAATTCTGTGCCCTCACAGCAGTTCCCAAAGCCAGTTAGGTATTAGCACAGGTATTCTCCAAAGGAGAGAACATAAACACCATTTCTATAGTCATAGGAAGCTATCTCCTATGGGAAGAACAAAATTGCATGAGACACGTTTTAGGAAGGCACTGATAAGCATGAAGTCTTTAGGTCTTTGCTGCACACAATGACTAAAATCCAGTAAAATGGAAGGGGCTACACTTCAGGAGCTATTATGTTGGCTAGTGGCCAGATGTGGAAGAAGGAGCCCAGGATATGTAATAGAAAGCCATGTGCAGCCTTGACTCAGCCACCACACCTGCACCCAGTACACCTGCCTTGCCATGAGCTCTGTCTGCTCTAAGAAACAAGGAGGCAGACTATTTCATTAGAGTGCTCAGCACTTAGTAGGCATGCAATTACTGGCTCTTATTTTTTTAACCTCCTAGTAAGAAGTGAATCAGAGACCATGAACTTTGTGCATATTAGAAGATCTCATGGCACTTTTCTAGCTGGAGGCTATTACTCCAAGGATTTGGCTGAGTTCCAGCTCAGGTAATTGCATTCTGCTCCTAAATTTACCCTGCTGTTTCAATTAGGTACAGCCTTGATGGTTTTCCTGGGGAAATGGGAGGGGACAGGAATCTTCTTGAACTCCCCAGTTTTGCTGACAACAGAAGAAAAGACAAATGTAACATGACACAAAAGTAACATCTGCCTTTGTAATGAACAAATGATTGCTTTCTGTTATCTTCAACGTTTGGCAAGCTTCAAAGCACCAAATAAAGATATGAGAGACAGCAAAACCCCTTTAGATGGAATTTAGACACCTGTGTTGCGATACCTTCATCAGGTAACAACCACACAGGCCTTCTCTATAAAGCTTACAAAGAGGGTCCTGGTGATCTATTCGAATCCATGCAATAAAAAGCTGAGCCACTCCTGCAAATGTTTCTATTTTTATTATTGTAGATATAGCCACTCTTTCATAATTTTGGGTAGGGTTCATCAGGAAAGACCCGTGAAATGTATGAACTAGCCAGTTTCTCTTTCATGCCAGAGATCCTAAAAATAAAGCAGGTTACCATCCCTCAGATGGTCAAAAATTTGAAGTCTGGTGACATCAATTTTGAACAAAGATATAGGGAAAATAAAGCCACCATGCATTGCTGGTGGGATTATAAACTGGTTCAGACACTTTTCATAGCATTTTGGCAGCATCCAAAAAAATTAAAAATGTGTCTGCACTACATCCCCGCAATTCAGCCTCTAAGAACACACTCCACTGAGGCTCTCAACACTGCACCAGGAGGCACATCCATAACGCTCACTGCAGCAATATTTAATATAGAAAAATGGGGGGGAACACTAAATGTTCATAAAATACTAGAAAAATAGAACTAGTAAATCCATATGATAGAATACCATGGATTGACCTAAAACATCTAACACTAAGTAAAAAAAAAAAAAAAGGTGGAATACAGAGAAATTTGTATGGTTAGAAACCATTCATTAGCATTTACAAAAGGCAATCCTTACTTTTTTGCTTTTATAAACCCATGGGGATTATGAGAAAGAGTGTACATACACACACACACACACACACACACACACATTTGCAGTGTTCAGTTGCTCGGCACTGTATGTTTCTCGGTAAAAGTTGAGGCCCAGCTCCCTTGACAGAGTGGGAAAAGTCAACAACTCACGTGCCTAGTCACACCAATTGCCAGGCATGAATGAGTGTGTGATCTAGCTCGCTCACTCTGACTATGCCCCTCAGGGTTTTGCACCTAAAGCTAAAGATGCCAAGGCCCAGAGTCAGTGCAGAATGTCTAGGGCAAGGGTCATCTTCCAAGGGTAAGGTGCGCAGAGACACAGCGCCAGCTCCCCTTGACCTCGCGGCTGGCTCCACTGCCATAGTGGTTACTGTGGCTGCTTGCATAGCCTCACTTTGTGGGCCTGCTCATCATCTGAGCCTAGACTACCAGTGATATCAGGAATACCACTGCCCTCCAATTCTCTTTCAATAGGATGCCTTTTCTGCTTCAAGCAGCTACAGTCTATTGCTGTGTGCAGACTAGAAACCATAACAGGTGCAACAACCAGCTCACCACTGTGGTGGCCCCTGGGGGGCGGGGTTTGGGGAGAAATAGATCTAGCAATCTGCACTATTTTAAGGAAAAAGGTTCACATACAAATATGATAAACTGTTCGTTGTTCATAGTAGATATTTTTAAAATTATACGCTTATCACCAATTGTACTATTTTAAAGTACTAATCTTTAAAAGATGAAGAGCAGGCCATTTCTGGGATCCCCAGGTTTAGGTAGGTATCTTATATTTGACAGATCCCAGGCCTGTTTGCAGCTATATCATCTGAAACCATGTAATAAATACTAAGGAACTGTGCCAAAAACATACTGGACTTAGAAACAAAATGCAGATTCTCAATATTTAACCTTGTGCTACTACTGAAAAGGGAATTCCAAAGTCCATGGCAACAAATAAACAGGTTCTTTGCAAAGATGTCTGAGCGTGCCAAAGAATTCCTTGATTCCCCATTCCTGAACCAAATTTTAAAATACTTAGACTTATACAAACCATGGCATTTACACTAAGTACATGCTTTTGGATTTCTGGGCTGGCAAACCAACACATACAGGTCTGTCAGGGAGGTGTCTTGGCAGGATGACCTCTTCACAGGTTTTCATCCCTTCTCTTCATTCATCATGTAAATATGCCCCCAATGATGTACCCAAATATTTACAAGTAAAGACAACTTACTACACGGATGTCCTAACACCTTCACCTCATCGATAGCGAGATAGCCTTGATGTCCAGAAGTTATCACTTCAAAAATCACCTGGAAAATTAAGAAAGATTTACATTACTTATTCATTTCGTCTAACTTTTTTCAAGTATCTGCTATATATAAGACATATAATTTCATTTATTCTTTCACCAATTCATTCATTAATGTGCCTAACATCTGCTAGTCAATATTCCAGGTTCTAGATTACAAAGATAGGTAAGACTCCACCCCAATCTTCAGGGAGGTCAATAGGTAGTGAATGAGTTAGACAGAAGCCCAATTTAGAAAACCCACAGTGAAAGGATACTTCATGGGGTTGTGGGGGATGGCACGTACACCGTAGGAAAAGAAAGGAAGCTCACAGGATAGTGAGTTGGCACAGACGGCAACTTGTTGGTGAGTAAACTGCTTGAATGGGAGATGGGGACATGGAGATGGAAGAGGCTTTGGGGTTCCCTCTCCACGAGTTTCGGCAAATAGAAAGGATTCCCCACCCAAAGCCAGAGTCGAGCCTGTGAGACATCCTGAACATGAAACAAAGTCTAAAGAAGACTTTTAAGGTTGCACTGTATGTTAAACCCACTGCCATACACACATTAGGATTGTAGTTGTTTTCCATCCAGAGACAACCTTAAGATTTAGATTGCTTTAGGTAATCTAAACCTTTTCTGAAGGTTCTGAAATTAACTCTCTGACCACACTGGACCATGTGGGGTAGTAAGTTTTACATAAGTGAAAAAAAAATACAGTAAGTGTAATGAAAGAAGAGTGCAGGGTACTAGAAGAATACACACCCGGAGGACCTCCCATGAGGAGGTAAAATTTGCGCCAATAGCTGCAGGATGAGAAGGTGCTAATAGTGTGAGGAGGACCAGGCTCAGTCCTGGGCACACGTGAAGGCCCTGAGGTGATCGTGACCATGGCCTTCAAGGGGAGAATTGGGACCTACTGACACAAAGGTCAGCTGTGGCCGGGTTGCAGAAGACTTCACTTTAGGACAGAGACACAAGGAAACACAGCCTATTAATAATGCAGTGAAGAGACTATGACAACTGAACATCAGACAGTAGAGCTATGAATCAAGAGCAAAACAATATAAAAATGTCCACAGTGGCAAAATCAAGAGGGCATTAGCTATTCTTTGATAGTTGGAGAAGCAAGAGAAGAGGAAAAGGCCTACATGCCTGGAGGTTCTAAGAATGGTAGACTTTTTTGAGATGGTGGAGCCACTTCAGAGAAATTAAGGCAAAAAAGAAGGAACCAGGGCTGGGCATGGTGGCTCAGGCCTATAATCCTAGCACTTTGGGAGGCCGAGGCAGGCAGATCACCTGAGGTCAGGAGTTCAAGACTAGCCTGGCCAATATGGTGAAACCTCATCTCTACTAAAAATTAGGTGGACGTGGTGGCATAAGCCTGTAATCCCAGCTACTCAGGGGGCTGACACAGGAGAATCGTTTGAATCCAGGAGGCAGAGGTTGCAGTGAGCCGAGATTGTGCCACTGCACTCCAGCCTGGGCAACAAGAACAAAATTCAGTCTCAAAAAAAGAACGAACGAACGAACGAGTAAAAGGGTTATCAATTTTCTTAATCTGATTAATTGATTACTAAGTGTCAGTTGTCAGGCTATCATTTAAAAGATCCACATGAATGTTATTTTTACCTCCATTTACACACAGAATGAAACTATCTCACCAGGGAACCATGACTCCTGATGGTAAGTCTTAAAACACAACCTAACCATTGCTCTCTTGGAGATTCATCCCAGAGAAATGTAAACTTTCATTCATATAAAAATCTGTGCACATCGTGTTTATAGGAGCTTTATTCATAATAGCCAAACAACAGAAACAGCCCAGATGTGCTTCAACTGGTAAATAATATACTGTGGTCCATCCACAGTATTAAATACTACTCAGCAATAAAAAGGAGCGAATTAATGATGTACCTAACAACTTGGGTCAACTGCCCCATAGCTATGCTGAGTGAAAAACACCAATCCCCAAAGATCATGTATTCTGATTCCATTTATGGAACATTTTGTAATGTTAAGATTTTAGAAATGGAGGACAAATTAGTGGTTGCCAGGGGTAGGAATGGAGGAAGATGAGGCAGAAGGGAGATGGGTTTGCTTACAAAAGGACATCACCACCACTCCTTGTGCTGGTGGAATTGTTTAGCATCTTCACTGCGGTGGGAGATACACAAGCCTACTCAGGTAACAAAATTGCACAGAACTAATTGTATATATTTGTACAATTGTACAGAAGACAATTGTACCATAGTTTTGTAAAATGTTAGCATTCTGGGAAATGGCGTAACATGTACTCAAGAGGATCTCCTTTTTTTCTTACTACTGCATGTGACTCTACAATGGTTTCCATTACAATTTCAATTTATAAAAGTAATTATAAGTTAACATTTACTAAGCACATATGTTACATACACTAGGAAGATATCATTCCATTATCTCATTAGTTCATACAAAATCAAGAATTTCATGTTTCAAAAAAAAAATGAAAAACTTCAGATACAAAGTAATTGTCCATAAATGCAATGAGTCTATCATAGATACAATCTTTAAACTCAATTTTTCTGACTCCAAATATGATGTTTTCACTTCTAAACATTGCTCAGACAAAAACTTTGATCCTAGGCCTGCATTATTTTGTGTATGCGATGGATGTGAACCTGGAGAAAGCAATCAGCAGAGCCCAGAGTGGAAAAGCTCAAGAGGCTTCCTAGAGTGCAGGGACAGAAGCCATCTCAGAAACTCTTGCTAGACTAGATGACGCTGTGCCACAACACTAATACAGTAACATATAACACAGGGGAGAGGAAAGGCACAACAGAAAAACAGAAATGAAATAAAACTCCATCCTGTTCGTAAGTTTAATAAATTGTTTCCACTGTCAATACAAGAGAAAGGAAAATATGCATGGATATTCCTGCAATGGGACCCTGCTAATTTCTCTCTCTACTACTAAAGTCTGTAAGAAGACAATTGGGAGTACAAAAGGTAAATGAATATTGAGAACAAGTAAAGGAAAAAGCATTCCTGAGGCCCTCAAAACAGGTCCCCTGAATAACAGTCACATCCTGTCTCCTGGGAAACAGCTACCATTGGCACTGCAGGAATCTGCAAGCTGCTCTGATACAATGGCTACTGCAGGGACAGCCGAGGGGTGGCTGCTGATGCCACCACTACCAGCCACACACGAGGACGGTTGCTGTGGTTAGGAAAATGTATTTTGAAAACCAAATGCAGAAATGTTCATCAGACCTTCCTTCATTCCACTTGCCATCCTCTCTTCCTTCTTCCCTCTTATTCATTCACGCATTCATTCATTCAATGAACTCAAGGCTCTACTGAGTGCCACCCCTCTGCCAGGCACTGTGATAAGCACTTAGAATACATCATGGATAGAAGAGCGGAAGAAATCTTTCCTCATCAAAACTAACTTTCATATTGAAATTTTATTTTGCTTTATTAACTACAATGGCTGAAGCTTCTAGTAAACATGGAATTATCCTTATTCTTTGAAGGGAATGCATTACCTTTTAGAACACATGTGACATGCTCATGTGGATCGACTTTTAATTTGATATGTATGTATAAATTTAATCCATAATATTTTGTTTAAACCTATACAGGGCCATACCCCTACCAAAGCAAAAGACAGTGCAAAAAAAAAAAAAAAAAGGCAGAGACGATCTGAGACCTGGAAGAGCCATCTAGACTTCTCCAGATCTGTTTTTCATCCACCATGTCAAAGAATGGATGACTCTCAGAAGTTTTACGCTAAGAAATTCTGAGTCTTTTAGTCCAAATATTTATAAAATATCTACCACATGCTTTGGAGTATCTAAGCAATGCAGACAGTTTTATAAAATGTAAGCTTTAGTTAAGGAAAAAACAAGAAACATGAATGATGAAAGAATAGAACAAGACAGCAATGGCCAAATTACAGATTCAAAAAACACAGCTCATAGCAATGGGATCCTTCCCTGCCACAGAATCATGCCTCTTCCTCCCTAAACAAGCCAGGAAACCTGTGACACAACTTATGGATTTCCCAGCAACTATCTGCCTTCATCCCTATGGACTAGAGGCAAAGACAGTGTCAGAAACAAGCCAATGTGCCCCAGATTTCCCAGCAAGATGACTTGTCAGCAAGGCCAAAAGAATTAAAGACAAGCTTCTATTTGCAATTTTATTTGCTCCCCTCAGTCTTCCAACTAGAATATCAAGAGGCAAAGAAGGACAGCATCTGATTACAAATACGTTTCCTGCCCCCTCTGAGTTTAATTAGAAACTTTAAAAAGTAAACTTCTCAAACTTGGCAGGTTCAAGCACTGACTTAAAGCTAATTGCAGAGTCAAGAAGAGAAAAACATTCTTTGTTGATCCGTGTATGTGTGCATGCCTATCCATACATACATACAAAATTAATACGTAATATATAAATAAAAGTCTCTGTCATACATTTAAATTGTGTCACAAGTTTGAAGCAATAACTTCTATGTTTATTAAAACCATTTTCTAGTTCTTTCTTAGAAACTTGTTAAGGGACTTATGAGTACAAGTTTTATTAGCTGCTTCATCAAGTTTACAACTTAGTATACAACTGTTTCAATACATACTACAATTAGATAGTAGGCATGAGCTGTACTGGAGAGTTTCCTATTGTGAAATAAATATGACTAAACAAAGCTATCTGAATTTAGACGCTATACAATAGTCTGAGATTACCTATTTTAAACACCCAACCATTAAGAGATTTCCCTTTGGTTTTTTTTCTAACAAACAAGAGGATTAAAACATGCAGCTCAGGCCGAGTGCAGTGGCCTGTAATCCCAGCAGTTTGGGAGGCCGAGGCGGGTGGATCACAAGGTCAAGGGATCGAGACCATCCTGGCCAACATAGTGAAACTCCATCTCTACTAAAAATACAAAAATTAGCTGGGTGTGGTGGCGTACGCCTGTAGTCCCAGCTACTCGGGAGGCTGAGGCAAGAGAATCACTTGAACCCAGAAGGCGGAAGTTGCAGTGAGCCAAGATCATGCCACTGCACTCCAGTCTGGCAACAGAGTGAGACTCCATATCAAAACAACAAACAAACAAACATGCAGCTCAAAAGATGAGGGTCATCTTAAATACGTTTCTTATAAAGAGATTTTGGAATTCTTTTCAAGGTTCCATTGTTGTGAACTCTGGATATCCGGCAAATTTTTCATTATGTATACCTTTCTAGCCAGTGCCCTTATAAGGTGTCAAAAGCAAAATTAATCTTTTTTTGTCAAATAAGGAACTACTCTCAGGTATTGCTCTAGTGAACTATACCAAGTGTGTGCAGAACCCAGTGGGAATCGCAGGAATGTTTGAAAATGCCAGTATCCAGGTCGAAAAAGATTGAGGTCAGAGGAAACAGTAACATGAGAATACCAACAGTATCATTGGAAAAGGAAAAAAGAAACGTGTAAGAAATTGATCTGGGAATGTGTCATGTTCATTTTTATGAAACAGAACAAAATATATTTAAAATATTCTATATCAGAAGGTTCAAATTTCTTATGGAGCCATGTACCAAGTTTTTCTTCAAAAAGAATAATTTAGTAATTTAAAAAAACCTATTTATTTGTATACTTCCATGTCCCAGGTATCCTTTGCATACATTATCTAATTTTCCCCCGTCAATTATGTGAGGTGGGTCACATTAGCTCCCTTTCAGGGATAAGTAAGCCGACTTAGAAAGGTTGGGTAATTTTTCCGAGTCCACACAAGTAGTTACAGGATTGGGTCTATTCCTAGATCTATTTTGCTTCCAAGTCTGGACTATTTTCATGTTGCCAAACTGCCTAACTAGCAAGTATGAGAGACTATATGTATATAGAATACATATACATACATACATATGTATATATACACACACATCTCTTTTCATGTATAGATACCCAGGTTCTAAAATTTTTACATCCAGATTTATAAGAAATATAGCAATTGGGAAGAGTGATATGGCACAGTTTTGACAACACGAAGTTTAATAAAAGAGCTGGCAAACTACAGCCCATGGCCAAATCTGTCCCACCACCTGTTTTTATATTGCCCACAAGCTAAAGATGGTTTTTATAGTTTTCATGGGTAGGAGAAAACAGAAAGAAGACTATTTTGTGATACATGAGAATTATATGAAATTCAGATTTCAATGTCCATGAATAAAGTTTTATTGGAACGAAGCCACGTTTATTCATTTACATGTTGGCTATGGCTGCTTTCATACAACAGCAACAGAGTTGAGTAGCTGCCACAGAGAGCGTTTGGCCTGTAAAGCCTGAAATATTTACTATCCAGCCTCCTGTTTTTAGAGAAAACTTTCCTGCTTGGCTCACCAATGCACCATCATTACTCTGGTTAACAAAAAAGCCCATGTCAAAAGCAATACTTTATCACAGCTAAATACAATATGCCTTGTGCTCCACGGGTGAGCCTCACATTCCAGCAATCAGAAGACCCTATCCCTGGCTTGCCTTGTTTTCAATTATATTACGTGTGTGGTTTTCTAAATACCCACTTAAGTTTGTAGTATCATTATCAAATGTTTAAAATACATACTTGCAATATACCAAAACAAAGCCAGAAAAATTAATTACTTCATAGGCCTCAAAATATCAGAAAAATTAAAAATAAAATAAAATAAAACCTAACTCATTTAGAAGTCAAAAATCTTCTATAAAGACACTGAACTACTGAGAATTAGTAACACTTCAATGTTAAAACCTACCCTAAGATCTCATTTTATACCCTCTTCTTTGGTGTTAGCTAAATTTGGACTAAATGGTTTTTGTTTGTTGTGTTTACTGAAACAAACATTTTTAGGAAAAATGTTTTTGCCCTTTAGCCCAATGTAAATTGTGATTATTTTAAAAGCTGTGGGTCTGAATCACAGAGTCATGTTATTATGAAATAATTTTGTCACAACACAGAACTTAGTTTTGTATCACTTTTTTTGGACTTGGCTTGACAGAAAATACAGTCAATCCTCATTATTCAAGGCTCGTATCTGTGAATTTGCCTACTTCCTAAAATTTATTTGTAACCTCCAAAAATCAATACTTGCAAAGCTTTCATGGTATCTGCGGACATGCACAGAGCAGCAAAAAATGTGAGTTGCTCAACACACATGTTCCCAGCTGACGTCAGGCAGGGCAACGTTCTGTCTTGTTTCAGCTCTGATACCATAAAAGAGTATCCTTACGGGGGTCTAGTTAGTGCCATGCTTTTCCATTTTTGTGCTTCTTGTGGGTGATGTTGCTTTTTAAAATGAACCCAAGTACAGTGCTTCCGGGCTGTCTAGTGCTCCTGAGAGTGCAAGGAGGCGAAGACAAGCCTTAAGGAAAAAATACCTGTTAGAGGCACTCCAGTCAGCATGAGTCACAGTGCTATGGGCCTTCGCCATAGGTTCAAAGTTAATGAATCAACAACATAAATACGGCATCTTTCAACAGAAACACATATAAAATGAGGTGATGTATTGATCAGTAAACAAAAACATTACAAAAATAGTGTGACCAAAGGCTCATAGGAACCTAACCCCGTATTTCCTATAGAAGTAGCTCCGTATTCACGAATTCAGTGCTCTCTGTGATTTTACAGAACACAACTGCTGCAAATAACTGAGAATCAACTCTATTCACGTGATGTGGTTCACTCTGAGTCTCCATTTCAAAGCACTGTTTTGCTGGTAACTTCCAGATATTTGCAGCCCTGGGATGTAAGAAAATGTACAATAGAGAGAACCAACATTCATTCAATCTCAACTAATAACATTTCAGGAGACAAGATGTTGTATCCCTATAGCCTTTGGAGACTGTGGGAAAAGCCATTTGCTTTTAGAGAGGAAACAACTGGTTAACCAATTATTTAAACTGACTATTGCTCTCATTTGCTCATGAAAATCCATCCTGGATGCTGGTCTCTGAGAGGTTTGACATCAGGCTATCCTTCAGATGTCTGCCAAACAAGAGAGATGGGGAAGCAGTTTAACACCACAGCCTCCCTGATCCTCCCTGCTTCAGTGAAGAGCAAAATTAGCTTTCCATGCTGCCACTTTTCCTTGCTATGTGTAAGCAAAGAAAGGGGATTTGCTTACCAACACAGATACTCACCCAGGAAAATGTGCTGGTGGAAGTCATTAGTCAGTTCCCTAGAACAAAGGGGATTAAACGTTGGTCCTCCCACACATTACCTAGTCTATCCTTCTGGTTTTGATTTAAATGAAATGCAAAGGTGGGTCACACCCATTTACAAAAACTTTATCTTGTTTGTGTCAAATGAGTTACATAAAAATAGAACAAATAAAGTTTCTGTAATATTAAAGAGTCCAGGCAAAACCACAAAACATGTCACATTAACAATCATGAGCAAAATATTCAAGCATTTGTATTTGTATTGACATGTTATCAGAAAATAAAATAAAAATCTACTTTGGGAAAGGTAAAGGCACTCAAAAAACAGCCAAATTTGCAATGGAGCTAATTATTAGTGCTTGCAATGTTATCTTTAAATGTCTTCACCTGTTTTTCCTACCAATAACACAATCCTCCTCACTTTTGTTTTCTCCTTCCCTTTAGAGAAAAGTATGATATAATCATAGGTCATACACTCATTCAACAGGCCATGCACAGAAATTAAGAGAGAGGAAAAAAACATGGCTTAAAAGTCATAAAGAACAGGACTGATATGTATATAGCAGCAGACCATGCAGAGATTAAGATGGTAAACAATAGAAGTACTTATCCTTTAACATTACATAAGAAGTACAAGTTAAGAATGAAATTTAGAGATGTGGCAAGTTTTAAAAAATAATCAAAAATAAGATCTTTGAGGATGAAAAAAAAATCATGCAAATTGTTCTACTTCCTAAATACCGTTCTAAGTCAATATTAAACTGACAACCTACTGTGTCCCCAGTGGTTTCTTGAAACATATTGTCTTTTTTAAGCACAAAATGCAACTGGGGCACCTACTAGACTAGCTTTCCTGCTTGAGACAGTGATATTTCACTGCCACAGCAAATTCCCCACATCCTCTGGAGGCATGAAGCAATTCAATTGTCTTGCACTTGGAATAAGGGCCATAGCCAAGGAATTTATGGAGTCAAAGTATGTTCTATTTTTCAACTGGCACATATCAGTATTTCCCAAGTGTACTTCAGGGAACACTAGACTCAAGAAATACCCTGCAAAGCCCAAAGTCTGGCCCCAGCTGTGCACCCACACTCACCACTCACCATGTGTCCTTCCTAGAGATTCAAAACCACTCCTAGCCTCCGAAATGGCCGGCAGAATGGCAGCAGTGTTTAACCCAGTGCTTCTTTCCACTTGGTCAACTAAGCCTCCTAACATTCCCTGGATTTGTGGAACACAATCTATAAAGGCTCACCGGCCAGGTGCAGTGGCTCACACCTGTAATCCCAGCACTTTGGGAGGCCGAGGTGGTTGGATCACGAGCTCAGGAAACCGAGACCATCCTGACTAACACGGTGAAACCCTGTCTCTATTAAAAATACAAAAAATTAGCCGGGCGTGGTGGCGGGCACCTGTAGTCCCAGCTACTCAGGAGGCTGAGGCAGGAGAATAGCGTGAACCCGGGAGGCGAAGGTTGCAGTGAGCCGAGATCGAGCCACTGCACTCCAGCCTGGGCGACAGAGCGAGACTCTGTCTCAAAAAAAAAAAAAAAGAAAAGACTCACCAATTCAACTCTAAAACACTGTCTCTAGGCAGCAAATGTAAGCGGGCCTGTTGTCACTTAGCTGTGGCTTTACATGGCTTTGTAGTAAAATCAGTGGGCTGAAGGCAAATACAGCAAAGAAACAGGCACACAGCTAGCTGTGCAGGGGAATAAAGTTCGCAGCAAAATGTGAAAAGATAAGTCAGATCAAGTCATCCCTATTCCCTCAACTCCTCATTTCCCAGAGAGACGTCAGACTAACAAGGGTGAATCTTGGTTCAGTACCCCTCTCCCCAGTACAAGCTCCTTTGAGTCCTTGCTGCACAAAGAACTTCTAGCAGGGCCCAGCTGAATCCACTCCTAATCTTCTCCCAGGACCCTTCAGTATATCTAAGGCATTTGTTTTAACAAGGAGGCTCTCGTGAACCAGCGAGGCTCTCGTGAACCAGCAAAGCTCTCATATTTGATGACTTTATCCTCCCACTCCCTGTAGTCCCTGCCCACCCTCCCCAGCCCCACTTCTTTATGGAGAGCCATGGGGGAGGGAGATTTTCAGCCACCTTTGCATTGTTTCTCTTTTTAAAGCAACCATTTATACGAAAGATCACTGCCTCCCTGGCCTCTGACTGGGCTCAGAATCACTGTCTTCTGAAAGCAGAGAGGAAGGCTGAAATTCTGGGTGGAAGCTGAGGCTTCTGGGGTGCATGCATGATTAGAATATGAAGAAATCAGTGGCTGGCTCCTTTGCCTCAGGGTGTAGGGGTGGGAAACAGGAGGTGGGGGTGCAGAATCAAAGCAGAGTTCTTTTTTTCTAATCAGCACAATAAAGCAAGACGGTGAATGCATGAGAAAAATATTATTCTTCAAATGACAAAAAAATCAATGTCTAAATCAAAGGAGGCAGGTGCCCTGAGGATGGCAGGTACTTGCCCTTCCCCACTGCTTCCCAACCACGGGAGGGCAGGTCCACACAAAGGCAATTAGGAAAAACATTAATTAAGGAATTAAATATGTGTTAATCACCAAATACTTCGCAATTTATGTTTTAAGGAACAGTAATTAACCTGCAATTAGCTGTATTCCATGCAGGTTACCATTGCAATGTGTACCTGTAGCATACTATTCTACCATAAATAGTAAAAACTACATAAAATGACTACTGTGGCAAGAACACTTTTCTCTGCTAAGAAACTTTTCAAAACTCTATAAATGTCTAGCAATGTTAATATTAAAGCTAGAGGAAAAAACTGTGAAAGTAAGAGATGCCCAAAAAGACCTATTATGTTTATCAAAAGTACGCAGGACACTTGTGTCTAGATTGACTGAAAACTTCCCTTAGTCCAACAATTGGCGAAGTTCAGATGCTGATCAAGATGAAAATTAACTCAGTACTTTGTAGCCAAAGCAAAGTAAGAAATGGACGTTCTGGAAGAAGGCCCAGGAGGTCATGGGAAATAGCCAACTAAAGAGCCCAACACAGCGGTCCCTGAATGCAACCCAGGGCACCTGGCCCTTGAGATGCAATCAAACAACCCCAACACAGAGGTCCCTGAATGCAACCCAAGGCACCTGGTCCTTGAGATGTGGTCAAGTCCAGGGAAGGGAGAATTCCATGGACCCTCATAAAACCTCACCTTGCAGTTCTGTATGAGAGCAGTTCTGAAATGTTCTGACGAAAGGGAACTTGGTTCACTCTGTCTCATGCAGTGTTTCACAAAAGGATTTGTTCCTGGAACACTTTTTCATTTAACACCTTTTGACATTCCACTGAACACATTTAAGAAGCGCCTTAGCAGGGAGAAAGCACTCAACTACTAACTGGTTCCCTTTTTACCATCTTCCACAAATCTTAATCTTAACAGTGGCTCAACAAACTGCCACCACTTCTTAAGAGGCTAGCGTATCCCCAATGTGCTTTTCCTTTCATCTTCAGCCCCTAATTACCCCTAATTACTACCTCCCACCCTGCTGTAATTAGGAAAGTGAGGCTCATAAAGTTTAAATCAGTTGCCCAAGCTTCTGAGTAAGCAGGGGTGATATCCAAATCCCATTCTTCGTAACACAAAGTGTATGTTCTTTTACTGTCTTCTGATGCTGCCCATGTGCAAACAATTTATAATATGAAAGTCCTTTAAAAGAATTCATTAATCAATTTTCACTCATATCAAAACTACTTACTAGTGTGAAATTTGCTTACAGAAATAAAGTACTATATGAAGTATTTTAACACATAAATATTTCAAGTATACATGAACCTTATATTAATATTTTGGAATTCTAGAATATATCCTGCAGCATACGTAATAAATTGTAGAGGTGCTGTCTAGAGGAAGCTGACTTCCTGTACCCTGAGAGAGGGTTTCTCAAAGGTGTCACCTCCTTTAGATGCCCATATCCTATTATCTTGTCTTCAGCTTTCAGGCCTAGAAACAGCCTGAGAATGTATCACTTGGATATTGACTTTTATGCACCATGTTCACATAAGAAAATGTTACACACATGCATCCATGCACACACAATACTGGGAAAAAATATATACATATATATATATATATAGACAGAGTCTTGCTCTGTCCCCCAGGCTGGAGTGCAGTGGCGCAATCTTGGCTCACTGCAAGCTCCGCCTGCCAGGTTCAAGCCATTCTCCTGTCTCAGCCTCCTAAGTAGCTGGGATTCCAGGTGCCCCCAACCATGGCCGTCTAATTTTTTGTATTTTTTAGTAGAGATGGGGTTTCACCGTGTTAGCCAGGATGGTCTCCATCTCCTGACCTCGTGATCTGCCTGCCTTGGCCTCCCAAAGAGATGGGATTACAGGCATGAGCCACCGCGCCTGGCCTGGAAAATATATTTTTTATATTTTGGAATCAGAAATATAATAGTCAAAAACCAGAGTCACATCTTCAGGCCAATACAGAATTCCTTATAAAGAAATCTATATGGGAAATTATATCAAAAGCAGACAGGCTCTTGCATGACTTGAATTTCTAAGAGCATCAGACTACAACAGGCATCTCCTCGGTACAGGTGTGCAGGCCCCATGGGCTGGGGACTGGATCTGCAGCCCAAGGAAGTCCCTCCCCTGGTTCAACTTCACAACTTGTTTTTTGTTGGTTTGTTTTTTGTCCAGGCTTTTCTTCTGACCATCTCTAATTAGGCTGACACCTTACTCAGGCCAGGGGTGAAAACTGGATTTGGTACGTGTCTTCCTTTTACCTTATATCTGTGAATATGGCCTGTCCTTCTTATCCCAACGGGGAAACCTCCTTCAGGTCTTACGTAGTGATTTTAAGGCCTGCAGTTCAGTGTTTGGGAAGTTTCCTGCTGACATCTCTCTTGCTGCATCTACAATGTGCCATTTATCTAATAGTTTACATTGCTATTAGGGTAATGATTTCAATTTGTTTACTGCCCAGCAGATAAAGGGGAAATAATAAGGAAGTGCTACCTTAACTCTGTCTTTAAGAATTCCAAGGCTGATGCTTGGTGGGAGTGCTCAGGAAATAAACAAACAGGTGGGTTTTCAGTAGATCTACACCCTTCACAGGTATTCATCAGGAGTTGGTAGTAGTCCACCTGCATAAGGATGGCCAGTGTTAACAATATTTTTGCTCTGATCTTCTTCTTCCCTATTTTTGTTTCCTCAAACAGGTTTTTGGGAGAGTGGAGATTTAAAATCAGGATGTGGGTTTTTAAATTATATACTTAATTCTTAGAACAAGTAGAATGGGAAAGGAGTGACTGAAAAATCTAAGATTCAAAATAGTCCTGTTGAAACTATAAGGCCAGACGATTGTTTTGGAGCTTTCTGTAGGTACCTAGCCATCTAGTTGTTAAACGTTTTCATGGATATTTGAAAAGAAGACCATGTACTTGTAAGAACTGTTCTTTTCTCAAGTTTCTGCCTTATGCTTTGACCTGAATTGCATTATTATTGTTTATGCGAAGAAAAAAAAGGAAAGCGCAAGCTTTTCCTGTAGATTGTATTTCCATTTTAAAATAAAAACAATTTTCCCAACAAAAATAAAAATAAAAATAAAAGCTTAGCAACACTGTATTAAAGAATCTCTACAAATCCATCTTTAAATTCAAAGTATGAAGCTATTCCTAATGAATCTATCAGTGCTATGAACTGAATGTTCATGCTGAAACCCTAGTCCCAAATGTGGTGATATGAGGAGGTGGGCCTTGAGGAGGTGATGGGGTCAGGAGAGGGGAGCCCTCATGATGGGAGGAGACCTTCATAAGAAAAGGCGTGAGAGCTCTTGCTTCCCTGACCTCCCGCCAACCCTGTGAGGACACAGAAAGAAGATGATCATCTGTAAACCAGGAAGAGAGCTTTCACCAGAATCTGACAATGGTGGCACCCTGATCTTAGAATTCTCAAACTCTCGAAATGTGAGAAATATTGTCTGTTGTTTAAGCCATACAGTCCTGTGGTATTTTGTGACTGCAGCACAGCAGACTAAGATATCAATGAAGCAATACATTCAAAAGTGAATCAAAAAGCTATGAGAATAAACTTCTAACTTAATTTGGCAAATCATTTACCTTTCAGTAAAGCGTGAGAGATCACAGTGAAAAGTGAGAGGGGTCTAAAAACGTTAGGAGCAGAAGTTCACAATTGGGAAGGCGAAATATTTTATCCAAAGGTGCTCAAGAAAATAAGAATTCACTGAAAACGACAATGGCCTGAAATACATAGGACCATCTGACTCTCAATGTAGTCTGATAGTTCCTTTGTAAAGTCTCCTCTTCCAAGACTGTTCATAAACCACATCATTCCTTTAATGCAGCTGACTGAGCTAGGGGTATAAAAGACAAAACAGAAATTCCACATCTGACTGCAGCCAAGGCCATGCTAAACCAGCACACTGTGGCTCTGGAGGCTGTGATGGTCTCAAGACAGCCCATTCTAGAAGTTTTGTTTGGACACTGCTAAGCCCCAAGAGAAGAAGCTCAGGGAAAAGATGAGCAGGACGTACCTTCTGATCTCAACCAGGAGTGTGGTCCACTGGCCCAAAAAAAAAAAAAAAAGTTTACCTGTTATCCCACTAGCTAGAGAGATTCTCCTTTCTTTTTTCCTTATTATTATTTTTTTTTTGAGACAATCTTGAGACAACCACAGCAGACAACCGGAGACTGAGGAAGAACCTAGAATAGGTCCCAGAGGGGCAGTGGGAACACTCCAGATCCCTGTCTTCCCTACTTTGGGAAAGGTTCTTCTAAAAGAAGGTCTTTAATCACATTCAGCTTCTCAGCCTAGGCCACCATACAAAAACCTCTGGAGGCCTAGCTTGGCCAAAGCCACTTCTACTGGTGGCCTTTTGTTGTTATTGTTGAGACAAGGTCTCGTTCTGTCTCCTAGGCTGGAGTGCAGTGGCACAATCTCAGCTCACTGCAACCTCTGCCTCCCTGGTTCAAGGGATTCTTGTGCCTCAGTCTCCCAAGTGGCTGGGACCACAGGCACGCACCACCACGCCCGGCTAATTTTTGTATTTTTAGTAGAGATGCGGTTTCACCATGTTGACCAGGCTGGTCCTGAACTCCTGACCTCAAGCAATCCACCTGCCTACCTGCCTCAGCCTCCCAAAGTGCTAGGACTAAACGCATGAGCCACTGCGCCCGGTCACCCACTTGTTTTTTAACCCTATGAAACACATTTCCTAAGTTTTGTCCCAGAGGCCATATGCTTTGAACTACCGATTGGTCACTAGTACATTTATATAAAAATAATGTGTTTTATTAAATAGGATATTTTCCTTCTGGAGGAAAAACAAATTTTTACTTTTTGTTTTATAAATAACAGCAGTACATGTACGTTGGGGAAAACTGAGAATGTAACAGACGAAAAAAAAAAAAAGTTTTTTCTTGAGACAAGGTCTCACTCTGTTACCCAGCTGGAGTATAGTGGCACGACCACGGTTGACTGAAGCCTCGACCTCCCAGGCTCAAGAGATCTTCCAGCTTCAGCATCCTGAGTAGCTGCGACTACAGGTGCACGCCACCACGTCCTGCTAATTTTTTTTTTTTTTTTTGTAGACACTGGATCTTGCCATGTTGCCCAGGCTGGTGTTAAACTCCTGGACTCAGGTGATCCTCCCACTTCGACCTCCCAAAGTGCTGGGATTATAGGCTTGAGCCACTATGCGCAGCCGAGATACCACACCACTTTCTTATGTATTTATTTCAAGATATATTTCAGTCTTTATTAGATTTTTTAAATTTAAAAATAGAATTTAATGTATTGCTTCATACCTGTTTAATCCATTTAACAACATAACCTTAAATGCATCATTAAATTTTCTTCCATAACATTATTCTTAATGGCTGCAAAATAAATTTTTGTATTGAGATAGCATAAATTAACAAATCCTCTATTGTTGGAAAAATAATGTTTCTGATTTTTCTTTACTCTAAATAAGCTGCTATGAATATCCCAGTAGTTAATTATTTGCAATCACTCTTCATTACTTCTTTAGGATAAATTCCTACTAGTGGATTGCTAGATTTAAGCATATCTAATTTTTTTAACAATTTTAAAACTTATTGCCAAAGTACATACTCTAAAAAGATCTTAACAATGTACACATGCACTAACAGAGTTTTCCCTATCATTCATTTCCATTAAAAAAGAACACATTTACTTGTCACTCATTAAATCCTAGAAATGGTTGTAGGTGTATGCCTACAAAGATAAATTAAGCAAGAAGTTTACAGCCCATTTATTCATCAATCCAGGGGGAGAGAAATTGGGGTTGATGGATCTTAACTCATAAACACCGAACCTGCAGAATGGATTACCGGATGCTGTCCGTGCCCATTTTGAAGACAAGCAGCCCTGGAAAGCCCTAGCTTTCTCTTCCCTATGTCTAACCAAGCACCTCAATTAAACATGAAAAATGATCTTAGATGCATGTTCCAGCTGGCTCCTGTCTGAGCCGAAGGAATTAAAGAAAGAGAAAAGCAAAATATTGCAATCCTCTTTATTCCTCCTCGTAGTCGGCAATTAATTGAGTTTTCTCAATACTGTTAGTTTTAAAAGATGCTGTGGACAAAAAAGAAAAAGCTCTCCAAATGCCCACTGTCACTAATTCCCCACTTTGATCCTAAGTTAGGATGCTCTTGTGTCACAGGCATCCCCAACTGAAGGGCAGACAGGACGTGACGTCAGAACTGGTTTGGTACCACTTCTGAACTGCCCATGGGCCTCCGCCTTTCAGTTCCTTTAAACAGGAACTCAAAGCAGTTACTGCGGGTCTCCACAGAGCCCCCAAAATAACAGGACAGGCCTTGTGGCAGTGCCTCTGTGACAAGGACTCCATTTACAATCTGTTATTTTCTCCCTGTTGCTTACGTGGGTAGAAGCAAGGACCTGCCCCTCACTGGCTCATCTCCACAGGGCTCATCTCTTATGACTCATTTACTCCTGAAACCCATCTGCAGAGGGCATCTTCTTTTAGACTCAGGTGCTATGCCTTTCTGGGTCACATATGGCCTACTTAATACAGAAACGAAAATATCCAGCTAGGTACAATGGCTCATGCCTGTAATTCTAGCACTTTGGGAGGCCGGGGTGGCAGGATCACTGAAGATCAGGAGTTTGAGACCAGCCTGGGCAACACAGCAAGGTCCTGTCTCTACAAAAAAAAATTTTTTTTAATTAGCCCAACATGGTGGCATATGTCTGTACTTCCAGCTACTTGGGAGGCTGAGACGGGAGAATCACTTGAGCCCAGGACTTTGAGGCTGGAGTGAATTGTTATCACAACACTGTACTCCAGCCTGGGTGATGGAGCGAGTCCCAGTCAGAAAAATAAAAAAAGAAAAGAAAATATATTTGCAAACCCCATAGACAGCACTTCTTGCCCTGCTATAAGTGACTTTTATTTTCTTAAAACAATACATGCCAGGCATAAACAAATTTTGAATTGTATTTTTTACTAATTTGACAAAGCCTCAAGACACTCCTTATCAAATAGTATAGGATTTTCTTACACTGTTATAAAAATTTATTTATTTATTTATTTAAATTGCAGATTCAGGAGGAACAAGCACCTCAATTAAACATGAAAAATGATCTTAGATGCATGTTCCAGCTGGCTCCTGTCTGAGCCAAAGGAATTAAAGAAAGAGAAAAGCAAAATATTGCAATCCTCTTTATTCCCCCTCATAGTTGGCAATTAATTGAGTATTCTCAATACTGTTATTTTTTACCCAGGTTTGTTACCTGGGTAAATTGCATGACTCTGAGGTTTGGAGGTATGATTAATCCTGTCACCCAGGTCGTGAGCACAGTATCCCAAAGTTAGTTTTTCCACCCTTGCTCCCCTCCCCCTTTTTGTATTCTCTAGTGTCTACTGCTCCCATCTTTATGTCCATGTGCACCCAATGCTTAGCTCCTACTTATAAGTAAAAGCATGCAGCATTTGGTTTTCTGTTTTTGCATTAATTTGCTTGGGATAATGGCTTCCAGTTGCTGCTAAAGACATGATTTCATTCTTTTTTATGGCTGCACAGTATTCCATGGTGTGTATGTACCAGTCCACCACTGATGGACACCTAGGTGGATTCCATGTCTGTGCTATCGTGAATTGTGCTGTGATAAACATTCTACCAAAAAACACCTGAACTCATGTAATTTATTTCCCTTTGGGTGTATACCCAGTAATGGGATTGCTGGGTGGAACAGTAAGTCTCTATTCAGCTCTTTGAGAAGTATCCAAGCTGGTTTACAAAGGGGCTGAACTAATTCACAATCCCACCAACAGTGTAGGATGAGAGTTCCCCTTTCTCCACAACCTTGCCAACAAAAATACACCAACTTTTTCTGATTATAATGATATAACAATAATTTATATTTTTAGAAATTAGAGGATGCTTCAAAATAGGTAATAAAAAGAAAGCACATACCTGATAAAAGTTAGGCCAGAAAGTACTAATGGCCAGTTCGGCCCTGTTCCATGTACGTGTTGGGTCTCCAGATATATTCCAGATAGGACTCCCCAGTGGCCCGTTATTGACCTTCACGTAGACATTGAGTAACCCCGGAGGAGAATTACTCTTGCTGGACACAAAATAGTGAAAATCGATGCAGTGGGTGTCATTTTCTTTAAGTTGGGGTAAGAGCAGGTGGGCTCTCTGCCCCTCAGGTCTCCCAGAGGCATTCACCAGCATGAAAGAACCTGCAAAAACAAAATCAAGGAGAGTCACACCCTGAAACACTACTTTCTGGTTATTTCTGAAAACCCACCATCATTTACATGGGTTGGCCCTGCAATTCCATGTCTTACTGAAACTGCCATTTATTTCATTCCTATTTCATTTATCACCTCCTCCTCTTCCTGTCATCCCCCTATGTGTTCTCAAGAGCGCACATAATATTAATGGAAAATTCCCTGGATGTTACTGTAATTTGACTTCTAAATAACAGAAATGTAGCAAAACGTTTGTAGACTCGCCTTAAATTCTAGCAGTCAGGAGTCACAGGTGATTAATTAAATTAAAAATTGAAATTCCTTATGTAAAATGCATGTCCTCATTCACACCAACCGTGTTTCACGTGCTCAATAGCCACATGTGACAAGTAGCTACCACACTGGGCAGCACAGATACAGAGCATCCCCACCTAGCAGAAAGTTCTACTGAACAGCACTGTCCCATCATGTTAGCATTACTCAGTAATCACTTTGTATAACCCAGAGAAAAACAAAAGATTAGGTGGTCTGTGAATCTTAGGGTCATGATACTGGCCCCATCATGTTCCCTGCTGTCAATGTAATTCAGCACCAGTACCCACCTCCATCGCTGGAACAACTGACTTCTCCTTGACAGTGGAGGTGTTCTCACAACAAGGTGATGACTTAGGCAATCACTGCCCCACCTGGAGGACAATCATTCTAAGAAGTCTTACGAGCTCTTTGGATCTTGACGCAATGGCCCTAACCTACCTGGGAGTGCTGAGGAGCTTCCAGATGGATTCAAGCTTTCCAGATACCAAGCACTTGAGCCTTCCCCATAGGAATTTTATATTTCACAGAGTAAAAGATAAAAGCAAAATGTTCAAACATAAAAGGGGAAATAGGTTTTCATAGGTCTGATTCAGCACAGAGGAAAAAATGTATTGAAATTCTAAGGAGGAAGTACACCTGAACTTGGAGTATAAAAATGAAAAAAATAAAAATACTACACAGATGGGTACCCTCATTGTGAATCATAATGTTCAAGGTGTGTATACATGTTAATATGTGTTTATTGTCTACCCACACATATCAGGAAACACACACATACACAGTACTAGAAAATGTATGGAATTTCTGTCTTGTTTACATGCTGTGATTGCCTAAACAGCAAAACAGGAAGACCACCCTTTTATAGTAATTCCCAAAGAATTCCTGTAAGTATCAAATGGAAAACACAGATGTAGATATCCTTCACAGATTAAGAGGTTGTTGTTAAAGGATCTATATTATCATATGCTTTCTTATGGTTGCTACCTTTACAGCTATGAGGTGAGCCAGGTTTACCACCATTTATGACAAACAGGAACGGGGTCACAGAGAGATTAGAAGCAGTTTATCTACGTTTTAGGATGAGTTAGTGGCAAAACCAGAACTTTGAGCTTCTGAGTTTCCAGCCCATTACTCATTCTGCCACACTCCAGTAACCTCAAGTTTCTTCATGTGCTCTTTGAACATATATGAAACAAACACCCTTTCAAAGCAGTGAAGGGAAATTATAGTAGCTATTTTGAAACAGAGCAATTTTTCAAGCAATGAATGTTATGCACCTAGAAATACAAAAGCCAAGTCACAAGCGAACCTGTCTATGAAATATAACTTACCTATGAAATACATTTCAGCATTAAGGAAGAACTTTAACTGTGATTTAAGAAAGAGTTGGGGCAGAGAAAGAACAAGTGGCAAGAGAGTATCATTGAAATAATTCAGGTTAGTTATCGCTTACAAATGTAAAAAATCTTCAAAACATGCAGGGTTGATGAACCCCATCACAAATCCAGAGTAGGACGTTGGTGTATATGAGTTACAGATAGTTTTTTTCTGCTCTTAGTACAATAAAAGCTGATTTATGTCAGATTCTATCACTGGGGGCTCTGTTATCTACAACAGTTACCACAAATATTGTTATTAGTGGCGCTGAGGCATGACATGTTCTTGAGGTCACGTCTGAATGAACAAAACCTTGAGTGTGACCATATTGCCAAGAAGATTGTTTCTCTCATTGTTCCCATCACTTAAGCTTGGGCAACCAGGGTGGAAAGCATGGCAATATACACAGGATGGCAAAATAAGTGTTGCCCACATCCTGTGAAGCACTCAGAGGAGTCTCCTTTCACATATTTACATAAACTGGGTACCTTTCTACCATTACTGTTTAGGAAATCACCCAGTTTTCCAAAACTGTTATTTTTCTAGCTACACAGCCTGCCTCCAATGTTTAATCCACTGTGCTCCATTCCAGCATGAAATGCTCTTACACTCTTGTGTCTAAAGTACACAATAATTTTTATGTTGAGATCCAGGTGAAATTCAGGTATAATCTAAGTTACTCAAGTGATCCTAGCTTTTAAAGTCCTTTCTCTTCCTTTTTTCCCTGTTTGACTTAGAATAGTCTATTTTGCTTTGAGGCATGCTTCTGTAATGCAAATTAGCTCACATAGGATTACTAGATGGGGAGTGACATCCCTATTACACACAAGTCCTTTTGGTTTATGTGCAATTTTTTGCAGGACATTAACATTGTGAAGTGATCAGGGGCAACTGTTCTCTCAAATAAAGGGAAAGCTTTATCAGTGCATGATGTCTTTTAAACAAAGCTAAACATCCCACAGAAGTGTCTTTCCTCAATGCAAGGAGTGGCAAGAAGGGGCTTTGGTGGTTTCATGTCCCTTTCCACTCACTCCTAAGCTGTCTCCAAAACTGTAAGAACGAGTGCAGAACTGTGCAGCCTCTGCGCCCTACCTCTGTGTTTCAAAAGGACAAAAAAGGAAAGGACTGATGAAGAAGACAAATCTCAGATCATAGTTTTAAGTTGACAGCAAGTAGTCTCTATTAGAAGAGAATGTTAGAAGAGAATGACTTCAAGGACTTCTATGGAGAGTGGGAAGAAGTGGAGGCCTTGGGTTCAGGGTCTGAGGTTCAGGGCCGAGGATGGGCTCACGGGGTCTGTGCCAGAGTGGAGTTCAGAGAGCCAGCACTTTTATTAGCTTTGTCACTGTTTTTGTTCACTCGCCAGCTACAAAGCTGCATAGATTTGGAAGGGTCAGCCCCAACCCCGTTCTTCTCACAAGATCTGCTATTTTCCCTCTCTCTTTTTTTTAGAGACGGAGTTTTGCTCTTGTCGCCCAGGCTGGAGTGCAACGGCGCAATCTCGGCTCACTGCAACCTCCGTCTCCTGGGTTCAAGCGATTTTCCTGCCTCAGCCTGCCGAGTAGCTGGGATTATAGGTGCCTGCCACCATGCCTGGCTAATTTTTTATATTTTTAGTAGAGACTGGGTTTCACCATGTTGGTCAGGCTGGTCTTGAACTACTGACCTCAGGTAATCCATCCACCTTGGCCTCCCAAAGTGCTAGGATTACAGGCATGAGCCACTACACCCAGCCCTAGATCTGCTATTTTCAGCCTGTGATTTTGTGAAATTCATGAGAGGCTTCTCAAGTGCAGGGGCAGGACTTTGGTGAAAATGCAGACTCTACGAACACTCTTCCTCTGGGAGAGGTTCAGGTCCTCGGGAGGCAATTCTATCTCGACTGCCCCCATGGCTAGTCTCTCCCAAATGATCTGGAAATCAATTGAGCAGCACACAGATTTCAACACTCATGATCTTTTAGAGGAAAAGTCTCTGCCGAGCACCTTCCCCTGAGGTACACTCCTCTGCAAGATTCCCTTTTTCCCTTCCTCTACAGTCTCCCAACTGGTGTATCTATGCAGCCTGATAATTAACCACGAATGCATACAAGGTAAGTGGGACAAAGCCCGCCACAAAGCATAAGCCCAGCAAATGCTCCTGACTTTCATTATGATGACTTTAGCTCCTCGAACCTACTAAATGTATGGCTTTTTAAAATTATGTGGCTTTTTTTTGGAGACAGGGTCTCACTCTGTCCCCCAGGTTGGAGTGCAGTGGGAGGATCACGGCTCATAGCAGCCTCGACCTCCTGGGCTCAAGTGATCCTCCCCTTTCAGCCTCCCGAGTAGCTGGGATCACAGGTATGCATCACCACACCCGGGTACTTTTTTAAAATTTTTTATTTTGTAGAGAGGGAGTCTTACTATGTTGCCCAGGCTGGTCTCTAACTCTACGATTAAAGCAATCTTCCTGCCTCACCCTCCCAAATGTGAGGATTACAGGTGTGAGCCACTGTGCCCAGCTGGAATTCTTTACCATTTATTTCTATCTCCCCCTGTTCACCTCACAACTCTCCTGGTCCTACTATAATTCACCTAAGTGTAAATTTTTAAGTTTCCTTTCTTTAAGAGAGAAGAACATTAGTACTGAGATAACACAAAACCTTCAACTCAATTAATCTTGCCCTTGTGTTTTTGGGGAAAGGTTATCTTTATTTCAGTGTGTGGCCATCAGGACTTAACTCAGAGCTTTAAAGTACATAAAGGTGACGTTTCTGTCCACACTCGTGTTTCCTGACAGTGGTGTTTCCTGACAGTGGTGTACTATTATGTGCCAATGAGTTTACAGAAGCAAATGTGAAAGTCTAGCAACCTGCAGTCAAGTTACAATGGGCAGCAGGGAGGGAAGTGTTGCTTCTTTGTTTGTTTTTATCACCTATCCGCTATGAAGGTATAAAGTCAACTCACCAACCAATGTTTAGAGAATTACAGAATTCAAAGCATTTATATTCAATTTTAGACTATTAAGTCTGTTTTTTAAGCTATCCCTATATGGCTGAATGTTTAATTTTCACCTTCTGCTTAAATGCTTTGACTGAGGAAATGCATTTTCAAAGAGTAATTGGGTCTCCCTCTGTAGTTACTTACTTACTTCAATTCTTTCCTCCTACAAAAAGCATTCCAACTGGGTAAATTTTTTAAGAATCATAATCCAAATTAGCATAGAAATTCTGTTTGTGTTCAGATAACAAAACACCCTTAAGTCACTAGTATATAAGTAGAAAATATATCATTGCAAGCAAATGAAATGAGCTCTGCATGACGGAGTCAGCTTCAAAAAGGGACAGCCTTTAGATGCAGACTTAGAAGCTTCTTAAGAATAATTATTTTGGTTTCCCCAAAAAGGAAAACTCTTTGATAAGAACATGCAATGTTCACATTCTCAAATCTCTGGGTGAATTAAATTTAGCTAATCACATCCATTGGCAAATGCTTTTGATTAAACTATCTTCCATCATTGTTTGTGACAGCAGTAATAACTACACAGAATTAGTTATTCCTTTCTAACCCATCATCAAAATTTGCATTGGTGTGTTTGGGGCTCTAGATTTGTCAAGGCTGAGAAAACTACATGAATTGTCTTCCAAGTATATTTGAGAAACTTTGCAAACAACAAAAAACAGAATATTTTCCATTATCCAGCAGGAAGGAAGAGCTACATGTATTCTTCAATACTTTAGCTTACAGAGAAGCAGCATTTTATGAACTTTATTATAAAATC
Source organism: Mandrillus leucophaeus (assembly GCF_000951045.1). NCBI lineage: Eukaryota > Metazoa > Chordata > Mammalia > Primates > Cercopithecidae > Mandrillus > Mandrillus leucophaeus. The sequence continues at coordinate 1,105,218 of NW_012104843.1, read as the reverse complement.
CACTTTTTAAAGTTCTTAATTTTAGCAAAAGCCACAGATTATTGGTCTTTGCCTCCCTTGGGCTGTTTTGCCTTTTTCTTGTATGACCATGCCTTTAAATTTGTGGATTTAGAATACAAGAGGCAAACAAAATGTTAACGAGTTCCCTCACTGCAGGCATATCTCCTGACTCTCTTTTATGGGGTTATTCGTGCTTCATCTGACCTATTCGGATACAACCGGTTAGAACAGTTCAGTTCACTAGAGCAGCACTTCTCAAACAATCTATATTGAAAAATCAGTTGTTTTTTTTTTAAAGTCCAGTGCATCTCAGACCAATTTATATAAAACACAATAAACAGGAATTGCTAGAAAAATGAAATTGTTTAGACACACAACATGGTAGCCCCAGATTTGTTATTATTCAAAGAAATAAAATTACTCTGTCAAATTCCTATAAAAATTTTCTAAAGACTTGCTCTCAGTTTCTGTATTGAACTGACCAGGGACTAGAAACAATGCGTGGGCCAGCTCTGATCTGCCGACCACACTGAGTAGCACAGGCTTAAAGTTATAGCAAAGAGAAAAGCAGTATAGCATCCTTGGTACCCAAATATACATTTTCCCTCAACAGTAGATGAGGAAATTTGAAAGAAAAGAATGAAAAAAACATCTGGTTTCTTAACCCAAGGGTAAGTTATAAAAGCCAAGCCCTTTGAATATGAAAGAACGTTGCAGAAGAAAATGAAGAGGGAAAGCGGGAAGCAAGTGGACACACATAGCCATGGTGAATGGAAAGGTTGTACCCAGGCTCTGAATACAGAAAAGACCTGGCTTCAAGGAAAGGAGAAAACAAGGGGTGCCAGCAGGCCACGGCACATAGAATCACCACGTACATCTGCACATCTTAAGGAGAAGGGGAGAGGGTATGGGAGCAAAATGGGCCACCGGTGCCTAAGCCAGGTCCTCCATGAACTTTATCTAATTAAATCCTCACAACAATGAAGGTCTGAAGAAAGAGAGCAGGGTGAACCCACCAGAGGACCAGTGAAAGCATCAGGTAAGGCCAAGGGGAATGCAAACTTTTTATCTTCAAACTCCAAAGGCAATACTCCTAAGACTAATAGTTTTCAAACAGTTTGACTGTAACTCATAGTACAAAATACTGTATTGTATTTCCCCCACTGCCCCACTCCGAGACAGAGTTTTGCTCTTGTCACCCAGGTGGGAATGCAATGGCACAATCTCAGCTCACTGCAACCTCCGCCTCCTGGGTTCAAGTGATTCTCGTGCCTCAGCCTCCCGAGTAGCTGGGATTACAAGCACGCACCACCATGCCAGCTAATTTTTGTATTTTTAGTAGTGACGTGGTTTCACCATGTTGGACAGGCTGTTCTCAAACTCCTGACCTCATGTGATCCACTTGCCTCAGCCTCCCAAAGTGCTGGAATTACAGGTGTGAGCCACCATGCCAGGCCAATATATTGTTCTTTACATCCAGTATACATGTGTAAAGCAATGTGTGTCTATATACATGTACCTACACACACATACCCAGGCTTTCATTTAAAAAATATGTATCACTATGCTTTTAACCACGTGTATATATGTACTGCGTGTACATTTTCTATTCTAACTCAGTTGCATTTTGCAAAATCAATTAATCAGTTAATTCTGGCTGCAACCATCAGAGCCCACAAATGCTTTAAGACCATAATGCAACTCCTCCCAATAATCAAAACCACTGTGCTCTGCTTCCTTAGAAAGCTTTTCATTTTTAATTTGTCCTTTACACTTTGATCTCATCCCGATTATCATAATGCCAGGTTACACCCCTCCTCCAACTCCCTCAGCCAGTACTCACACAGCACCTAAAGAATGTGTCTCAAGAAACTTTCTGAAATAGGGAAGAGGAAGGTCTGGGGAGAAATAAATGAACTACGGGAGAAATGCTCAAAGGGAACAAAGCCTCTGCAGGCAGGTGCCACCATCGCTCTAAAAATGCTTATTAGCACCCATTTCAGTCTGATGAAACCAGTCTCCAAGTTGCACTCGCATTCTGCAGACCAGATATCATGCATCCTTCCTAAGCTACTGCCTCTTCTATGCCCCTCCTACAAACACGAAATACTTATTTCTCAGCCGCTAGGGAATGAGACATGAATAAAAAAAATTCTGTCTTCTCCCAAATGACACATTTTCTTTTCTATTTGCCCTGTCTCTTCTTGCCTTCCTTGTGGATTCCCAACAATTAGGGAAAGAGACCATTTGTTAGTTGTACTAACTTTTGCCCTATTCATGATATGCTGGTGAAAACAGAGTAAGATAGCAAAAAGAAGTAACACTGTATCACAAGAAAGCTGAAGTAAAACTCTCTAACCAACTGCACATCTCTTTACTCCCTGATATGGCTTGGCTGTGTCCCCACCCAAATCACATCTTGAATTGTAGTTCCTATAATCCCCACGTGTCGTGGGAGGGGCCCAGTGGGAGTTAATTGAATCATGGGGGTGGTTAACCCTCATGAGAGTGAGTTCTCCTGAAATCTGATGGTTTTATAAGGGGCTTTTCCCCCTTCGCTGGGCACTTCTCCCTCCTGCCACCATGTGAAGAAGGATGTGTTTGCTCCACCTTCTGCCAGGATTGTAAGTTTCCTGAGTCGTTCCCAGTTATGCAGAGCAGTGAGTCAATTAAACCTCTTTCCTTTTAATACCGAGCCTCAGGTATTTCTTCATAGCAGTGTGAGAATGGACTAATACACTCCCTCACCAGGGACAGGGGCTAATGGGATCATCCTGGCATGGACCATTCTACAAATCATGCCATTTAGTTCCTGGTACTCTGTTCTACTTGAAGAATTCCACATCCATCTAGGTGCTACAAAATTAATAAGCACAGCTCATATACCTCAGATGTGCATATAACCTTTGCTTTAAGACATTTATATTAAATACCAAAAAGATATTCAATTGTCAATTTAGTGATTCACAGCACAACTGAATGGCTATTTTTATTATTCATAGAAATATTGAGCTGAACAAAAATACATTATTTCACCTTAACTAGTCCCTTTTAGCCATGGCAGGATTCATCTGAGCACCCATTATGTATTGGGGCATTTTGAGAACTACAAGCAATACAAACTTGGACCTATTCCTCCAGCAAGAACTTCACAGTTCAGTTGTATATCATATTTTAAGTTGTTTTCATTCAGCACAGAAAAAATAAAAAGAGATTCACAGAATTAGCAAATCAGATCATTAAGTTCACCAACGGGTACATAAGTAACCACCAGAAGTGGCTATAAACTTTATGGACATAGGACCGTCGATCTTAAAAGGGACTTGTGAAACACAGTTATCATACGAGACAAAGCAGCATCGGAAGAGGCTCACAGCAGAGAGGAAACCCGGGGGGTTCCGCAGTAACAAGTAATGTGCTCTCTTTTTATAAGAAAAGGGAAGCTTTAATGAGAACTAAATTGTATTACAGCGTGTCATTTAGACAAACTGCTTCAGTGACTTAGGTGGAAAATACTAGGTGTGAGTTTTGTAATTTGTAAGTAAAAAACAAACACTGAGTAAAGCAAACACAACCTTTTAACTATCTGAGGACGCTAATGACTGTATCTCAGGAAATGAGCCACACATCCAACAATCGAGTAGTGACAGGCTGACTATTTAGAATGTTCTAAAGAGGCTGTTTAATTTCCCATACGTCAACTTTTTCATTGATTGACATCTTTAGAAACAGGTTCGTTTTTGTTATAAATCTCAGAATGACACAAGCCATCACAATATAAGCTTCCGCTTATTTTTCCCCTAAATTAGTGTTGATTCAGAGATCTTTTTTTCTTACCACGTGTGAAAAAAAGCTTGTGCTATTCAGTATGGTCTGCAGATCAGAGCTATCTGGTGATAGTCTACCGGCTAAACTATTATGACTTGCCTTAAGAAGACATTGTACAGTTAGCTTATATATAAAATGCAGGCCAAACTTAAATATTTAAAAGGTCTATCTTTGACACATTCAAACACTTGCTAGTGGTACTCAGAAGAAGCTTGCTAAGTCATCCTTTGTCCTATAAAACAGTTCAAAAGACTCCAAGGGTTCTGTCGACATTCCTGACTGAACGTCCCCCATATTCCTGAAGAAAAAGCCAAAGGATGTTTCATTAGCCCAACTAGGGTGGGAAACCAGAGTCATGCAGGAATTTTCACTGCTTGCTCAGAAGGTAGAAAAGAAGGAACTGTCCAAACTTAACAAGGTGAGTCAGTGGAGAAAATGAAACGGCTTCCACATTAAACTAACAATACAGTATCAAGTTTATAAATTATCAAAAGTCTGGAACTTAAGGAATCTGTTGGATTAATTAACCAGAAAAAGCATCAAAATACCAATAAATAATTAGCAAATAATATGAAAAAGCAATCTGCATTAGCAGAAATACAATTAGAACAGAGATGTCTGAGAAAATAGTTATTTTACCACTGAACCAAGACATTTAAGTTAAAGCAAATGCTGGGTATAATTTTTTTTTTTTTTTTTTTTTTTTTTTTGAGACGGAGTCTCGCTCTGTCGCCCGGGCTGGAGTACAGTGGCACGATCTCAGCTCACTGCAAGCTCCGCCTCCCGGGTTCACGCCATTCTCCGGCCTCAGCCTCCCGAGTAGCTGGGACTACAGGCGCCCGCCACCTCGCCCGGCTAGTTTTTTGTATTTTTTTTAAGTAGAGACGGGGTTTCACCGTGTTAGCCAGGATGGTCTCGATCTCCTGGCCTCGTGATCCGCCCGTCTCGGCCTCCCAAAGTGCTGGGATTACAGGCTTGAGCCACCGCGCCCGGCCAATGCTGGGTATAATTTTAACATGGATAAATTTCTTAATTACATACACATTTCAACACTATGTGCTTGTGAGGTTCTGGTGAAGTTCCTGGAAGGGTTCAGGAAAGAAAGAAGCAGGGATTTTATCACACACAGCATCCCAACAGCAGAGGCCACAGAGAGAGTCACACTCCTTGCCAAGAGCAGGCTGGCAGATAAATCCCACCTACAAAACTTGCTAGTTCTGTCACCTTATGAAAATCACTTTCAATCTGAGCCAGTTCATCCATCAACTGAAAAACACAGTGCCTACTGTGAAAGAACTGGACTAAGGCAAGCAAAGTCCAGTGCTGGGCAGGACCTGAGGAGGGCTCCCTGAGCTTGGTAGGAAAAGCTGGACTCTGTAGCCAAACAACTGGAATTAGGATCTTGACTCAGTCACACATTGTATGTCCTTGAGCAAGTGAACTACTCTTCTTTGCAAGTTTCCTAATCAAAGAGGTGGTTGAATAAATTAAATAAAGTAAATCATGTAAAATGTTTCTTAAAAGAGTGACTGGCATAGAACAGATATATGTCAAAATTCAACCTTTGTCCCAGTTTTTATCCAAATGTATTTGAACTTAGCCTAGGAAGACAAGATAACAGAGTTCTTACTTCAACGTAATTTCTTACACCATAAAATTATGGGTATGAATGATCATGTGATTATACAGGTTACCATCATCCATCTTTAAATCAGCATAACAAGATCAGTAATACAAACCAGGCATGGCACTTGGATTTATCTTCAATATCTAAACATGAATTTTCAAATATAAATAGTCATTCTAGATGCAACATGGAGTAAAAAATCTTCTAGTGTGATTTAAATGCTTAGATGCTACCAAGTCTATTAAATTATAAATATATATATTTAATTGTAAGAGCAAAAGGCTACAATAATTAATGGTGATTATGAAAGCTGCTAATTATACTTATAAAACCAATTGTTAAAAACTTTCAAATCATTAAATACATAACTATATTAACAATTACTATGGGAACTGATAATAGCTGATACTTATATGATATTTAATACGTGCTGGGCATTCTTCCAAATGTTTTACGTATATTAACCCTTTTACTCATTACAGACAAGGAGGAAACTCAGGCGTAGAGGGGGGTAAGTAGCTTGCTCAAGATCATGTAGGTAGTAAGTGGTAGAGACAGAATATGAACCTCAGGCAAATGTGCTCTAGACTTTGTGCTCTTAAGCATGATACTAAGCTGCCGCTCAGTTTAAGGGGAAGCACATTAGTTAGATAACTTCAGGAAGAACATTATATCCTTGTAAGTATATATATAAATAACACCTAATTTTATTCATAAACATAAGATAGCAGAGCTAAATAAATTTAAGATAGCAGAGAATAACATGTGAACATGCTCACTACCATGGGGGCAGGTCCAGGCTAGACTGCTGGAGGATAGGAGACAATGTGGAGCACAGAACAGCCTTCCCAGTTAGGACCAGCTGACCTGACAGCTGACTGCAGATGCAAAAGTGAATGCAGCCAAGATCAGCCATGCATGGCTCAGATCAGCTGAACCATTCAGCAGAGTCCAGCCCCAATTGCTGACCCATAGAATTATCAACCATGAGTAATGTTTTAAGACAAGCTTGAGGGTGGATTCTTTCACATGTGTATTTTGAGCATTTTCATAATGAAAGTTTTAAATGATTTTTAAAAAGTTTTTAAAAGCGCTAACAATATCTAAATGAACTGAATTTTGGATCATGTTATATCATTGAGAATGCATTACAGAAAATTAACATGTCTTTCTTCGGTACTTGGTTGGACATGCGATTTAAAAAAGATAATCAATTTGAAAATTTAATTTGACTAAACCAATTTTTTAAAATCACCTAATGAATTTATATCAATATAGACATTTTGAATTTCTCACACACACACACACACACACACACACACAGAGTCATGCATCACTTAAGGACATTTTGGCAAAAGATGGACCATATATATAACTGCAGTCCCATAAGATTGTAATACTGTGTTTTTACTGCACCTTTTCTATGTTTAGATACACAAATACTTACCATAGTATTCTACTCGCCTACAGTTATTCAGTACAGTCACATGCTACACAGTTTGTAGCCTAGGTGTGGAGTAGGCTCTACCATCTCGATTTGTGTAAGTGCACTCTATCCGGTTCACACAATGAAAAAATCACCTGCCAATACATTTCTCAGAATGCAACTCTGTCATTAAGCAATGCACGGCTTTATTACAGGTATATACACACATACAAATATACAAGGAGAGTGACCGGGATAGAGAGAAAGGAAGAGGCAGGGAGGAAATGGTTTTTACAAACGAATTTGCTGAAAAAAGAGTAAAGATGGTAAAGTTCAGGTCTTTGGCAAGACTGGTGCATGTTGGCCGGGTGCGGTGGTTCACACCTGTAATCCCAGCACTTTGGGAGGCCGAGGCGGGCGGATCTTGAGGTCAGGAGTTCAAGACCAGCCTGGCCAATATGGTGAAACGCCGTCTGTACTAAAAATACAAAAAAACTAGCCGGGCATGGTGGCACACACCTGTAGGTCCAGCTACTCGGGAGGCTGAGGCACGAGAATCACTTGAACCCAGGAGGCAGAGGCTGCAGTGAGCTGAGATAGTGTCACTGCACTCCAGCCTGGGCAATAGAGGGAGACCCCGTAAAAAAAAAAAAAAAAAAAAAGGTGCATGTTACCAAGAATGTTCCACTGATACCCATAGTATCCTTGGATATACCATAATATAGTGAACGATTTACCCACTGTGGGATATGTCATTTATCATTTGTAAAGAATTTCCTTTTTTTCTTTTTCTTGAGACAGTCTCGTTCTGTCACCCAGGCTGGAGGGCAGTGGTATGACCTCGGCTCACTGCAACCTCTGCCTCCTGGGTTCAGGTGATTCTCCTGCCTCAGCCTTTCCAATAGCTGGAATTACAGGCACCCGCCACCATGCCCAGCTAACTTATTTTTCATTTTTAGTAGAGACAGGGTTTCACCATGCTGGCCAGGCTGATCTCAAACTCCTGGCCTCAAGTGATCCGCCCACCTCAGCCTCCCAACGTGCTGGGATTACAGACATGAGCCACCGCACCAGGCCATTTGTGAAGAATTTCTGAAGGAAGCTTTCGGTTTTCTGTTTCTCCTAGTGTTTTCAGCTCCTTGGCTCCTTGCTGTGGGAGCTATAGGATAATTGAAATAGTTGAACTCAGTGCATCTTGATTTTCTCCCTTAGGTAGGCGGTCTAGGAACAGATTCATACATGTATATTTCTATCACTGTATCACTAAGCTTGGCTGGATGGAAAGTTATTTTTATTGAGTACACTACTTCGTTTTCAGGTTTTGTTGTTGCTGTTGTTAATTCAGAACCCAGTATAACTTATTACATTTCTATTAAAACCTTAGGTTTTAAAACTCATTTTTCATAGAGGTCTAAAGAGGCATTTCTCTCTCCCTCTTTTTTTTTTTTTTTTTTGTCTCTAGCATAACCACTTTAAAAATTTCATTTTTTAAAAGCTTCATTTGAAATGTCCTCACTTGACAAACGATCTATCGGCTTTAGAGGGAAATAACTGTATATTGGGGAAAATTATTTATATTACTCTCAGAACATAAAAACAAGACAGCTAAATTCTAGAAATCCTTGCAAACTGTTTTGTTTACATAGAGACCCAGTTCCTTCTTTCCCCATTTTAAGTTTTCATTAAAAAAATTAACAAAAATTGCATATGCCTTTATAAAATGTCAAAAAAAAAAGGATTCCAAAGGAAAAAGTAACCATTTCTTCCCAACTCTCACTTAACTGACCAGAAACTTATCCCATTTAGACAATAGTATGTTTCCCTCAATACTTCTTTATATGTAAATAAACATACAGACACATAGATGAAAGGTTTAAAAAAAATTTTTCCTATTTATTCAAAGAATAATAAGCTGACACATTCCTCTGCAGCTTGTTCTGTTCCTTTACCAATAATATAATGTTGACAACTCTTCAGGCCAATAAGGACACAGAGATCCAAATTTACATTTTCGACACCCGCTACGACAAAGAACATCCGGTAAGGAGCCACGTGAACAGTTTTCATTTCTACAGAAGACAGTCCTACAAGTCAGGTTTCTAGCCAAAAGCCGTATATATTTTTAACCTTACAAGGTTTTGATTTATTGACTATAAATACGAAGCAACTGCTCCAGACATGAAAATAGTATTTTTTAATTTATTAATGATCACGATCAGTGGTTTATATAAAGCGGTTCTGTTACTTCAAAGAAAAGAAGACTAGCTAATGTGAAAGCAGTTTCCAGCCCAAAAGAAAAGAGGTCTCCTGGCATCCCCTGTTCTAAGCACAGGCAATCATCTTGACTTCCTCTGCTCCCTCCTTCTGGCTGTGGTGTTGTTACAGTTGCTCTTGCTGTTACTGAACCTGTACTGAGTGCTAGCTATGTGCCAGCCACTCTGCTAAGCACTTTATGTCATTCGGTCCCTTTAGTAAACATTGAGAGAAGTATTGTCACTTTATAATCAGGAGGGTTTAAAAAAACTTCCCTAAGGTCACACAGAAAAGCAGATTGTAATCCTGTCAGTCAGATTCTAGAGCTGATGATTTAGCCCAACATATAATCAAGGTTTCATAGCACATCTCAGAGTCAGATAACCAAATAATGGTGGTGTATGCTCTCTGGAGAAAATTAAAAATAGAACAAAAAAAGTACATTAGAAGCTATTAGGGTCATCTTCAGCTTTGAATTACAACTCTTAAAAAGTAAAATTAGTCGACTCTCAAATTACATGAGCTATTCTCTTATTAAAAAATAAAAGTTAAAACTCACTATGCTTATGATGGCAGTATGGAGTCAAAACTAATTCTATTATTTCTTCTCAAGTAAACAAAAGAATTAGTGACAGAATGCAAGATAAGGAGATGAAAATAAAATCTATTATTTAACAACTACCAATGTTCATTGAAAAACATGAATTTTAAGTAGGACATTTAATATAATATAAACAATTAAATCAACCCCTGGATCTCTTCAGAAGACCAGAGGATATTTTTTATTCTTGTTGCTTCCTAATGCAATAAAATGATATAATAACACTCTTGTGGCTTTACTTAAAAATGTTATTTAAGATCAAATTATTCAAAACAGATGTCCAATTCTCTGAGCTTACACAACCCTAGAGAAGACAAACATTATCTACTAACTGCTAAAATGGTCTGAAGGTCAGAAGCATATCTGTGATGACTCACAGAGGCACTCGATACTAAGTGCACTCCATCTTCTACCTCCACAGAGTGCCCTCCACAGGTCTGTCAAGAGATGCCACGAGAATCATTTCCAACATTCGCTCCTGTATAAATGGCACTTTTATTGTTGCCAATAATGAAATGGGAAGAAATGTACAGGAGTTAATACCACTGATTATCTTGGGTATTTTTATTCAAGGCTAATTTTTCTTTCATTTAACCAACAGGTTTGTAAATAACTCTTTCAAGTAATCGTTTTCAATCCAGGTAAAAAAACAAGCCAAGTACCCATAAGCACACTGGGTAGACTAGCAAAGCAATATGAATAAAAATGCACAATAATATAATTTTATAATAACATGATGAGAAAATATTAGGTGGGAAGAGTAGACCAATGGTAATCTAAGGCAGTGATATGAGGAAGTGGGAAGGATAAATGGGATATTTTGAGTTACAATCAAAGGATTGTTTGTTTGAGTGGCTATTGAGGCTGGGAGCTGATGGTGTCCAAAATGATTCTTAGCCTAAACTATGTAAAGGAACGGTGGTTCTTATACACCATTTATATGATTCTGGTTTATGCTGACAACTGAATTTTATCTGACAAAAAAGCAGAAACAGTAATTTGATATATCTATATCACCCATGATGGATAATCTGAGATATGTCCGGCACTCAGTTGGTTGAATTAACTACCACAATGCATTACGAACAAAAAACAACAACAGAGGCATTTTTAAATCCTTTTATGTATCTCATTGGCAAAAACGTTTTCTTTAATTTTTTCTTCTTTATCATTTACACAATTATACTAAAAAGAAACAGAGAACTTTAAAATCTACTGTGCACATGTATTGAGTAACACTGCCCAGGCACTGTGGTAAGCACCACTGACTCAAAGTTGAGGATAATAACTCAAGCCCCATTCTTAAGTCAGGTGTGGCAGGAAGATAGTGATGTTGCAATGATGTGAACACTTTCCTCGTTCAACATTCACTGAAGGCACACAAAAGTGGCACCGAAGCTAGTTCAGGGAGGTGGGGTGCTAGTGACGCCTCTTTAGAGAAAGAGAACTCTGAGCTGAGTCCTCCGGGATGAGGCGTTAGACAAGCCACAGATGGAGAACAGACTGACGATTCAACATTTGTTCATTCCACAAACATTTGTGAGCCTGTTACAGTGAACAGACACTGACACTGGGCATGAAAAAGACATGTCCACGGCCTCTCAGAAGCTTCCAGTCTAACAGAGGAAGCAACTGAGTAATTAAGTAATTAAAATACAAAGTTGTAGTTGCTATGTCAGAGACATATTCAAATGCCAAAGTGAGAGAATGGCACTGCAGAAAACAATGGCTACCGCGAGTTTAGGATCATCCTCAGGGTAAATCAAGAACTGAACTGGACTGTCACCGAGAAACTGTAAAGCACACACAAATGCAAAGAGTGACCATCAATATCTTGGAGGGTGGAGGAAGATACTTTATTCACTGTCCAAACTTCATTCACTTCATTGGTTGTCCAAACTTTAGAAGGATTAGCCAGTGCTTAACAGCTGAAATCAAGATGTGATTTAACCACAGGAGGAACAGCATGTGCACGGTTGTTGGGAATCACAGCATGGCTTCCTAGGAAAGCAACTGGGCTCTTGCGAAAGTAGTAGCAGCTCACATTAAAATGCCTTGTTCTTTAGAGCTTGGTGTTTTGCTTTTATAAAACTTCTTTCAAGAGCTGCATTGCTGCCTTAAGTGGTATTCCAGAGAGGCAAACTCCCACCTTGCCACAAACAGGTCAGATATTTCAAAACTAACCATTATTGTTAGAGTTTGAAAGCTACTTTATCCCCATGAGAGTCAACTTCCAGAGAGACGGTTCTTTTGTAAAGTGTTTTAGGGAACATCTTTAAACCTTTTCATCAGGCAGAATTACTTCCATAGAGTCTACCACAGGCCCAGAGAAGAAAGCTGAACTAAAAGCAAAGAATATTTTTAAATTGTTGAGGAAAAAATACATTCAGCGATTTTATATTTCAAATAAAAAATGTTCAGGTGATTTAATATTTAAACTTGTCTATCAGATTTTATATTGATTAGTAGGCAGTGTAATGAAGAGAGGAGAGGATGGGGTACCATCTATTTACAGTTAAGGTATCTTTCAGTTACATGGAAAATTATGCCCTAGAGAGTATATATACCAAACCCAAACCTCTGAGCAGCCAAAACAGATGTCATCAAATCCATGCATTTATTCAGTTGACTCAGAGCCTGTACTCAACCATATGCACAAAAATTATGTTATCTGGTATCTGCACCTTCAGAAATTCACAGGAAATAGAGACTGCTAAAGCAGATACCCAAGCATCAATGAGAAAACTGAGTTGTCAAAAGGGAAGACACAACAAAATATAAAAGACAGTCATGCCAAGTTGCAGCACAGCAGCCAGGGGTAGTCAGGAGCATAAGTAAGCCACTACTCTCTAGCACATCTGTGGAAAAACACTTATGTTTTTCAACATGGCCTTAACTTACCACAAACACTGACAAAGTTTTGAGTGATATTCACCTAAAAGCGGTAAAATGTCCTGATACCATAGTGTAGCCAGTTGTCAGCCATCTTGAAGATTCAGCTTTCTAGACCAACTTCATCTGCTGAAGGCCAAGTCCACCATGCCACAGTGCAAGTTCAACTTCAGTTTCACTTTTCATGTCAGAACCTTGAACTTTCATAAGATTACAAAGATTAACTTGCATATGGCCCAGTCTCTAGCCTAAGGGAAGACACTGGGGCTCTTAGCTTTGAGGATACTCATGCTCATGCACATGCCGGTTAGGAGCTACAGAAGAGCAACATCATGTGGTCAGACATCAAGTGAGCTGATATCCACAGCCCCACAGAAAGCATCCAATAATTACTGGCATCAGAAAAAATCAGCACTCCTCAAAAAGCCATCAGTTAAATAATGGCCACTTACTGGCCACTGCAGGAAGAAAAGATCATTGCTTTCCTTGGGAAGTTTAAAAATCTAAAAAACTGATGGATGGTTGGCAAGATGGCCGAATAGGAACAACTCCGGTCTGCAGCTTCCAGCAAGATCAACACAGAAGGTGGGTGATTTCTGCATTTCCAACTAAGGTACCTGGCTCATCACATTGGGACTGGTTAGACAGTGGGTGCAGCCCACAGAGGGAGAGCAGAAGCAGGGTGGGGGCATTGCCTCCGGGGAAGCGCAAGGGGTCAAGGAACTTCCCTCCCCTAGCCAAGGGAAGCCGTGAGGCACTGTGCCATAAGGAATGGTGCACTGTAGCCCAGATATTACGCTTTTCCCATGGTCTTTGCAACCCGTAGACCAGGAGATTCCCTCTTGTGCCTGTGCTACCAGGGTCCTGGGTTTCAAGCACAAAATTGTGCGGCTGTTTGGGCAGACACTGAGCTAGTTGCAGGAGGTTCTTTTCATACCCCAGTGGCACCTGGAAAGGCAGCAAGACAGAACCGTTCACTCCCCTGGAAAGGGGGCTGAAGCCAGGGAGCCAAGTGGTCTAGTTCAGCAGACCCCACCTTAACGGAGCCCAGCAAGCTAAGATCCACTGGCTTCAAATTCTCATTGCCAGCACAGCAGTCTGAAGTCAGTCTGGGATGCTCCAGCTAGGTGGGGCGAGGGGCGTCTGCCATTACTGAGGCTTGCTTGAGTGGGCAGTTTTCCCCTCACAGCATAAATAAAGATGCTGGGAAGTTAGAACTGGGTGGAGCCCACCGCAGCTCCGCAAAGCTGCTGTAGCCAGACTGCCTCCCTAGCTTCCTCCTCTCTGGGCAGGACATCTCTGAAAGAAGGGCAGCAGCCCCAGGCAGGGGCTTACAGGTAAAACTCCCATCTCCCTGGGACAGAGCACCTGGGGGAAGGGGCAGTTGTGGGCACAGCTTCAGCAGACTTAAACACTCCTACCTGTCGGCTCTGAAAAGAGCAGCGACTCTCCCAGCACAGAGTTCAAGCTCTGCTAAGGGACAGACTACCTCTTCAAGTGGGTCCCTAACCCCTATGCCTCATGATGGGGAGACACCTCCCAGGAGGAGTTCACAGACACCTCATACAGGAGAACTCCAGCTGGCATCGGTGTGTGCCCCTCTGGAACAAAGCTTCCAGAGGAAGAACAGGCAGCAATCTTTGCTGTTCTGTAGCCTCCACTGTTGATACCCAGGCAAACGGAGTCCAAAGTGGACCTCCAATAAACTCCAGCAGACCTGCAGCAGAGGGGCCTGATTGTTTGAAGGAAAACTAACAAACAAAAAGGAATAGTATAAATATCAACAAAAAGGACGTCCACACCACAACCCCATCCAAAGGCCATCAACATCAAAGACCAAAGGTAGATAAACCAATGAAGATGGGGAGAAACCAGAGCAAAAAGGTGAAATTGCAAAAACCAGAATGCCTTTTCTCCTCCAAAGGATCACAACTCTTCACCAGCAAGGGAACAAAACTGGATGGAGAATGAGTTTAACAAATTGACAGAAGTAGGCTTCAGAAGGTGGGTAATAACAAACTCCTCCAAGCTAAAGGAGCATGTTCTAACCCAATGCAAGGAAGCTAAGAACCTTGAAAAAAGGTTAGACGAATTGCTAACTAGAATAACCAATTTCGGGAAGAACATAAATGACCTGATGGAGCTGAAAAACACAGCACGAGAACTTCATGAAGTATACACAAGTATCAACAGCCAAATCGATCAAGCGGAAGAAAGGATATCAGGCATTGAAGATCAACTTAATGAAATAAAGCGTGAGGACAACATTAGATAAAAAAGAATGAAAACGAACAAACAAAGCCTCCAAGAAATATGGGACTATGTGAAAATAAGAAACCTATGTTTGACTGGTTTACCTGAAAGTGACAGGGAGAATGGAACCAACTTGGAAAACACTCTTCAGGATATTGTCCAGGAGAACTTCCCCAACCTAACAGGACAGGTCAACATTGAAATTCGGGAAATACAGAGAACAACATAAAGATAGTCCTCGGGAAGAGCAACCCTAAGACACATAATCATCAGATTCAACAAGGTTGATATGAAGGAAAAAATGTTAAAGGAGGTCAGAGAGAAAGGTCGGGTTACCCACAAAGGGAAGCCCATCAGACTAACAGCGGATCACTCATCAGAAACCCTACAAGCCAGAAGAAAGTGGGGGCCAATATTTGACATTTTTAAAGAAAAGAATTTTCAACCCAGAATTTCATATCCACCCAAATTAAGCTTCATAAGCAAAGGAGAAATAAAATCCATTACAGACAAGCAAATGCTGAGAGATTTTGTCACCATCAGGCCTGCCATACAAGAGTTCCTCAAGGAAGCACTAAACAGGGAAAGAAACAACCAGTACCAGCCACTGCAAAAACATGCCAAATTTTAAAGAACATTGGTACTATGAAGAAACTGCATCAACTAATGGGCAAAATAACCAGCTAGCATCATAATGACAGGATCAAATTCACATATAACAATATTAACCTTAAATGTAAATGGGCTAAATGCCCCATTTAAAAGGCAGAGACTGACAAACTGGAGGAAGAGTCAAGACCCATCAGTGTGCTGTATTCAGGAGACCTATCTCATGTGCAAAGACACATATGGGCTCAAAATAAAGGGATGAAGGAATATTTTCCAAGTAAATAGAAAGCAATAAATAAATAAATAAATAAATAAAG
>NW_012104843.1:1064321-1089362 GCF_000951045.1 Mandrillus leucophaeus | reverse complement strand
CCCCATTTAAAAGGCAGAGACTGACAAACTGGAGGAAGAGTCAAGACCCATCAGTGTGCTGTATTCAGGAGACCTATCTCATGTGCAAAGACACACATGGGCTCAAAATAAAGGGATGAAGGAATATTTTCCAGGTAAATAGAAAGCAATAAATAAATAAATAAATAAAGCAGGGGTTGCAATCCTAGTCTCAGATAAAGCAGACTTCAAACCAATAAAGATCAAATGAGACAAAGAAGGGCATTACATAATGGTAAAGGTATCAATGAAACAAGAAGAGCTAACTATCCTAAATATATATGCACCCAATACAGGAGCACCCAGATTCCTAAAACAAGTTCTTAGAGACCTACAAAGAGACTTAGACTCCCACACATAATAGTGGGAGACTTTAACATCTCACTGTCAATATTAGACAGATCAACAAGAAAGAAAATTAAAAAGGATATTCAGGACTTGAACTCAGCTTGGGACCAAGTGGATCTAATAGACATTTTCAGAACTCTACACCCCAAATCAACAGAATATGAATTCTTCTTGGCACCACTTCACACTTATTCTAAAATTGGTCATATAATTGGAAGTAAAACACGCCTCAGCAAATGCAAAAGAACGGAAATTATAACAAACAGTCTCTCAGACCACAGTGCAATCAAGTTAGAACACAGGATTAAGAAATTCAGCTCACTCAAAATCACACAATTACATGGAAACTGAACAACCTGTTCCTGAATGACTACTGGGTAAATAACAAAATTAAGGCAGAAATAAGTAAGTTCTTTGAAACCAATGAGAACAAAGACACAATATACCAGAATTTGTGGGACACAGATAAAGCAGTGCTTAGAGGGAAATTTATAGTACTAAATGCCCAGAAGAGAAAGCAGGAAAGATCTAAAATTGACACTCTAATATCACAATTAAAAGAACTAGAGAAGCAAGAGCAAACACATTCAAAAGCTAGCAGAAGGCAAGAAATAACTAAGATCAGAGAAGAACTGAAAAAGACAAGAGACATGAAAAAACCTTCAAAAGAATCAATGAATCCAGGAGCTGGTTTTTTGAAAAGATCAACAAAATAGACAGAACCCTACCCAGACTACTGAAGAAAAGAGAGAAGAATCAAATAGAAGCAATAAAAAATAATAAAGGGGATATCACCACTGATCCCACAGAAATACAAACTACCATCAGAGAATACTATAAACACCTCTATGCAAGTAAACTAGAAAATTCAGAAGAAATGGATAAATTCCTGGACACATACACCCTCCCAAGTCTAAATCATGAAGAAGTTGAATCCCTGAACAGACCAATAACAAGTTCTGAAATTGAGGCAGTAATTAATAGCCTACCAACCAAAAAAAAGTCCAGGACCAGATGGATTCACAGCCAAATTCTATCAGAGGTACCAAGAGGAGCTGGTACCATTCTTTTTGAAAATATTCCAAACAATAGAAAAAGAGGGAATCCTCCGTAACTCATTTTATGAGGCTGGCATCATCCTGATACCAAAACTTGGCAGACACACAACAAAAAAAGAAAATGTCAGGCCAATATCCCTGATGAACATCAATGTGAATATCCTCAAGAAAATACTGGCAAACCGAATCCAGCAGCACATCAAAAAGCTTATCCACCATGATCAAGTCGGCTTCATCCCTGGGATGCAAGGCTGGTTCAACATACACGAATCAAAAAACATTATCCGTAACATAAACAGAACCAATGACAAAAAGCACGTGATTATTTCAATAGATGCGGAAAAGGCTTTCGACAAAATTCAACAGCCCTTCATGCTAAAAACTCTCAATAAACTAGGTATCGATGGAACGTATCTCAAAATAATAAGAGCTATTTGTGACAAACACACAGCCAATATCATACTGAATGGACAAAAACAGGAAGCATTTGCTTCGAAAACCGGCACAAGACAAAGATGCCCTCTCTCACCACTCCTGTGTTCTGGCCAGGGCAATCAGGCAAGAGGAAGAAATAAAGCATATTCAAATAGGAAAAGAGGAAGTCAATTGTCTCTGTTTGCAGATGACATGATTGTATATTTAGAAAACCCCATAATCTCAGCCCAAAATCTCCTTAAGCTGAAAAGCAACTTCAGCAGAGACTCAGGATACAAAATCAGTGTGCAAAAATCACAAGCATTCATATGCACCAATAATAGACAAACAGCCAAATCATGAGTGAACTCCCATTCACAATTGCTACAAAGAGAATAAAACACCTAGGAATACAACTTACAAGGGATGTGAAGGACCTCTTCCAAAAGAACTACAAACCACTGCTCAAGGAAATAAGCAAGGACACAGACAAATGGACAAACATTCCATGCTCATGGATAAGAAGAATCAAGATCATGAAAATGGCCATACTGCCCAAAGGAATTTATAGATTTAATGCTATCCCCATCAAGTTACCATTGACTTTCTTCATAGAATTAGAAAAAACTACTTTAAATTTCATATGGAACCAAAATAGAGCCTGCATATCCAAGACAATCCTAAGCAAAAAGACCAAAGCTGGAGGTATCATGTTACCTTACTTCAAACTACACTACAAGGCTACAGTAACCAAAACAGCATGGTACTGGTACCACAGCAGATATATAGACTAATGGAACAGAACAGAGGCCTCAGAAATAATACCACACATGTACAACCATATGATCTTTGACAAACCTGACAAAAACAAGCAATGGGGAAAGGATTCCCTATTTAATAAATGGCATTGGGAAACTGGCTAGCCATATGCAGAAAACTGAAACTGGACCCCATTCTTACACCTTATACAAAAATTAACTCAAAATGAACTAAAAACTTAAACCTAAGACCTAAAACCATAAAAATCCTAGAAGAAAACCTAGGCTATACCATTCAGGACATAGGCATCGGCAAAGAATTAATGACTAAAACACCAAAAGCAATGGCAACAAAAGCCAACATTGACAAATGAGATCTAATTAAACCAAAGAGCTTCTGCACAGCAAAGGAAACTATCATCAGAGTGAACAGACAGCCTACAGAATGGGAGAAAATTTGTGCAATCTGTCCATCTCACAAAGGGCTAATATCCAGAAACAACAAATAACTTAAATAAATATACAAGAAAAAAACAACTCCATCAAAAAGTGGGCAAAGAATATGAACAGACACTTCTCAAAAGAAGATATTTATACAGCCAACAGACATATGAAAAAAAGCTCATCATCACAGGTCATTAGAGAAATGCCAATCAAAACCACAATGAGATACACACACCAGTTAGAATGGCAATCATTAAAAACTCAGGAAACAATAGATGCTGGAGAGGATGTGGATTAACAGGAACGCTTTTACACTGCTGGTGGGAGTGTAAATTAGTTCAACCATTGTGGAAGACAGTGTGGCGATTCCTCAAGGATCTAGAACCAGAAATACCATTTGACCCAGCAATCCCTTTACTGGGTGTATATAATCCCATTCTGCTATAAAGACACATGCACATGTATGTTGACTGAGGCACTATTCACAATAGCAAAGACTTGGAACCAACCCAAATGCCCATCAGCAATAGACCGGATAAAGAAAATGTGGCACATATACACCATGGAATACTATGCAGCCATAAAAAAGGGTGAGTTCATGTCCTTTGCAGGGACATGGATGAAACTGGAAACCATCATTCTCAGCAAACTAACACAGGAACACAAAACCAAACACTGCATGTTCTCACGCATAAGTGGGAGTCGAACGATGAGAACACATGGACACAGGGAGGGGAACATCATACACCAGGGCCTGTCTGGGGTGAGGGGCTAGGTAAGGGATAACATTAGGAGAAATAACTAATGTAGATGACAGCTTGACGGGTGCAGCAAACGACCATGGCATGTGTATACCCATGTAACAAACCTGCACGTTCTGCACATGTAGCTCAGAACTTGAAGAATAATAATTTTTAATCTAAAAAATGTAAAAGCCTCACCATTCACCTACCCACACGAAATTGCCAAATCTGAGACCAATTAAGTCAAACCCATAGTTTATAGTCTATTTCTATACTTAAAAAAAATAAAAGACAAGCATTTAAACAAACCGATGAAATTGTGAGAACAAATCTTATTCCTAGCTTTTCTCTATCCCAAACCTAATAGAAGAAAGCTAAGTATGACTATCGGAAGCAACACAGAGTTTCCCAAGAACATCTCCCTTTACAAGTTTGTCCGTATTTCATTTTTTTGGACCAAAGACTCTACTGTGACTTCTGAGAACCTAAGCAACTTACAGAGTTGTAGATATCCCCAGGTAAATTGCCCAGGCAGGCTGCATACCAAGACCTGTTGACAGGGATATCAGAATTCCGTATTAATCAGAGAGGAATCATTTCCTCTTTAGATTCAAATGCAGGTAAAACGATTCTGCGAGTTTGTTACATTTATGGAGCAACTGCACTTAGCCTGTTCAATATCATAGAAGCACCATTCACAGTCTTAGCAGAAGTAGCCACAGCAAAATTATCAAGTTCATTTTCCACCTTCCTCCTTCCCGTTTTACTTTTCTTACCCTTCATCTCCTTTTGCCTCCATTCACTTGCTTAAAACTTTCTTCAACAGTATCAGAGAAATCCCTGGGACGTGTCCGTGGATAAAATTCAAGGGGTCCAGAAACGTCAATGATAACAAAATTACATCTTAATTTTCAATACCTTCTAACTGAAAGTATTGAAAACACCTGAATGTGGTATTCATATTTGAATGTGGCATTTCCTTCAAATATACTGTCGTTAACAAGCCACAATTGTATCAGCAGTATTTGTGACTTTATCATCACTAAAAAATGAGGAGATATTCACTTCACATCACCATGTTACATTCACTACTTTAAAATTACCTGAATGAACAGACTTATTCCTAGATATCATTATTAAATAAAAACACTGATAAAGACACCTACTATTATATGGCAAATTTTGTTTTAATATTTGGATAGCTTTATTTTGAACTTAACTGATTTCACTATAATCTTATACATTTTATGTCATGCATTTATGCATATCATTTTGAAAAGAGGTCTGTAGACTCCAGCAGGCTGCCAAAGGTGTACATGGCATGAAAACAATCAAGAATTCATGTTCTAAACGCTCATGTCTTTGTGTGATTCCTCTTCCCTTATGACCATATGCATTATAAAGTGGTTTTCAAAAAGCATAGAATTTCAGGCACCTAGGTAAGACAGAAATCTTGAGGAGAGGGTTTTTCCCCAATATTCAATCAAATATACAGCCTACACATCCATGTCTACTTTGCAGGGTGGGGGTAAGAGAGTAGGTTTACTGCTTGTCTATATTAGGATTTTGGCTTCCTGTTTATGTGCGGGTTCTCTCTCTCTCTCTCTCTCTCTCTCTCTCTCTATCTCTCTATCTCTCTCTCTCTCTCTCTCTCAGACACACACACACCCCCAAATACCAAATAGTCTTCATTCCATATCTCTCCCAAGAAAGGTGTGCAAGATTTTGAGTAAAAGGTGGAAGACCCGTGTGCCAAGTTGTGTCTTGACCCCACCAAAACAGACCAGATCCTCAGAAAGACAA
This sequence comes from Mandrillus leucophaeus, assembly GCF_000951045.1. NCBI lineage: Eukaryota > Metazoa > Chordata > Mammalia > Primates > Cercopithecidae > Mandrillus > Mandrillus leucophaeus. Next base: position 1,083,776 of record NW_012104843.1, on the reverse strand, counting down.
GCAATAGAAACCTCCTAACAGAAGCTTTCAAAGTCTGATGGTTTTTAGATTTGTTTTAGGTATATTTTTATAGAATTTTTAGGCTCATTTCAATTCACCCAGCATAAGTTGTAGAAAATGCTGATTAGGTACAAGTATAAACATTTTTAAATATTATGCTGTCACCTGCAAAGTCCTGCTGCAATAAGCCAGATTGATTGCATTCAAATATTAAAGACATGAAAATACTCAGTGAGTAACTGTTAGTCTCACTTAGTTTTCATATTACTATAAATACTCAGTTTGTTTATTTTAATCACTATTCTGTTTACTTTATAAGCAGAAACTTAAAAGCACAAACCATAATTTTTTAGGGGATTTACAGAGCTGCAAACCTCCAGTTTAAAAAAAAAATTGTAGGGAAGGCAAGAAAGGTTGAAAAATCATACATTCAGCCATGTAGAACTCACTTATTAAAGGTCTAGAAACAGAGCAAAGAGCCTAGGATCTAGGATACAAAAATGAAGAGAAAATGGACTAGGGCTTCAGGGAGATCACTGGCTCATCCAAAGAGGGACATACAGTGTAGCACAAAAAAGGGAGGGACTAAGGAGGAACAGAAATGGCTTCTTTCTCAGTGGAAGAACTTTTAAAGAACGCATTTGCTATCTGTGCCAGAAAATAATTGGGATAAGGATTCAGAAGGAAAGTACTTGACAGCACTAGTCAGCATAATTCATTTGAAATGGTAAGGGCAGAAGCCAGAAAGCACGGGATGGTCTATAAAGACAGGAAAGTTGAGACAGAGTAGGGAGTGGGCCTCTACCACGCTCAAAAGCATCACAATCCCCGTGCAAATTTGGTGCAAACCATGGATCTTTACCTGTTAAATTCTGCTGTAACATACATCTAAGATTATTTCCCTGCATACTGGACAAACCTTGTTTTTAATGTTTCTGCTAAATAGAAGTATTCAGCATTTCTGTTGAATGCAAATAATCCAGAGGAACAAGATGAATGAGAGGAAAAGGCAGTGAAAGAGGCCGGATGATTCCTGAGCTTGGAGAGGCTAACGAGTTCTGTGACTTCAGCAGGTGGGTTTCCCAAGTCACGTACACCAGCAGGTGCTTGGCCTGGGATCTGAGACTGAACAAGACAGACCCCCCACCCCCTGCAGTCTTCCCTCACTGAGCATATAGATCCACCTGTTTCTCTGAATCCATTTTTCCTCTCCCAAACTAAAAGAAGAAAAACTTAAAAAACTGGCAGAATGGGCACAGTGGCTCACACCTGTAATCCCAGCTCTTTGGGAGGCCAAGGTGGGCAGATCACTTGAGGTCAGAAGTTCAAGGCCAGCCTAGCCAACATGGTGAAACCCCATTTCTACTAAAAATACAAAAATTAGCTGGCCTTGGTGGCACACACCTGTAATCCGAACTACTTGGGAGGCTGAGGCAGGAAAATTGCCTGAACCTGGGAGGCAGAAGTTGCAGTGAGCCGAGACTGCACCACTGCACTCCAGCCTGGGTGACAGAGCAAGACTCTGTCTAAAAAAAAAAAAAGGCAGAAATATTCACAATTCAACAAGGATCAGAAAATTCTCCATAAATTTTCTCAATTATAAACTTTCAATCTACTAGCCCTCCACTTGTACCTTTGCCTGGGTTCTCTGGAAAATGGAGCCTGGGAAAACACTTCCTGGCTTCCATGTAAATGGTTGTGAGGGAGGGAGGAGGGAAGGAGGCAGGGCTTTGAGGCAAGGAAGGGAGGTATATGGGGCAGGTTGGTTACTGACCTGGCCATGTTTTCAAGGCACAGCAGATCAGAGTAGCTGTAAAAACCCCTGAATCTGCACACAGTCCACCATGGGGGTGGAATTTCTACTAGCTCTGGTCTCCAACCACCAAGGTTTGCAACACAAGGTACCGATTCCCCAACCCCCATTTCTGACTGGTCCCCTGGTTCCTCTGGCCGCCATCCTGGAAGCCTGAGTTCCCCCACAGGAGTGGCATCTGCTGTGCAGGCCAGGGTTATGGGAACTTCAGTGGGCATGCTTGGGCCAGAGGTGCCTGGGGATCAGAATAGGAGCAGAGAAACTCAGAAACTCATGGAAGCCCTGGGTGCTAGGCAGTAATGCTGGTTCTTGATCACAAGCGACATCAGAGTTGGGAGAAGGGAGTAATAATGGGCCTGACTGGCCCAGCAGAGGTGTACTGACTACCCGGCTGCCACCAGCAAGGATCGGGAGAGAAATCTGACCTCTGTGTCTAAAGAATGCAGTGGGCATCAGGGAATTTCCCTAGAGGGGGATCAGGGAAGCACAGCAGAAAAGGATGGCCAAGAAGATCCTGGGAGATGAATAAACTGGGTCCAGCACAACACATGCATTAACATACATAATACATATGTGTCATACACATCTATACATATATGCATATCTAACATATTAAACAGTTGGCATCAGCTTTAGATGGAACTCATTTTGCAGAGGTTTACACAAAACTGGGAATATCAGTAGAAATAAGAGAATGAGTGAAGCTGCTCAAATCTCATTTATATAAATTTGGATTTCATATTTCCTGTACTTTGGGGCAAAACCCCAGAATGCACTGACTGCCTCAGGAACTCCGTTCTATAATTCAAGGATGCACTATTTTTTAGACAGTCATATAATTACAGTAACAAGTAAATCAAATCATGAATTGTTCTCTTTATTGAAGACTGGCCAATTGTTCACTAAGATGTCAGCTCTGGGAGGACTTGTTTATAGATATCCTCGGTATCAACACACTATCTGGCACTTAATAGGTGCTCTGTAAATACAGGCACATTCTTTATTTAGTATATGAAATAAGGATATAGCCTACAAGGATAGTGTGAGTCTCCATTATAATAGCGCTAGCTCTTATCATTTCAAGACTTCTCTCCGAAACACTTCCAGGCACTGTGTTAAGTATTTTACACATATTAACACTTTCATTAAAAGACATTCAATTATATTGGTAATTCTCATCATAGAAAGAAAACGAGAATTTTCCCCCCGAACTTACTTTTTTTTGTTTGTTTTCTAAAAGACAGGGTCTTACTCGCCCAGGCTAGAGGGCAGTGGCGCAATCACAGCTCATTGTAATGTCAACTCCCGGGCTCAAGCAATCAATTTTCCCACCTCAGCCTCCGGAATAGCTAGGACTGCAGGTAAGCCACGAATGCTGGCTTATTTAATTTTTTTTAAATAAGAGATGGAGTCTTGCCATGTTGCCAGGCTGGTCTTGAACTCCCAGCCTCAAGTGATCCTCCCACCTCGGTCTCTCAAAGTGCTAGAATTACAGGCATGAGCCACCTTGCCTAGCCCAGAACTTTTTAATAAACAAAAACATAACTTTGTGGTTTCTCAGTGCCACATTTCAAGGGAGCATTGGTAATCTTGCACTCTTTCAAAATGTGACCTTCCTTGTACATCACCTTTATTTATCCTATTCAATAAGAAAAACAAAATCTGCATAAAGATTTAAATCCTTAAAAGATCTATGATGAACCTAAGCTTAATGCGCTTTGATTTAATTGCTGGAAATACTTAAGGCCAAGCAAGAGTCTTACAACCCAAGAAATTAGAAAGATTCAAATGAAAGATTAGCCCTCTCTCTCTCTTCTAACAGCACTTAAGAAGAAAGCCATTAAAGTAAGTAAGCTCTTTCTTCTCTTTGCTCTACTTTTTTAAGAGTTCCATCATTTGCTTCTTTCCTTTTGTCAACTGCTCAAAGAAATGAATATTATGATGTAATCTTAGCTTGATTTCCACCCACACCTCAAATTTCTGTATTCAACGGCTTTGTTCTAGTCGTCGATTGATGTAGAAAAAGTTGGCTGTACAAACAGCCAGCAAAAAGCCAAATAACACGCCTACTGTTGGAAAGGTAATGGCTGAAAGAAACTGACTGAGTCCCTGGATGCAGGATGGATGAATGGCCCTAAGGAGTGAGGATGCCCGCACCATGCTCCATTTGCAGGAAGGGCAAATGGAGAAGACAGAACTGTCCTGTCACAGGCCCATAAGCCATAGAAATCTCAAAGTAAAATGTAAACACAGGTGTATTCTCATACCTCTTTCAGCAAATCATCATACACTTGTTGCAATAATATTTTTCTATAATTTTCAGCCTTTGCATGATTTCTTTCATGCAGAATCCCTGAAGCCAGCATCCTAGCTGTATCGAAAGGTTACCTGTTAGCACTTTATTAGATTACAGTGCAATCAGCCCGCAGGCTACCTAGTTTAAAACAAGTTTTTAAATTTTAATCTAGTTATTCTATTTCAAGGTTTAACAATCTAGTTTCCCAGTTGCTTATCAGATAAAGCCCAACGTCCTCAGCATGCCACACAGGACGCTTCGAACTGAGCTCAGCCTACCTACTGACTGTGACCATCTGTCAACCTGCCTGTCACGTGCCCCTCTGCACCACTTCTCAGCTCAGAGACCATGCACTGATTTCCCACAGCAGAGAAAAGCCAGAAACTCATTCTGCAGGATTCAAGAAGTGTTTCCCAGAAGAGATGGCATGTGAGGTTGAGCGATGATAGGGAAATACAAGGAGAAGGAGCGGGAAGGCATTCTGAAGCCACAGGTTCTCCGAAAACTAGTTTCAGGAGAAAGGGCAAGCGACGTCAGCCAGGAGATAATGCTCCCATGTTGCTCCTGTCCATGAGTCATTTATAAGTCAGATGTTTTTGAGATGAGTACTGCCTCTGCATCAGCACAGGGAATACTGATACTGCCTCTTGTTGCCTTCATATACACCATCTGTCTACAGCTTAGATATAGAGACGACGGTAGTGTCATTCAAAGCAGGCACACTCTTGATGATTTTTTTTTTTTTTGAGACAGGGTCTTGCTCTGTTGCCCAGGCTGGAGTGCAGTGTCATGATCATGGCTCACCACAGCCTAGACCTCCTGGGCTCAAGCGATCCTCTTGCCTCAGCCTCCAGAGTAGGTGGGACCATAGACATGTGCCACCACATCCAGCTAGTTCGTTTTTTTTTTTTTTTCTGCAAAGACAGGGCCACACTATGTTGCCCACATTGGTCTTGAACTCCTGGGCTCAAGCAATCCTCCTGTCTCAGCCCCCTAATGTGCTGAGATTACAGGCATGAGCCATGGCACCCGGCCTGCTGACCTTTTCAACTGGTCTAATGTGGGTATCAACAAACAAAAGTAGACACAAGTCACTAGGTAAAATGTATGCAGACATGGGCATTACTCAAAACATTTTTTTATTTCCTCTGTTCAAATTGCTATTGTAGTTGCATTCCGTGTCTATGAATATGTATACATAAAGTATGACTATGCCTTGTTTATAAATCTTTGCAATCAAGATAGGTAACTATGGTTTTCAAGGACAGCATGATATAAACAAGCCAAGATAAGAACAAAACAGGCTTCAGAAGCCTCTTCCATTCCCATGGAACATAGAAGGGAATCTAGAATACTGGATCATTAACTTCACTAATTACAAATCAGGTATGGCTCAATGCTTTACAGGAGGGAGACGAAGAAGCCTAGTCCTTGTCAGGCCTTTTTCACATCGAATTATCTCATAATTAAACCAAGCTGATGAGCAAGGGTTATCATACCCATTTTGCAGAAGCTGAGAAAAAGCAACTTATCCCAGATGACTGATTCCCAGGCACCTTCTGCCTTTTCTACCATGACCTACTTGCTGTAGGGATACTATTTTCAGCCACATTCCTGACAATGTCAAACATTTGAATTATTCCATTAATTCTCCTTACTCTGAATCTGTGTTCACAAAGATACACAAATGTCTTTCATGTCGTTCATGTGCTAGCCAGAGGAAACAGTGTCTTCTCAGATGGAGGGTTCTGTTTTTCCATTGCCAAATAATAAACTGGAATTTAATTTCACAAGTCTTTTGGGAGCTTAGTTGCCAAGAAGCTGATCCACACTCCTTGTACTGACAAAAAGCTCACTTAGTTCTCACAAGCTGCAAGGTGAGTTCAGTGCTATTAGTTCCATTTAACAAATGAAGAATTAAGATTTGGTAGAGGGTGGAAATGGAATTCAAAGGAAGGTCAGTTTCTGAGTCTTTGCAAATAGGATGGTACCATCGCCTTCTTTCTTCTTCCTTCCTTGTGTAGGTGGCATGCTCCATGGAAGTCACAAAGAAAAGGAGCCAAGAGCAGCTTTGTGGTGGGGAACAATCCCATCAGATAGAGGAGTGCCAAGTGGAGATGGGAACGAGGCATTTCCCAAGCCATGAGGACCAGGGAGCCACAGGCCCATGCTGGTGTCTTTATGGGAGACCATGTCTCCTTAATCACTATCTGCCAGTATGTCACATAATGTCTGGAATACTGCTCAGTCACACCCAACTTTAAGTGGATACTCCACTGCACAGCATTCTAATAATAATAAGGTAAGAGTGTAGGTACACAGAAGGTTAGCAAGCAGCTGTTCTCCTCCGCCAAGGCAGAAGGAGAAGAAAACACTTACATTATAGCATGAGTCACTCAAAATAGATATATTCAAGAATATCCTCATAGTAAACAGAGCGGTAAATTCTCCCCCGGAAACCTTTAAATATAAAATGTTTATCTGCCTGGGGCAGTTGGTTGGTATGCTCACTCCTGAGGGTAGGAGATGCTAGCAAACCTTCAAGGATATGCAGGAAAATGGTAACTTATTTATAATTATTTGCTTGGAAACAAATCTGTCAAAGGTCAAAAGACTGGGTCAGCTGGATGAAGCGATTAGCAATGAAGCTTCTCTTCCATACCCTTTATATAACAATACATTTACACAGAAAACTTCTAGGCCATTAAAAATCCATTTTAAAAAATATATGTCAGTTGTAAAAAAAAAAAAAAACAAAAAACTCCTAACATTTCAAAAGTTTAAAAAGTAAAAATTAAGTCTTCCACTCTCTCAACCCTTTAATTTCATGCCTCAGAGGTGACCAACTGCTAACAATCTGGCGTGTGCACTTTCAGATATGAGATCCATCTTTAAATAGTATTTTAAGGTTAGAGAGCAAGCCAAAGAATTTCTGTTCTGGTACCTGCATTTTCAAGTACTCGCCAGTATCTTATACTACAAACCTTCCATCTGTAATGGAGTTTCAACTAAAATGAAATTAGGCTCTATTTCATTCCACACTAAATTTTTTTGACAATCCCTGTCAAGATTTTACATAGAAAATGGACTTGATTCTTACATAAGAACCTTTGCAGAAATGTAAAGGGGTAATATACTAGATCCTCATTATTTCTACTTTAGCTAAGACAGGTAAGAAGAAGTATAAGACCAGAATTCCAAGTTCAGAGAACTCTTTCCCTTGTATGCTCTTATTTCTTCTACATTTCAGCAATAAGAATCAGAGGTAACATGGTAAAAGAAGAAACACAATTACTGGAAAATAGTAGACAACCACTTCTTCAAAAGCAATTATGTCCATCCTTTCCTTCAGCTGAAGGAATTATTTTCCTTCATTCTCTTATGGTACATAAAAACTAATATTGCTGTTTAAATTTTGTTTTGTGAAACTTCAAGGGGAAATCCTGAAATGCATCCTAACAAATGGCCAATTCTGCAACTCTCAATTCAGCAGTCTAGGTCCAACAGATACAGAGAATTTTATGCCTCATTTTCTCTCCAACACCTGCTCTCATTAGCTCAGCTTCTTTGAATGAAAAGACAACCAGACTGAAAATATAATTCCACTGACTAACAATTTAGAAAATCAGTTTTCATTGAAGTTCAAAGCTGTAAACCTGATTAGAAAAAACTGCTCCCTGATTGAAGTGGTTTATCTTGGTGGACAACAGCAGTTCCAAAGAGAATCAGCTTGGTATAGAATATTATTTTAAGCTCTTTCAAGAATAGTTTGTGTTCACATTCTATTTCCCCCTTCCAAAGACACAAGTATGTCTCCACCACTTCTAATCAATGGGGATGCTCTTAATAGTCAACAAATAACTGTTTGAGAAGAAGAGAAGATTCAGAAACCCAGTAAAATTTTCCTGATGCTCACATTTTTGATGCATGAGTTAAATACCAAAGAACAAGGCAAGGTGGGATTCTTACTCTTCCTGGCATCCTTTCACTTTTTCAGCTACTTCTGAAGCCACTGTACTCTGGGGTAAGATTTCTGCTAACAGCAAAGAAGCAAACAGCCTTACCACCAATTCCAGACTTTACCTGAAGCTCCCAAGGCGGGGACACCTAGGACCAACTTCCACTCCACCTGCAAAAGGGAGACCCAGTCTCTTCTCTCCCACCTCAAGCTGAGCCCTACATTTACACTTCCTCAACTATATAACTCACGTAAGGATAACAGAAAACACCAACCTCCTTTGAAAGGGATTGTGGAAAGAAATGACATGGTCTGAATTTGAAATCTGCAAAAAGAAGGCATCAGTATCAATATTTTTCCAATGTCCATACAGAACGTTATCTGTTCTGACTTTAGAACATTCTGTTCTTTCAAGTCAAATCAGTAAAATATTAGGCAATATGTTGTCTTTTACATATTTGAGATTATGCTGCAAGGTAGAAAACATTTAAAAGGGTGGTATTTTCTAGTTATATTGAACCTCTTATCAGTGTAAAGTTTCCTATTTATTGGTATTAAGTTTCTTGCCTGAAGTCAACTTTTTACCAGTTCAGTTCAGCTATGTCAGCTTTTCTTTTGTTTAGGCTATGTAACTATCTATGTATTATTTATTTTTTATTTTTTGGTTGGTTGGTTGATTGACAGGGTCTCACTCTGACTGGAGTGCAGCGGTGTGATCACAGTTCAGTGCAGCCTCGAACTCCCAGGCTTATGGGCTCAAGCGATCCTCCCACCTCAGCATGCTGAGTAGCTGAAAATACAAGTGTATGCACCATCCACAGTTGTTTCTCTTTCTTTTTTTTTTTTTTTTTTTTGAGATGGAGTCTCGCTCTGCTACCCAGGCTGGAGTGCAATGGCATGATCTCGGCTCACTGCAAGCTCTGTCTCCTGGGTTCACATCATTCTCCTGCCTCAGCCTCCCGAGTAGCTAAGACTACAGGCGTTCGCCACCACGCCTGGTAATTTTTTTGTATTCTTAGTAGGGATGGGGTTTAACCGTGTTAGCCAGGATAGTCTTGATCTCCTGACCTTGTAATCTGCCCGTCTTGGCTTCCCAAAGTTGTTTCTTTAAAAAAAAAAAAAAAAACTTGTACAGAGGGGGTCTAGCTTTGTTGCCCAGGATAGTCTTGAACTCCTGGCCTCAAGTGATCCTCCTACCTTGGACTCCTAAAGCACTGGAATTACAGGCATGAGCTACCATGCCCAGTTGATATAACCTTTTATTGCATCCTTTCTACATCTTCATATTTAAGATATGTCTCTTGTAAGCAGCAAACAGACATTTTCCTATCCTTTTCTAATCTGATCTAACAATCTTTGCCTTTGAAATAATTTTATGCGTATTTACTATAATTCATATATTTGGATTTCAGCTCTCTATGAACTGTGTTCTTTATCTTCCCTTCACTGCTCTCTTCTAGATTGTTTTTATTATTATAATTTCCATGCCAGTAGCTTGTTCTTTACATATCCCTTCTCTATTCTTTTTGTGATTGCTGTAGAGATTACAATATAGCTCCCTGAATTACTGAAGTTCAATATCAGTTTGCACATACACCATGTCCTGAAAATCTCAAGAAACTTAAAACACTAACCCCATTTTCTTTTTCTTGAGTTAACATGCTATTGCTGTCACGCACTTTAAATCTCTATGTGAGACCCAAGAAACCATTATTACTTTGAATTCTTAGAGTCCATTTTTATTCAGATTTACCTCCAGTAATGCTCCTTGCCACCGCTCCTCATTCCCTGCACCATCATGCTTTATCTAGGATCATTTTCTTTTGCCAAAAGAATTCCTTTAGCATTTCCTTTTAGCATTTGGTGCAATTCTGCTGGTAATTAATTTCCTCAGAGTTTTTTTTTTTTTTTCTTTTTTCATTGTTGTTGTTGGTATAAAAATAATTTTATTTCTCCTTCACTGGAAGCAGAATTCTGGGTTGGTGGATATTTCCTTTCCATATCTTGCAGATGTCAATCCATTGACTTGTAGCTTCCATTATTTCTGCTGAGAGGCTGCTTTCAGTCTTACATTGCTCCTTTGAAAGTGGAATGTCTTTCTTCTCTGGCTGCTTTTAAGACTTTCTCTTGTCTTTGGTTCCCAGCAGTTTGATGACAGTATACATAAGTTTTCTTTATGTTTATCACATTTGGGTCCATAACTCTTCTTCACATCTGTGGCTTGATGTTGTCAGTTTCGGAAAACCTTCAGGGACTATCTACTAAAATATTGCTTCAACTCCTCTGCCTTTTGACCTTCCTGAAGATACTCTGATTATGTATGCTAGATCTGCCATGTCATAGGGCTTGTACATTCTTTCCTGTGTTTTCCATTCTTTCATTCTTCTCTGTATTTCCAGTTAAATATTTTTTTTCTGTAGAAATTTTGGTTAATTTATTATCTCTCAGCTGTGTAAAATCTTCTCTTAAACCAACTCACTAGGTTTTTAACATAGATTTTCATTTGAGAATCTCTTTTCACTTTTTAACAGAATTAGTTCTCTGTGAAATTACTCCATTTGTCATTCAATTCTCTAAATATTTTAATCATTGTTATATTAAACTCCTTCAACCAATGTTATATTGAAGTTAAATAACTCCAGTATCTAGATCTCCTGAGAGTTCCTATTAGTATATAGTTTTTGTGCTACTGAATTTCAGTTAAGTGCTATGTTTTGGGGTACCTGGTTATTTTTAAATTAATAATGCTGTAAATAAAAAGTTGTAGAGAAAATCTGAGGCTACAGTTAATGTTACTTTCATCCAGAGAGGATTCACTTTTGCAGCTAGCAGAGGCACAGGCTAGGAACAGATTACTGCTTTCCAGTGCCTGCATGATCAGAAGCTGGGCTTCAGTCACTGTGAGAAATCGCTTCTCAAATTCACTCTTATTCCTACAGTGAAACCCTTGGAGGTCCCAATAAAAGCATGAGCTGTTTTCCACAGCTCCTCCTCCTTAGCAAACTAGGAACTTCACAGCTCTTTGAGTTTTCCAGAAACTCCACTGAGCTTTTCAGCTTCCCAGACGAGACTTTTAATTCAGCAAATGCCTGAATGGGAAAAGTTGCTCCTTTTCTGGATTTTCTTCTCCCTGGAATATTAGCCCCACAAATTCTTGCTATCTTGTAGATCTCAATACTTTCAAATGGGTACCCCTCCCCACTTCCAGATTTTCTATTTGTTCTAAATAGAGAATGATCTGAAACAAGCAAATTGGCCATTACTGGAAACAGAATTACTAGACTATTATTTAAAAGCTCAAGAACAAAGCTCAGAATCTTAAGGCACTATTTCATTTTCTCCCAAATAACATACATCTTCAAATATACCTTGGGACAAAATTGTTGTAAACATGCATATACAATATAAGTTCTTATTCAAAACTGACATACTGGTACATGAATCACCCACATCTGAAGATCACCTAAGTTCCAATCTTGGCTGCTAGACTCTGGACAAGTTACTCAATCTGTGCATCCATTTCAATGATGATAAAACAGGGATAATTTTACTACCAATGTCATAGGTGGCTTTGAGGAACTAAATAACACATGAATATGTTTAGGAAAGTACATAACACTATACGTAGTGAAAACTCAATGCATGTTAGCAAAGTATTGTGATTACTAGTACTAAAATAAATGTCAGCGTGAGTAGCATCTTACATACCACGCTGTTTGGAAGACAGTCATGTGTCTCCTACTGCGGTTTCTCTGGAGCTGCTCACTTCTGGTGACTGCCTCTCCCTCTCATATGTTGCTCTCAATCTTTGCTAAGTAAAGACATATCCCACTGCTAATTTCTGCAGCACAACTGGTCCGTTCTTTTAAGTTATTTCTTCATAGTTTTCAACAGCTCCTCATTATTTTAAAGTATTTCTAAAAAGTATACATATCACAGCTGCAAAGAAACATATTAACAGACAACCCAACTCCAATCATTTCATTTAAACGGAAAGACACATATTTAAAAAGTGCCTCACTGTTAGTACTGGCATCCCCAGAAAAAGACATAAGCATTTACTCCTCATTCCCCACTTAAGAATTGGAGCTCGAGTTAGCATCTATTTTTTAGAGATCCACTTTCATCGGAATTTTCCAGTTGTACTTTATCTCTACAACTCTAAAAGAGACTCCTCTAGGATTCATTCTCTTTGCTAAAGATTGCCAGGGCAGGGAATGAGCACAGGGTACAGGAAGGAGCCATGTGGAGAAGTCATTAAGCCACACACTAGCCTTCTCCAGGAGGAAAACACTTTCTTGATAACCTGAAACATTCTGAATCCCCACTGAAAGCTGAGACATTTTACCTGCAGTCACAGACATAGAAATTTCACCCAAAGTGAAATGAGCAAAACATCACACTTTCGCCACTGCATGAAAATCCATTTGATAGGTGAGAGGGAAAGCCAAAATCATTCTGGGTGCAATCTATTCTACCAAAAAAAAAGTAATGAGGCAGATGCCATCTCAGATCAAGCCAAATTTGCTATGCGTCCCCCTGTGGCAGGGGAGAGGAAAAGAACCAAGAACTTTCAAATCCCTAAATCCGAATCAAAGCTGAGAGATAGCTGGTATTTTGTTTATTTGAAAAATTACCACATTTTCAGTGAAAGCTATTTAACTTTCCAAACTTAATGTCCAACTTCATACATTAAATTACCAACATTTTAAATGAAAATTTAAAAAAATACTTCATTTTAGAAACAGTGGCTTACCCTCACTGTGTAAAGTAGAAATGTTCCAAAGCAAATTTTATTTTATTTTGTAAAGTTCTGTCTTTCGAGGCAGTATTTTGATCTGTCACACAGGCTAGAGTACAGTGCTGCGATACTAGCTTACTACAGCCTCAAACTCTTGGACTCAAGCAATCCTGCTGTCCCAGCTTCCTGAGTACCTGGGACTACAGGCATACCTGGCTAATTTTTTTTTTTTTTTTTTTTTTTCCTCTAAGTAGAGACAGGGTTTCGCCATGTTGCACAGTCTGGTCTCAAACTCCTGGACTCAAGTGGTCCTCCTGCCTCAGCCTCCCAACGTTGGGATTACAGGCTTGAGCCACCACGCTCAGCCACAAAATTTATTTTTAGGCAATTCCTTGTAATTCAGAACTTAATGAAAACAACACTAAATGACAGTAAACTACATTTTTTTTCCATGTGAAATATTGATGTCTGCCTACTCTTGCATAAGTTTTATGAGCAACATGACACCCAGCATGGCCGAGCAAGCAATTTTCACACTGTTTCATCTGACTACAGAAAGACACAACCTCCTACAGCTGCCTGGCCAGTCTCAACTCCAAAATGTTCAACTTATTTAAGGAAGTATGCAAATAAAAGCCTTAACATCATTTCAGTCCAGCAGACTATCAGGCAATTCCTCCCATAGGCAGCAAGGACACACAGTCTGGTAGGGAGGACAGTGAAGGGGGAGACTAACCCAGATAAAAGGAGGTCAATGCAATGTGACTATGGGCAGGTCTATGTCCACATATTTTGAAATGTAAATACATTTGGGTGCAAATTTAGACTCATCAAGTTTGATATGAAGCTTTCCTCTAGTTCTGCTTTGCCTGTTTCTCCCCCGAAACAGCTCTCTACACAGTAGTACTCATTCTTCCTCTTCTGTGACAGAAAATACCTGTGTGCTTAGCGTCCACTCCCCTGAGGGGCCCCTCTGATGGCACAGCAGCTGGGTCAGCTCATCACCCAAGACAAGCAGATGCCGCCAGCTGGCAAAAGAGAATTCTCCACCCTTAGTAACAGTAAATACGTCATTTGGGTTTGGGTGGGTGACCCTCTCTGTAAGATGTGTAATATAGATGCTGAGAGAGAGTGAGAAGGTCTCTCCTTTTTAATCTTCAGTGGTAGGGGGATAAGCTTGAGGCCGCCATCTCTCGTGCTATAGGAGAAACTCTGCCTGAGAATGAAGGCACGGCACAGTGAGAAGTGAGTTGAGCTCTGGAGAGGGAGACAGAGCCCGGCTGTCACTGAGCTGCTGGATCCAGCTATGCCAGAAAACAAACTCTATTCCTGCACTCCCAACTCTACAAGTGAATAAATCCCCACTTATGATTAAGCTAGATTTGTGGACAGTCATGGGGGCTCACATCTGTAATCCCAATACTTTAGGAGGCTGAGGCAGGTGGATCACTTAAGTCCAGGAGTTTGAGACCAGCCTGGGCAATATGGTCAAAACCTGTTTCTACCAAAAATATAAAAATTAGCCAGGTGTGGTGGCACATGCCTGTAGTCACGGCTACGCAGGAGGCTGAGGTGGAAGAATCGATTGAGCTTGGGTGGCTGAGGCTGCAGTGTGCTGTCATTGCACCATGGCACTCCAGGCTGGGTGTCAAAGTGAGAATCTGTCTTAAAAAAAAAAAAAAGGCCAGATTGGTATTTCAGAAACTATAGCCAAGCAACTAGACTAGCATACCCCTCTAAATCCAACACTATACTCCGCTCTTTGTCAGTCAAGAGGCAACTACTAGATAACTAACTACAGGTGAAATTCTAAGGGACGTTCCACAGATTCCTAGTTTCAACTACATCCTTGAATACAGTTGCTATATCCTTCAAAATACAGTGATAGTCTGAAATAGGGAGAGAGATCAAATAAAGCATAGACCATCCAAGAAGTCTCAGAGATAAGATCAACCACAGTAGAGGAAGAAGATGGGCAAGAACACTGAAGAGGAACAGACATCAGAAACCTTGGTCTGATTAGCTATCAGAATTAGTAGCCGGCAGTAACTACTCAGAACAGCTGAGCAGAGCTCCGAAGACAAGCAGGCAGGCAAAACAGTGCCTTAGGACAGGAAAGCAGGCAGGAGTCAGTTCACTAAGCATTTAGTGAGTGCCCTCCAGGGCTGTGCACTTCCCTAGGCAAATCAGGTGAAATTAATAAAACATGGCCTAGCCCTCCAATCCATTGGGGAACCCAGGAATACAAACCAGTAACAATCCTGTAAGGATAACAACCATGCTGTGCATAATTCCCTGCTACGGAAGCACGGGAGAGGCCCACGAGGCCCAGACCAAGGATGAGGGAGTAACAAGCACAGCACAGGACACTGGTTGCCACAGTGACACCCCAACATCCTAGAGAAAAACAATTCTTGCTCATTATAGCAAATACAGGAAAATAGTCAAAAGAGTTTGAAGTTACCTATGATTCTTCTGGAACAGAATTCATTGTTTTATTCACTGTACAGTAATATAAACATTTGCCTTTATTTAGACATGAAAACAAATCAACCAAAAACACCACTGCTGTATGTAATGGGGGATCTAGCACCATCACATACAAATAATTTGTCTTGCCTTCTTCCACCTCATTCTATTTCAGGCGTGTGAGTGGACACTCTGATGTACATCCCTCCTCTGCTTTAAGACTGAAAAGCTTATGCTCCCAGCTGCAGCAAACACTGCTGGCCATCAGCTGTCATCCTCTAGAATTGCCTTGAATGAAGAGAGAGTTTCTGCCCGAGGTAATCCACACCTAATGACTGATTAACACTGGGGTCTAAAGACCCAACCTCCTTGCCCTGACTCAGGACAACTCTGAAAGAACAGCCAAGCTTCAGCTGTTTCAAATAGGGTCAGGAGAGGCCTTTGCTGAGCCTGTATCACAGGATTAGGCAAAGGGAGAACGCTGCTTCCTTCCCTTCCCTCCACCAGACACTGACCCCAAGAGCAACCATTAAGAGTCATCCTGTATGCTATCTGCACCTTGGAGTTGGCCTCCCAGGAAATCCCACCTGCAAAACTGCGCTATATGTATGGACACGGAGGACCACCACAGAGACTCCGTAAAGAAAGACAAGGAAGTCTTACTTCTAAATTTCCTCCATTGAAATAACAAGGGCAAAATTAAAAAGACACTGTCAAACTTAGAATAACAGAGAATTTTGTCTGTAACTGTGAAAAGGAGAAATCAACAGCAACAGAAAAACATTTCTAATCAGACTGTTTCATTTGTCCTATAGGATATTTAGGTTTCAGTGTATTGAAAAATTTTTACAACATAAAATCTTTGATCATAAGAAAATCCTGCAGGACCTTTGTGGTCATGAGAGGGTGAGATGCTTTTCACATAAATTATTACTAGTATGGTCACACTGCTTCACAAAAAAAGTAACTGAACACACAACCTAACTTATATAAAGCATAAGTTGACCTGGACATTTTTCAAGTTTTCATGAACTTCTCAAAGATACCATACATTAAACCATCTTAGCAAATGCAAGCTCATGAAATGCAATAATTTTGAACATAATTAAAGCCATATTCTCATTCTTGTTCAGAAAAAAAGTAATTTTGGAATGCACACTTTTTCTAGTTTAATATTCATCTATGATAGATCATGAATTTCTCCCAGAAAACAACTCTTACTGATAAAGCTGAGGATACACTATAAAAGCCCTTAATAAAATCTTAGAAACATGTAAGTCAGTGCCTCAGAGAACTGTTCATTCAGATAAAAGGCTAAGAATCTTATGGGCATATCTTATAGATCCTGTCTATTAACAGTACTGTCTATACATTTTAACAGGGTAACCTTTCAGCAGACTCTCAAGGACTTATTTAAAAGAGATTGATGAATGTGCATTTCGTCTAACAAAATGAACCTCAGTAAGATTCACAGGAGATCCACAGAATTTCTAAGAGAATTAGACTGACACTGCCATTAGAAACACTGCCAGTTCAGACTAAAATGGACAGAGACACTTATAATGAAAAGAGACCTTTGGACTACAAAGAGGCCAAAAGTACTACAGGCAGAAATCAGACTGGGAAAGCTACCCAGTGAAACTGGCCACTTTTTAGGGAAGAGGAGGAGTGACTCAGACAGAACTCAAGAATTATGGAGAATCATTCCTAGGCAGTAGGACTGAGACCTTGTCAAGTAATTACATCACATTTCAGGTGTATGAATCAGTGACTCTTGCATGCTTTCTGTTTCCCCCCTTCCTGAACAGGAGTCTCTACATGAAAGTTCTCCTCTGCCTGTCCTACCATTGCACGCTGGAGGGGTGGGAGGGAGATAACTTGTCTCTTTAGTTCACAGGTCTTCAGACTAAGACCTATATTTGAGAAGCTATGCAAGTCCACAATGAAAATATCTCTTCCATACTTGAACCTGATTTAAGGGCTGAAATCCTAGACTTAGATCTGACATCCCAATGAGGATGAGATTTATAGATCTTGGGGGAAGAAGTGAGTATATTCTACATGTAGGAAGCATATGATGTGAATTCTTATGGTAAGAGGATACTGACATTGTATTTTCCAATCATGGCCACGCTAATATATATCCTGTTCCACATACTCTTCTTAAAAAGCTACAGACACTCCTCTACTGAGTGGTGAGGTCTACATTCCCTTCACATGAACTTGGTGGGGTCTTTACAACTTCGGGCTAAGTGCTGCTGCATGATATCCAAGGTTGGGTCATGAACGGCACTGTAGCAGTGACAACCTGCCCCCTCAGGGTGCTTGCCATTGGAATCGAGTCATCATGTTGTGAGGAATCCCAGGCCACATGAAGAGGCCATATGTAGGTTAGCCTAGCAGCAGCCCCAGGTGGTCCACACCTGACAATCAACATCAATTTCTTGACTTGTGAGTGAATAAGACTTCAGATGATTCCAGGCCCTGGTCCTTGAGATCTCTAGCTGAAGCCCCACACATGATGGAACAGAGATAATCCATTCCCATTGTGTCCGATCTGAATTTCAGACAACAGAAACTGAGAGGCAAAACAATGATTGTTGTTTTGAGCCATGCAGCAAGAGATAACAAATACATATATAGTGCCTCAAAATACTAATGTTATACAAAAATTCCACATTCCAGTGTAACATGAAAATGAAAGTTGCAATATTGTTTATGCAACAGCCCATTCAAGCAGGTTTGGGAAACGCTAGCCTAGAGTATCACATCTGAATTAGTACTAACTCATGACAATAATGATAATATATTAGTAGGCTGGGAGTAGGTCTTCCCCTAAAACACCTATCAGAAATTCTGGAAATGCACAGAAATATTCCTTTACATGCCCTGAATAAACTTTCTATAAGGGCAATTAAAGAACGAAGAATCTTGACCAGAAATGCCTGTGGTCACCTGTAATAGTGATACAAAATAATCACAAATGCTTTGCTTCAGGGTCCTAAGTTAAAGAAAACAGCCAGTTAGTTAACAATGGAGACTCAGAAGAGACAGGGCCAGTTGAATCAAAAATCATAAAAGCTTTTCCTTGATGTTGTTTTGTTTTTGTTTTTAACAGGCAATAAAGCTTAACAGTAAAACATTCGAGCCCTGGAGTCCAAAAATCTAGTTTCAAATCTCATGTTTGCCAGTTATAAGCTGTGTGACTTTAGCTGAGTTAACTGACCTCTATGTGCTTTTGTTTTATCTGTAAAATGAAGACTGTATAAGCCAGGTTTCTCCAGAGGAACAGAATCAATAGTACATATATGAGAAACATACAGGCACTACATGAATCTCCAGAGGAACCTGGCTCATACAATCTCCACAAATATGTACACGAACATATGTAGAGAAAGAGAGAGATTGATTGAGATTTTAAGAAACTGTCTCATGTAACTGTTGGAGCTGACGAGTACAAATTAAGCAGGCTGGAAACTCAGGCAGGGTTTCTATGTTACAATCTTGAAAATTCCTTCTTCCTTAGGAAACCTCTGTCTCTTTTCTAAAAGCTTTCAGTCAATTGAATGAGGCTCACCTATATTATGGTAGGTAATGTGCTTTACTCAAACGCTACTTAACTAAATGTTAATCTCAACTCAAGTCCACTGATTTAAATGGTTAATCACATCTAAAAATATCTTCACGCCAACGTCTGGACTTCTGTTTGACCAAACAACTGGGCACCACTACCTGGCCAACTGGACACAAATTAACCATCATAAGGGTAAGAAAATAGTACCTACATTTCGTTGGTTGGTTGGGTGGCTTAAGTGAGTTAATGCCCATAGGGGCTTAGCATAATGCCAGGCAAAATAAAAATGCTCGAAGCATGTTAGTTATTACCGGGGTGGCAACCCAGAACAGCCCTGGCTTATACCTATTGTTCTCATATAATTGTTCATATCACCCTTCATTATTACTTACAAACTAACCTTATAAACCAGAGGTTCATTTAGCCTCAAATTTTTCCTACCTTCATGTGAAAGTGGCTCTAAAAGAAAAAGGAAGCAGACATACTGGGTGTTTCTGGGAACATGGATCTAGGTCATCATCTTCTTCAGTTCCAGGTGCCCTCACCTGCTCGAGGAACCGTAACTACAGTCACACTCCATCATACTAAGTAAGCCTCTGAATTA
>NW_012104843.1:1060896-1061636 GCF_000951045.1 Mandrillus leucophaeus | reverse complement strand
GGGAGCACGGCAACCATGAGGCACTGAACTCACTGCTGCCTTGTTACAGCAGAAAACAAAACCCGACCAAACTCAACTGATGCCCACCCATGAAGGCAGCATTTAAACCAGCCCTAGGAAGAGGGGAATCACTGAGCCCAACAGTCTGAACTTGAACTCCCACATGCCTCTCAAGCAGGCTAAAGTACTGTGGAACCCTAAATAAATTTGAAAGGCAGTCTAGGCCACAAGGACTGGAACTCCCAGGTGAGAGGCCTAGTGCTGAACTGGGCCCAGAGCCAGTGGACTTGGGGGCATGCAACCTACTGAGACACCCCCAAGGGCAGCTAAGGGAGTACTGGCATCATCCCTACCCTAAGCCCAGGCTCCACCGCTTGTGGGCCGAAAAGAGACCCCGTCCCTCTGCTTGAGCAGAGGTGGGGTTAGAGTGGGGAGGACTTTGTCTTACATCACCAGCTCAGCCACAGCAGGACAGGGCACTGCTCAGAATCATGAGGCCCCCTTTCCAGCTTCCAGCTCCCAGATGACATTGCTAGACACACCGTGGGCCAGAAGGGAACCTACTGCCTTGAAACGAAGGACCTAGTCCTGGCAGGATTCATCACCTGCTGAGAGGCCAGGGGTTCTGAATAGCTAGCAGCGATGCTCAGCTGCTATGTCACGGGCCTTGGTGAGCCTCTGAGACTTGCTGGCTTCAGGTGAGACCCAGCACATTCCCAGCTGTGGTGGTTATACAAGGC
>NW_012104843.1:1056491-1058421 GCF_000951045.1 Mandrillus leucophaeus | reverse complement strand
GTAACTACAGTCACACTCCATCATACTAAGTAAGCCTCTGAATTATCAGTCAACAAGAAAAGCCAAAGAGAGTAGTAAAGAAAAAGAAATAACATAAATTGCCATATTTATATCCCCAAAGAATAAAAATTTCAAAATGTAAGTAGGTTGTTTTGTTCTACCACTTTTCCACACCCCACTTCCAAGCCAAGTTTCATCCTATAAAATTTCTGAACCTACAGATCATAATGGCATTGCACAGAATGCTCAAATCACCTAGAAAGGGCCATTCATAGCTTCAATAGTGTAAGGCATTTCATTTTCTAGTTAACTGGCTAGTTTCATGATTATGCTAATGTCAGAGTATTTAAGCAACTGTGGTGCCAGATAACCTATACATACTCTCTGAATAATCAAGTGCTAATCATTTTCCACATTAAGACCTGTCTTGGGCCGGGCGCAGTGGCCAATGCCTGTAATGCCAGCACTTTGGGAGGCCAAGGCGGCGGATCATGACGCCAGGAGATCAAGACCATCCTGGCTAACATGGTGAAACCCCGTCTCTACTAAAAACAAAAAACAAAAAAATTAGCCGGGCGAGGTGGCGGGCGCCTGCAGTCCCAGTTACTCAGGAGGCTGGGGCAGGAGAATGGCGTGAACCCAGGAGGTGGAGCTTGCAGTGAGCCAAGATCGCGCCACTGCGCTCCAGCCTGGGTGACAGTGAGACTCCATCTCAAAACAAAACAAAGAAATGATTTGAGCCAAAAATGTCCAAACCTGTCTGACCTGAAGTTGGAAATACAACTATTCTATTCCTGTAAGGAAGCAATATGCAAAAGCGAAGCTCCACAACAGCCCCTGTACCTTTTCTGAATTACACATTTCTGGTTATATTATGATCACTTACAATTCACCATGGGCTCAACATGGCTAGAAATTCCTTGTATGAGATCTGCTTTTCGGTTCAAGGAACTTAAAGCGATGCTATGGGACTATAAAATAATGAGCCTGATTTTTGCACGTAGCTTCTCCAATTACTTCTATTGTGGTACTTTACAAATTACATCTTATCCTTTCATCTCAGGTCAATTTGGAACACACACAAAAAATAAGTGAAGCCTGTCTTACACTACCAAACTCCCACTAAAATTTATGTTAGTTTTAATATAACAAACACATTGACCAAAGCATCTTGGATTTTCAAGGGCATGTCAAAGCAAAATAGTAGCAGCTTCTGAAGTTATAACAAAACAAACAAATTCTACAGCCAACTGTTGTACCATATGTTTCCAATGGCTTTTATTCTACATAAACCCAATTCATCCTTTGAACAAAACACAACATCACAGAGGCTAGTCACTGAAGGCAGATTTCTGATCATTTGTCAATTTCTTACTACAGCAAGTTCTGAAGTCTGAACAAGAAGCTGAATCTTGCCTGAATATAAGAGACACATTGCCAATGGCTTTTATAGCACAGACCCTGCCAGAATGCTAAGAAATCGAGATCAGTTACACTGTCAGTTTTTGGAGGCAGATCTGTGAAGTGATTCATACAGCACCCAGGTATGATAGCAAACAAGTGCTTCAAAATAGGATACCTTCAGAGGAAGAATTTGCCTAATCACCTTATGTCTATATGTGTCCTCCAATAAGTAATTTATTTCTTAACTAATCACACATATACCGTTTTTCTTGAAAAAATATCTAGAACAAAATTTAAAACTCAGACGGGGGCAGAGCAGGATGGTGGAATAGAAGGCTCCACTGATGGTCTTTCCTGCAAGGACACCAGTTAACACCTATCTACACTAGAAAAGCACCTTCATACGATCCAAAAATCAGGTGAGCACTCACAGTATCCGATTTTAACTTATCTCTGAAAGAGGCACTGAAGAGGTGGGAAAAACAGTCCTGAATCGCCAAGGATACCACCCCTCCCCCAACACCCT
>NW_012104843.1:1017024-1055519 GCF_000951045.1 Mandrillus leucophaeus | reverse complement strand
AGGGAAAAGTGAAAGGGCTTTGTTTTGCACCCTAGGTATCACCTCGGCCACAGTGGGGCAGAATACCAAGTGGGCATTGGGGGTCCCTGATTCCAGGACTTGACTCTTGGATGGCACTTCTGGACATGTCCTGTGCCAGAGGGGAGCACACTGCTATGAAAGGTGAGTCCAGAAATGCTATCCAAGAGTCAAGGCTGCATTCATCAGAAGCTGACTTAAGAGCCCTTTGGGCCTGAAGGGAGCTCTGGTGGTAGTCTGGCAGTACTCCCTGTGGGCCCATGGTGGCTGTGGTGATGGGGTGAGGCACCTCTGCCTTTGGAAAGAGGAGGGAAGAGTGGGAATGACGACTTGTGTTTTGAGTGCCAGCTCAGCCACAGGACAACAGAACACCAGGTAGACGTCCAAGGTTTTTGACTCAAATTCCATGCACCTGGGACAGCACCTTTGACCCTGCCTGGGCCTAGGGGAGCTCTCCACCCTGCAGGGAAGGAGGCAGGCCTGACTGGCTTTGCCATCTGCTGACTGTAGAGCCCCAAGGTCTTGAGTGAAATTAGGTGATAGCCAGGGAGTTCTTACAACAGGCCCTGGGAAAGACCCAGTGCTGTACTGGCTTCAGGTTTGACCCAGAGCAATTCTAGTGATAGTGGGCAAAGGGGTGCTTGTGTCACTCCACCCCCCTCAGCTCCAGGTGGCTCAGAACAAAGACAGAGATTCTGTTTTTTGGGAGATAAATTAAGGGAAGAGAACAAGAATCTCTCTGCCTGGTAATCCAGAGAATTCTTCCAGATCTTGTCCAAGACCACTAAAGTGGTACCTCTATGATATGGTTTGGCTGTGCCCTCACCCAAATCTCATCTTGAATCGTAGTTCCCATAATTCCCACATGTCGTGGGAGGCTTCTGTGGGGAGGTAATTAAAAGGTAACAGTTACCCCATGCTGCTCTTCTCATGATAGTGAGTGAGTTCTCACAAGATCTGATGGTTTCATAAGGGACTTTTCGCCCTTTGCTCGGCACTTCTCTCTCCTGCCGCCATGTGTAGAAGGACGTGTTTGCTTCCCCTTCCACCATAATTGTAAGTTTCTTGAGGCCTCCCCAGCCATGTGTACCTGTGAGTCAATGAAACCTCTTTCCTTTATAAATTACCCAGTCTCGGGCAGTTCTTCAAAGCAGCCTGAGAACAGACTAATACACTCTATGAGTCTTCTCTTCAGGAACCACAGAGTTACTGGGATCTGTGTGCCCCCTAATGCAGGTATAGCTTAGACCATAACACCCAAGTCCTTCAGAATATCTGGAAAACCTTGCCAAGGTACAAACAAGCCCAGACTGAGAAAACTACAATAAATACCTAACTCTTCTATGCCCAGATACAGATGATCATCTACAAGTATCAAGACCATCCAGGAAAACATGATCTCCCAAATGAACTAAATAAGGCACCAAGGACCAATTCTGGAAAAACAGAAATATGTGACCTTTCAGACAATTAAAAATAGCTGTGTTGGCCAGGTGCAGTGGCTCATGCCTGTAATCCCAGCACTTTGGGAGGCCGAGGAGGGTGGATCACCTGAGGTTAGGAGTTCACCAAAATGGTGAAAACCTGTCTGTACTAAAAATACAAAACTTAGCCAGGTGTGGTGGCAAGCGCCTGTAGTCCCATGAGGTGTAGGCAAGAGAATCGCTTGAACCTGGGAGGTGGAGGTTGCAGTGAGCTGAGATCACGCCACTACACTCCAGAATGGGCAATAGAGTAAGACACTGGCTCAAAAAAAAAAAAAAAAAAAAAAAAAAAAAAAGCTGTGTTTTGAGTTTGAGGAAACTCAAAGAAATTAAAGATAACACAGAGAAGGAATTCAGAATTCTATCAGACAGATTTAACAAAAAGATTGAAATAATTAAAAAGTATCAATTAGTATTTCCAGAGCTGAAAAATGCAATTAGCATACTGAAGAATGCAAGAGTCATTTGATAGTAGAATAGATCAGGCAGAATAAACAACCAATGAGTTTGAAGACTGGCTATTTGAAAATACACAGTCAGAGGAAATAAAAGAAAAAAGAATTTTAAAAAATGAAGCACACCTATAGGATCTAGAAAATAGCCTCAAAAAGGCAAATCTAAGAGTTATTGGCCTTAAAGAGAAGTTGCTGGCCTTTAAAGAAGAGGTACAGAAAGAGATTGGGGTAGAAAATTTATTCAAAGGGATAATAATAGAGAACTTCCCAAACTTAGAGAAAGATATCACTATCCAAGAACAAGAAGGCTATAGAACAACAAGCAGATTTAACTCAAAGACTACCTCAAGGCATTTAATAATCAAACTCCCAAAGGTCAAGGATAAAGGATCCTAAAAGCAGCAAGAAAAAAGAAAACAAATAACATACAAGGGAGTTCCAATATCCAATACATCTGGCAGCAAACTTTTCAGTGGAAACCTCACAGGACAGCAGCAACTAGCATGACATATTTAAAGTGCTGAAGGAAAAGCAACTTTTGTCCTAGAACAGTATGTCTGGAAAAAAATATCCTTCAAACATGAAGGGGAAAAAAGACTGTGCTAGACAAACAAAAATTAAGGGATTTCATCAACAGCAGAGCCTGTCCTACAAGAAAAGTTAAAGGGAGCACCTCAATTAGAAAGAAAAGGATGTTAATGAGCAATAAATCACCTGAAGGTGTAATGCTCACTTGTAATAGTGAGTACACAGAAAATGATAGCACAATAGGGTGACTACAGTCAATAGTAACTTAATTGTACATTTAAAAATAACTAAAAGAGTATAATTGGTTTGTAACACAAAGGATAAATGCTTGAGGGGATGTATACCCCTTTCCATGATGTGGTTGTTATGCACTTCGTCTCTGTCAAAACATCTCATGTACTCCTTAAATATATATACCTACTATGTACCATAACAATTTTTTAAAAATTAAAAGATATTTGGAAAAAATAAAACGGTTATGAGAAACAAAAATGATTTTCTTCAGAGGATTTGCTAGAAAAAAAGGTGATAAATGTTCTATGTCTGCATTAAAAAAAAATAACTCAGGTAGGCTTTCTCTGCCAGTCAGTGAGCCTATTTGGGATGTTCAGAAAATAAATATATTTTTATTGATGTAAGACTGACATGATAAGAAAAGCAGACTTGCTCCCCAACAGATTTATTTCAAAGTAAAATATAAATAACCTTTGGCAGTATTTAAGACCGCTGCTCCTAGTTAAGAACTGCAATCTAGCCCTTACTGAAAATAAAAAGTGTATATTTTCCTCAAAAAAAATAAGTACAGTAAGATTGTGATTGTCCAAAACTTTCAAAAACCTTAAAATGTCTCCATCTTATGCCACAACTCTGCCTGAACACAATTCTGGAACATCACAAAACATATTTAACCCCTTATTTTACAAATCTTATCACTGCCCTCAACATTTTTAAGGAGTGAGATGAGCAATTCAAGATAAACTCCATATCCTACACCAAAAACAACCAAAATGCAGAGTCTCTTCTGTTCAGTGGTTATAGAAAAATCAAACTAGGTTAATCCAAAAGGGAAATATATTGGACCAGGTAAATAACAAGCGCAGAGGTAAAAATGCTTTCGGGTGTGTGTTGGAGGAAGGACACAGACTTACCTCTCTATCCTTCAGCTTTGCCCTTCACTGGCTGCTGTCTCTTTAGCCAGGATGATTGGCAGCTTCAGTGGGCCTTATGCGACCTATTCAAGGCCCTTGGGAAACAGAACATATCTCCTCCTAGCAACTATGACATACGTCTCATTGTTCACTCTGATTGGATGAACTCAATCTCTACATAGGTAAGTCATGTACTGCCTAACGACTTTCCTGTCAACAGCAGACTACCTGTGACAGACCATACATATGATGGTGGTTGGAGCAACAGGCTATACCAAATGGCCTAGGTGTGTAGTAGGCTATACCATTTAGGTTTGTGCAAGTACATTTTGTGATGTTTACATAACAGAATTGCCTAACAATGCATTTCTCAA
The DNA here is from genome assembly GCF_000951045.1 of Mandrillus leucophaeus. NCBI lineage: Eukaryota > Metazoa > Chordata > Mammalia > Primates > Cercopithecidae > Mandrillus > Mandrillus leucophaeus. The sequence continues at coordinate 1,051,512 of NW_012104843.1, read as the reverse complement.
AACATATCCCCCTTGTTAAGTGGTGCATGTCTGTAAATGTTTACACAGGGAGATGGAATTACATGGACTTGTGGTATCTAAGTCACATTCTTACCGCTGAACCAGTCACATGACTGCGGGAAACTGAGGCTCTGATTGGCCATCCCTGAGGAGTGTCCCACTCCTCCAGCCAGAGGTGGGGCTCCACCTGAAACACATGCCCAGGAAGAGGGGAAGGGCCCACAGGAAATATGGGTTTGGGAACTGAAAGAAATGGAATGGATATGGAGAATAGACTACATTACTACATTCTGTTATATTAAATTTACCAAAACAATAAAGTATATTGAATTAGGTTAATGAGATTTTAACTCATAAGGGTTATGAGAAAGGAGGTATGCCATTTGGCTCCCAGTTAACTAGAACATCCTTTCCAAAAAGTACAAGTCAATATTTGTCAATCTTTGTTAAATAATGCAATTACCACCTGAACATTAAAAAAATGAGGATAATCAATACTCAAACACTGAAATGTCTGACACACTCAAAAAAGGGGGGAAAGTAAATAGCTACTTAAGTAAACAAGGGAGGGAGGGAGGGAGAGAGGAAGGGAGATTCAAATTCCCAACACAGAAGGACTCGGGTTAGGAAATCCTTTTCTGAGAGACAGCAATCTCATTTCTCCTAAACTAGAAATGTTTTGGAAGTACCACATGGAAGTCTTTACATGACCAAATTAAAGAATCCGTTTCATAAGCCTCACGTATACTAACAAGTCTTGCAAATGGTCTTGCAGATCCTTTATAAAATTGTGAGAGTTAGAGGTCACCTTGACTTAAGGTATCTTTAAGAGCAATCTCACAGCCATGCTTTTAATATTTCAATAATATAACACAAACGTATGTTTTGTTAATTATATATATAAAATGTTTGAAAGGATATCCCACCTTTCTACAAACTCAGGATATAAAAATGTCACTTTAAATTAGTAATCTAGTTTTGACCACCCATCTCTGAAACACAAATATGTTGATTAGCTAGGATAGAATAAAACAGTATTTTCCTGGATATCAAATGTGCATCTATTATTATCTTGAATGTGAAGAGTGTCATCTTGAATTCTAAGGAAAGCAAATATGTAATTATTATGTACACAGATGCAAGTTTCCTGAAAATACTGTGCACAAAAATGTCTCTAACATTTATGTATGTTATTTTGTTTATCCCTCTCAACAGAAGTGCTTTGAACCATACAAATATGTCACAAATATATCACTGTTATCATCATCTATATTCAGGTTTCCATCATTTATGATAAAAATGATGCAGGTAGTCCAAATGGCAGATTATCCGAAAATCATTTCAATTTCAAAATACAATTTGGTATTTACAGGAAATGTACATCTTTGATGTTGTGGGAATTAACAGTACTGAATATAAACTATTGAAACTCACTAGACGCCAGACCAAAAAAAAAAGAGAGAGAAAACAAAAGTGGTTCTTTATTGCAATACTTATATAATGCCATCATTTATTTCTGTAAACGTTTTTATCTTTAAAATTTTGTTTCTCATACTTATTCCCTCATTTCCCTTTTCAAGAACACTAAATGTATGTAGCATAGGTACTATATCAGCTGTAGGACCAGTAGGGCTAGTTCGAAAATCCAGCTTTCCTAGATAGCTTCTAGTACACTGCTTCTGCATTTGACTTACCTCTTTCACTGTAGTTCTTTCCTACTTTTCATCCCAGTCTAGAAAAATATGGCATCCTTTCACACAGATGTACTGCACAGTGCACTTCCGCCACTCTCAATGCAGTTTCTCCTCACTCAGAAATGGAGCGCCTCCCTGCATGGGTTCAACGGTGGCAGGACATAGGGCAATGCAGCATACATGAGGGAGCATGAGATGTGGCCCTCTTGTCACTTCCAGGTTTCAGTTTGCCTTCTGATGAACTTTTTTCTGGCATTAAGAATTCTAACTCAATAGTTCCCAAAACTAGTCACTCATCTGAACCATCCTGAAAGCTTTGAAATTCTAGAATCCTGCCTCATTTGACTTTACGAGATAGGACCACGTATAAACATTATATACACATGCACACATTTACACACGTATACAAGCACAGCTTTTTAAAAAACTTCCCAAATGATTTGGATTATCAGCCCTTGCTGATTCAGATCATCACGTCAGCCACTCTCACACTGCTCCAGATGACACACCGCCCGTGGTCACGGGCATTATCCGGTGGCACTCTAGAACCCCTGAAGTGTCTGGTACACAGCCCTGCTACAAGTGGAATATGTGGGCGGACTTTCTAGCAAGTAATTAATCACGCCCACAGTTGTGAGAAAACCATGCCTCCTGACAGTCATGGACCAGTGTCCACTACGGATATATACATGTATTGACATGGGCACACGTGCTCACATGGGAAATCAGAACACTACCAGTTCAGCCACGCTGAGTAGCCTTGATAAAGATAAGACAGATTCCCTGAACATTCAGTGTATGGTTTGATTCCATTTTGGCTTCTGTTGTACAAATCTAGGTGATCCCTGGTGCTTGGTGCCCAAGATCATTGATGTGCTGGAGCAAAGGCTCTCACAGGAAGATGCAAACATTATTAAACACTCACTATTTTCCAAGGGTAAAAGACAGAGAAGCCCTAAGTCCTTAATCCCAAATAATTTGCTCTCAAGAGAATGGGAGAGAGTCTTGTAAACCAGAGTACAGCTGTGGGGAGTGCTACAGTGAAGGGGTGAACATGCACATTTTATTTCACCTCTACCATTAGGTGAATTTTAATAGAAAATCGAGAAGGGCTACAAGGCTACAGCTATCTTTAATGAAATCAATTTGACAGCTCTGAGAAGAAAAATAAGGGGCAGACAGTAGAGTGGAGAGTGATGTATGATTGAAGGAAAGTACTGTGTGTGTTTGTTTTTAAGATGAGGGACACAATAATTTGCCTTTCTTTATACCTGTATTAACAGGGAACATACGTTTATTTTACTTTGCTCCAAAGCAAACCTTAGTGCCCTGAACACAGTCCATACACAATAAGGTGTTTTGTTTTTGTTTTTGCCTTTTTTTTTTGACAGGGCCTTGCTGTCACCCAGGCTGGGGTGCGGTGGCATGATCACAGCTCACTGCAGCCTCAACCTCCTGAGCCCAAGCGATCCTCCCACTTCAGCCTCCCAAGTAGCTGGGATTATAGGTGCATATCACCACAGCTGGCTTATTTTTTGATTTTTAAAAATTTTTTTTTTTTGTAGAGATGGGATCTAACCATGTTGTGCAGGCTAGTCTCTAACTCCTGGCCTCAAAGGATCCGCTTGTCTGGGCCTCCCAAAGTGCTGGGATTACAGGCATGAGTCACTGCACCTAGCCCACAGTAAGTTTTTAATTTAAAAAAAAAAAAAATGGAAACTTATCTATGCCCAGAAAAAGGGGAAAAGAAAACCCAACAAAAAGTTGTTTTCTTTGGATAATATGATGGGAGTTACTTTTATTTTGTTTGATAATTTTCAGTATTTTCCATGATGAACAAATGGTACTTTCATTATTGGAAAATAAAGTAACAATGTGAACTCTTTTATTTCATGGGAGTTTCATTTGCTATAACCATGAAATATTCAACATTTTTAATTTCTTAGTTTCTGCTTTTCAAGGAAACAACTGAGCCTCACAATAAATGAAATAAACCATTTTACTATGTCCGGTTCACATTCTCCAAGTTAACAATGCTTGACATCCCAGAATAGCACAACTAATAAGTTAGCCATTCTTCATTATGATCAGAAACTTGTTTGAGTGGCAGTGCCAGTACTACTTAGCTTGCTGTATGGGAAGAGCAAGCCCTAGAAAGGCATGTTAATAGGGGATACTCCCAAAGCAAGGCTTACCATTTTGCGAGTAGCTTCCATTGAATTTAAATACTTCATCATATATATATTTTATGCAATATAAATCTCACATATGGAGATGACGATGTGCTAGGACAAAAGTTTTCTTAGTCAACATGCATGCAGCATGTAGCTTTCCGCGAGATAACAGAGCAGGCTCACACCACCTATCAGAGCCTCACTCGGTGACACAGAGAGGTTCTGAATGCTGCTGTTATACCTGAGCTCTCGACCAATATCAGGTTGATGGGGATGCCATCCAATGAGGACAAGCAACAAGGTGCTCTGAGAGTCACTGTTAACACCAGGCACATGTAAATGGCAATCCTAACTATCCTTACAAAATAAGTGTGGTGAGGATTAAATGAGTTAATATATAGAAAGCTTTTAGAACAATGCCAGGCACATAGGAAGCACCAACTATGTCCCATTCGATATTATTCTAGAAAAACATAAGCTTCAAGATGTCAGGAATTTCCATCTGTTCTGCTTACTACCATCTCCCTAGCTCCTAGCATGCAGGTGATACCAAAAAAATATTTTGTGAATGAATAACTACCAAGGTAAGAACAGAGGCAAATGCTTGGTCTGAGGGGCTTAGGGTGGTGCTTACTTCTAGGGTATGGAAGCCTCGGGGCTTGTATGTCAGGGATAACATAACAAGCTGCCAGTCCATGGTACTATAGGGATCAGCCAACCTCTATGCCTTGTAAATTAAGAGTCATTTTGGCCCAATTATCCAGCTTCCAAATCTGTGTCTTCTCCTCCCTCACACCCTTTTATATACCTATCCTCCATCCCTCACAAACACCTGGCTATATCCTCAGCTTTTCAAAAACCTTCTTTATCCTGTTACAGCAGAAGCTGCCACACTTTCTCAGTTCATAGTGCTCTTACCTTTCAGTGATTTTTTTCATGGTACTCCTACACCAAAATCAAGACCTATCCATTCCATTTATTAAATAGCTAAGTCTAAGCAATCTCCTACCAGTCCTCTGCATGGTATCCAGCTGTGTTTCCCTTGAAAACGTGAACACTTACAACATGGTGTAGTTGTTCCAGTACTCCAGGGAGTCTTGGCCCACAGTTTGGGAACCAGGGCCTTAGTAATTTCCTCTTTAGGACAATTGCAACTAATTTGGAATGCTGTTTAGTTCAGCCTCCTGGCTCCTGGCCACTTCTTCCTAGGCAATTTCCTCCTTTAACTGTTGGACAGAAATGCTGGTCCCAGTAGCACTATTGGCCACTGCACATGAAATGGAGGAAGCCTTGATGCTAGTTCAACTAAGAGAAGAGCAATATTTCCAAATCTTAAAAACAGACAGACATGTTTAAGCATTTGGTGTAAATCCATGAAAAGAAGCTTAAGTCTGGAAAATACGATAGAGATTCTATGCATCCTGGGAGCCCCAGCAAGCAGCCGGCACCATGTTGAGTAGCGCTGCCTGCCCAGAGAGCCTCCCTGGGGCCAGAGTTCACGCACTGACAGCCAGGGCACAACTCTGTCGTACGTCAGCTTAGGCAAAGCATGCTAGGATGATGAGGGCTTTCTCCTTTTACCACATCCCAGGAGAAAACCATGTTTTAACCACAGTTTGGATGGTGTTTTGTTCTATTATTAATGGCAAAGCAAAGCTTTTAATCTTAGTAACTGGACAGGAAAATAGAAAATACAACTATATTAAAAATGTACCTTGCTGATAGAAATAGTCTAGTAGTTAGTAATAGGAAAAACAAGTAAATAGAAAAAGAAGAGAGAAGGAAACCCTTAAAGTTGCGAGGGAAAAAAATGAGCAACAAAAGTCATCTTATAAAATGCTAAAAGATCTCTTCTTACAAATAAAGAAAATGCTACTGAGGTAAAAACAGAGAGAAAAAAAAAACCCACACACACAAAAATCCAACCATATCATCCTGTCCACCAGCTCTTGGGCTGCCTGGTGCGCCTGAGACCCCACGGAGTCGTTTCATGTGTCCCCACCATGACTGGTGCACACTCTCCTGACTGATGTCACCCGCAGAACAGTGGCAGACCCTACTTCCTCTGGAGGCTTTCTCTGAACAGTGATGTCCCAAATGCAGCACAGGAAAGTGGGACTAGCTCATGACAGAGTCCAGGGAATGCTCAGGCAAGAACAAAGGTGCTCTGACCTCAGAGGTACTAGAATAGGAGACCACAATGAGGCCCGGATGAAGACCAGGGATTTGTCTGAGGTGACAGTGAAAGTGGCCCAGGAGTGGGGAGGGCAGATATGCACGTTAGAGAGGGAAGGACAAGGGGGCACGCACTCCTGTGGCTCTTGTACAGCCAGTGCAAGGGGCCAATAAACACAGATCCAACCAGTGAGCAGGCTGGGGTTTGGGGCCCCTTTTGTCCAGGTATATTAGTCAGGGTTCTCTAGAGGGACAGAACTAATAGGATAGATGTACAGATGAAGAGGAGTTTATTAAGAAGTATTGACTCACACGATCACAAGGTGAAGTCCCACAATAGGCCATCTGCAAGCTGAGGAGCAAGGAAGCCAGTCCAAGTCCCAAAACCTCGAAAGTAGGGAAGCCGACCCAAGGGCCTCTGACAAATCATTGGTTTAAGTTCAAGAGTGCAAAAGCCAAAGAACTTGGAGTTCGATGTTGGAGGACAGGAAGCTTCCAGCACGGGAGAAAGATGAAGACCGGAAGACTCAGCAAGTGTACTCTTTCCAACTTCTTTCGCCTGCTTTATTCTAGCAGCGCTGGCAGCTGGTTAGATGGTGCCCACCCAGACTGAGGGTGGGTCTGCCTCTCCGAGTCCACTGACTCAAATGTTAATCTCCTTTGGCAGCGCCCTCACAGACGCACCCAGGAACAATCCTTTGCATCCTTCAATCCAATCAAGTTGACACTTAATATTAACCATCACACCAAGGCTGAATTTATATCTCCCTGCTGGGCACCCGTCCATGCGCATCCTTCTGTTCGTGGAACTAAACGTGTGAAATGCAGGCATTCCCCTTTCCCATGTCCCCACAATACCATCGTTCTGTTTTCTTACTCTGTACTTGTGAAGTCTCCAAATAACCTTTCACCCAGGGAAACACCACAGTGTCAGCTTGCTCTATTCTGTGTCTCTGCAGGGAGCGGAGGGAAGAGAGTTTCTGCATGGGGAAGCTTTGGAAGCATCCTGGGGCTACAGAATATTAAATCCTGAATAGGGCAACAAGAGTAGAATGGATACTACAAATGTGAGAAACATTAGGACAGTGGTTCTCAACCAGGGGGACTCTTGTCTCCCAGAGGACACGTGGCAATGTCTAGACACATGTCTGAGTGTCACGAGGGGTGTGCATCTAGCAGGCAGAGGCCAGGAATGCTGCTGAACATCCTACAGTGCACAGGATGTCACGGAGACTATACAACAAATGTTCCCCGGAGAGCAAGCCTGGCCCACAGCACACAGCTGCGGCAGGAAAGGAAGTGCAAAAGGCAGTGTCAAAACAAGAGAGGATGGCCAAGAATAGATTCACGAGTGTGTGACACCAGGGAAGCCATGGGAGACTGAGAATTTCAGGTGACAGGGAAAGAAAACTAAGAAGTCAGAGTAGAATTCGGCCACTTATTTAGGTGGGCTTGGTTGGAGGTCCACAGAGGCCTTGAGAGACTTCATTCTAAGGGTTGCAATGAAAGCAAAAGCAGCTTGAGAATGCTTGGCTCGCATTAAAAAAAGACAGTGCAGAACAAGCTGGAGATAACACTCCTCTCCCACCCACAGAACACATCAAACAGCCTGAGCAACGAAACTACACCTACAAATATTCTGTGCCCATTTTATATGCAAGATTCTCTGGTGACTCTATCTACTGGCAAAATTGTAAATATCAATCCACAAGTTCATAGTATCGAAAGTACCCATCAGAACAGAAACTCTCAAGTCAAATGCAGATTAATGAGTTATATCACTAATGTTGCCCCTGTTTCTCAGTCACTATAAATGGAAATGTTATAGCTAGAAATTGTTTTGACTCAAATAAATCACAAGGGGAGGTAAGCATATTTCCACATTATGGGCATTCTGAAGTGGATGAGATATCTTAGAGTTTGCCTCAATAGCTCTGGATATACACATACCTCCTGTGAAACATGATGGGGGACAAGAAGTATTGAGCCTCGGAGAGAGGTAAAGCATTGTTTAAAAGTACACATCAGGGGCAAGGTGCCGTCAATTAATATAAATGTAAAATACTACTTGATGAAGGAAAGAAGTAGAACTATATTTGGAGTCACATCATAAGCAGATATATTTATAACGTGGCAACATAGTAGTCCTCCCTCATCTGCTGCTTTGTTTTCCATGGTGTCAGTTACCCATGATTAAATATGGTCCAAAAATATCACGCGGCAAATTTCAGAAATAAACAATTCATAAGTTTCAAGCTGTGCATTGTTCTAAGCAGTATGATGAAACCTCATTCTATCTTACTCTGTCCTGCCCAGGATACGAACCATCCCTTTGACCAGTAGATTCACGCTGTGGATACTACCTGCCCTGCCCGTGAGTCACTTGGTAGCCAGCTCAGTTATCAGGCCAACTGTTGGGGCACTGCAGTGTTTGTGTTCAAGGAACTCTTACTTTACTTCATAATGACCCCAAAGCACAAGCCTAGTGATACTGGCATATGATTGTAATTGTTCTATTTTATTACTATTGTTGTTCATCTCTTTCTGTGCCCAATTTAGAAATTAAACATCATAGGTATGTATGCATAGGAGAAACACACAGTATATATAGGATTCGGTACTTGCCTCAGTGGTTTTGGGCATCCACTGGGGGTCTTGGAACATATCCCTTGTGGATAAGAGGAAACTACCATATTCTATCATAATTCTAAGTATCTGTCTTATGAGTAAAAAAGGGCTATTTTACGTAGGCATCTATAACACATTATCACATTCGGCAACAAGAATGTCTTTTCCTTGTTTCGCAGGGATATTTCTCTAGATTCTAACTGGAAAGAGACTGAAAAGCAACTGTCCCTGCATGGCACAGTCCACCTTGGACGAGACTGTTCACATACTACTCAATAAGGTGTTGTTTAACTCCAAGGAACCCAGACTATGGAGAGTGGCCATGGTAGACTATTATGGGATTGCCCTGGTAGGCCATAGAGCCGGAACAACGTCCCGGGGCTCAGAGTGAGTTCTACCAGATGGGTTTTCTCTCCATCACTAACACTGAGATCAGTCCAAGGAGGGAATGAGGAGGTGGGATTTGAATCAGCGTTACAGAAGAATTTCCTCCTCTTTCTCTAATCATTCGCTTCACAAGGCAGACTGACTTGCGGAGCTCTCCCAGTCCTTGGGGGGCAGCCAACCAGGGCCCAGGGAGGCAGGTGGGAGCCAGCAGAAGAGCTCATGCGTAGACCTTGACCTGTTGCTTTATTTCCATGCTGCATTTCCCTCCACAGTAGCTGAGCCTCTGGCAAAGGCAGGCTGCAAATGGCAGTTTGGTCTCTGTGCTGCAGAGAATCAATGGAAAGGGCTCAGCTGCCAAGAGAGAAGCCAAAGAGAGATGAGGCCACCATGGTGCTAGCCGCGGAAGTCACCCACAGGAGAGACGCCAAAGAGAGACGGGGCCACCATGGTACTAGCCAGGGAAGTCACCCACATGAAAGACGCCAGAGAGAGACGAGGCCGCCATGGTGCTAGCCGGGGAAGTCACCCACAGGCTGTGCCTACAGGATCATCAGCCTGGCAACATAAGAGGCCTGGAACCTTCCAGGGAAACATTTCTGAACTCAAGAGGCGAGGCTCCCCAGGGAACACACTCTGACTGGGGGTGCCTCGAAGGGGCCAGTTTCCAGCAATCAAGCTGCTGGGGTGTCTGTCATCATAATTACCTCTACAGTCAAAATCAGTGTCTTGCCAACAGATTCTAAGTGTTCCCGTCTCAAGAATCACACAAAAAATAAAAGTAAAGCAAGTTTGTGTAAAGCAAATGGATTTGGGGGTTTTTATCTGAAGACTTGCAGAGGCTGCATTCTAAGATAATCACCTTCTATTCAGTTGGAGGTGCCTGTTGACTAGAATGAGCTAGGGCAGCTTGAACCCAGTTATTTAATTGACCCTCTGAGCAGAACAGGCCCTCACCAACCCCCAGCCAGGCCCTCCCTGCAGCTCACAGCCAGGGAACGGATATACCCCTGTAGACATACCTGTGACAGGCAGCTCCAAGGACAAAGCTTCCCACTGCCATTCAGTATGGCATCTGGCTAAGAGTGGATGTAACCAATACAGAAGCGGGGATACAGGTGGACACAACAAGAGGTCTTGTAAGAGACCCCTCCATGTCTTTTCCAGAAGATCCTGCACAGTCTCACCCAGCTTATGATAAAGCAAAAGCATGTATTAGCAAAGCACTTCAAAAACAGGGGTTGGTGACTTCACAAATTAATATGAGACCATCCACTTTCTATGTCACTTCAACGGCTCCTGGCTGCCTCCTGGGGAAAAGTCCTTCATGGAGGGGCCTGCTTCCCGCTCCAAGCCCCCGCCCTTCTAAATGAAATGGGAAAAGTTCCCTTGCCCCCCTCGGAGGCCGTGCGATGGTGGTGTGGCTTGCTTCTTCAGGATCCCACAGCTCACACCTCTAGGGGAGCATACAGACAGGCAGGCTGTGGGGCTCTGGCCCCACCTCAATGCCTAGGGATGAATGTTGACAGCTGAAGCCCCAGTAGGCGTGCGTTACAGGTGCTCTTTCAGTTTAGCCGTCCATAGGCAGTTTGTGTCAGTCGGCTCCATTAGACCCCTGCCTTACTGCAAGGACAGAGGGCTTTCCGTATCCCAGGGTTCTTGCCTTGGCATACTGGAAGAACCAGATCACACATGGGCTTGGAGAATGAGTGAAAATTGTATCGAGTGGAAGCAGCTCTCAGCAGATGGGGAGCCAGAAGGGAAATGGTTTTCCCCTGGAGTTGAGCCACTCAGTGGCCTTGGCTCTCCTCTGCCCTGGCCAAACTCCACGTCATTCCACTGGTTGATGGCACCTGTTGGTGTGCTCTTCTGCCAGCGTGCTCCCCTCAATGTCCTCTCGACGTCCAGCCACTTGTGTCTTCTTCCGCCGATGTCTTCCTTTTGACATCCAGCAGCTTGTGTATCTGCCTGCTAGGATCTCAGAGTTTTTATAGGCACCAAGTGGGGGCATGGCAGGCCAGGGTGGTCTTGGGAAATGCAGTATTTGGGCACAAAAGCAGGAGTGCCTGTCCTCACCTACATCCGTGGGCACTGGCCTGGGGGTGGAGTCCAAGCCAGGGACCCACCTTCTCCTCCCAGCACTCCTTTGCCCCTCTTCCATATCAATAACACCATAGAAGTATGAAACCACTGGAAATATCTCAGGCCCACTGTCTCTACTTTACCAGACTGACCATCTAGACAAGTATGATACCCTTTCCTCAAATCACTGCCCAGGCCTTACCTCTCCCAGGAAGCTTCCTCAAGCCTAACCTTAAACAGAATTCACTTTTCATGCCTGAGGTTTCTAGGGCTCTGTCTACAATCCTCTCCACCCTTCTGAACTCTCATGACGCATTCCTATGTATCCAGCTCCACTGGAACATGAATCCTCCATGGACAGGAGCTGTGTTCACAAGCCTCACAGAATCAAAAAATCCTCTCTCATTCATTTGTGCATTTGCTTCACCAGCAACACTAAAAGTGGCACTTCGTATGGATTAAGCATTTCACAGGCACCTACACAGAGTAAGTGTTTTACAGACATTAATTTCAACCACCACTCTGTGAGCAGGGCTTATTGTTATTTCCATTTTGGGAGTGCAAAAGCTGCCCCAAGATATCATAGCTACTCAAAGCAAGAGAAGATTAAATACTGTCCAAGGGCTTAGGGCAGTTCTTTCTTTATCCTCTCTCAGAATTCACTGTGTATCCCACCTTCTAGGGTAGATGCATAGATGAATACAACCTCAGAGTTCAGTGGGAGGACACCAGGCATGCAGAAAGCAATTGAGTGTTACAGGAGCTAGGATATTAGTCTGCACCTGGTAGGACGAGGCACCAAGGAAGGAAGAAATTAATCTTACCCTAGGATGGAGTCAAAACTGTTTGTGAATGACTGAACGAAGTAAAGGAAGTGAATGGTTAGATACATTTGAAAGCTCTCATGGAGAGGCCATAATACCTAGATCTAGCCAAGGGAATTAATAACAGTTTCTTAACTATTAAGCTACTTTCCAATACAAGACTCATTGAAAACAAAACTAAATTAGTATAGAAGAGAGACTGCTATTGTATAAAATCATATTCTCTAGAAATTAAGTGACATTTTTCCCTCACAACTTTAGTGAAGAGCTTCCTCCAAAGACGGTGTTGGCTAAGATAAAAGGGAAGTAATTTTGCCCTGGCGGAGGGAGGTGAATAACGTGCAAAATCCCTGGGCTGCCCTGACCCACGGAGTGTGAGGTTAAGGAGAGACACCATCTTCCCTGTGTACCATCTGCCTTGCAGAGCTTTCTTTTCTGGCCTGAAACATTTTTTCATCCTTCAAAGCTCAGACAGAGAGGTCTGTAGCCTCATTCCCTTCGAGCTTTTGGGTATCTTACTCCAAGTGGAGACCAGTAGTTGGACTAAGACAGCACACAGGAACACGACAGGCTGCCTTGGATCTGCACATCCCAAGACTTCTGAGAATCACATGGTGCAAACACAACTCCAGTTTTACAATCTGACCCCAATTATCCAACCAGAGATAATGCTATCCATCATACTGTTATAGGGAAACAGAACAGCCAAAGTTCATCCCTGTACAAGTATGCCTTATTTCATGGAATAATATGATAGAAAAAGAACATAGAAATCACTTCACATATTGAATCATTTAAAATCTTTCATAAAGCTAGGAACTCTTTTGTAATTATAAAAAGCACATTTTATATTTTATCCAAGGTACAAGTTTATAGTGGCCAACTGTTAATTACTAGAAAAGAGCAGGAGTAGTACAATAGTAACTCCAAATGGTATCTAATATTACATTTCTATCAACTTATTACACACAAGACATAAATATTTTATGAGGTACCACTGTATCTTTCCTTAATGTCAGGTTTACACTGGATTATCAATATGATCTACTGATACTCGTTACAGCAATATATCATTATCACTCATAGGTAAATAAACTAACTAGAAAAAGGCTGGGGGCCGTCGCTCAGGTCTGTAATTCCAATACTTTGGGATGCCGAGGCGGGCAGATCACCTGAGGTCAGGAGATCAAGACCAGCCTGGCCGGGCGCAGTGGCTCGTGCCTATAATCCCAGCACTTTGGGAGGCCAAGGTGGACGGATTACAAGGTCAGGAGTTCGAGACCATCCTGGCTGACACAGTGAAACCCCGTCTCTACTAAAAATACAAAAAATTAGCCAGACATGGTGGCGGGCACCTGTAGTCCCAGCTACGCAGGAGGCTGAGGCAGGAGAATGGCGTGAACCTGGGAGGCGGAACTTGCAGCGAGCCGAGATTGGGCCACTGCATTCCAGCCTGGGTGACAGAGTGAGACTCCATCTCAAAAAAAAAAAAAAAGAAAGAAAGAAAGAAAGACCAGCCTAGCCAACATGGCAAAACCTCATCTCTACTAAAAATACAAAAATTAGCTGGGCATTGTGGCACATGTCTATAATCCCAGCTACTCGGGAGGCTGAGGCAAGAGAATCACTTGAACCCAGGAAGCAGAGGTTGCAGTGAGCCGAGATCATGCCCCTGTTCTCCAGCCTGGGCGCCGGAGTGAGACTCCATCTCAAAAAAAAAAAAAAAAAAAAAAAAAAAAAAAAAAAGTAATTAATTAACTAGAAAAAATAAAAGATCTTTTCTTCTCAAAGAGATGCATTTCAAATGAAATTTCAGTTATTATGCTTAATTATTATTTATCAGCCCTGAGTATATCTGTGTTGTTCAGATCAACTGTGTGTTACTGATCATTGTAATGATGACTCAATCCAGAAGAACTTGATTTTACAACAGAACTTTATGGTAATGAGACTTTTGTAAAGTATTCTTTTAATGTATGTGTTTATTTTAGGTGTAGAGAAACATGAAAGGGTGAGCTATAAAAGCATTAAGGAAGCAAACACATGATATTAGAAGTAAATTCAATGGAGGACATAGAATGAAATGACTCCAAGAAAAAGGAATGACGTAAAATTTCTAAATGTTAAAGAACTTGTTCATGATTTAAAATGAAAATAGTAGGCCTCACAGTACTAAGGAATGTAGATTCCAGATGACATCTTTAGAAGAATAATTATACCACTTAATTTTTAAGTGCCAATATTTGTAATTTATTAGAAATGACATCCTTTACTCATATTTTGCAACTCATAATTCTTAAAAGCTTTGCATGTCAATTTACAAGTGTATGAGGGAAGTATATTATTTACATTATTGATTAAAAATTCTTCTAGGTTATATGCAAGAGAAAAGTTGGAAGAAACTAATTGGAAGATCTCTATGCCAACTGTCTATGCCACACGAACTCTGAGACTCTAGCTTCTAGGGATTACCACAACAGAGAAATAGTTCTTAACCAGCAGAACACAACTTTCCAGTAGCACTTGGTGGGGAAAATATTGTATATAATCAGACGTGTTAACTTACTAAGTCCTGGAGTAAAGGAACTGCCAAACTTATTTTATCACAGAATTCTTTGGTTTTGGTAAAGCTATTAGATCTTCCAGAATATAAACTGGGACCTAAGGCACGTATCACTCACTTGATACTCAGTGATACACTAATCACCATTACTGATGTCTTATTACATCTGTTAAATTAGACTCTCTTCAAAGGGAGAGGACAGAACATATGTTGGTGTCCTTCAAACAATGTGGATCTTGAGCTCACTACATGAGGGCAGCTGTTTCCTTATGTTTAGGAGTTCCGCTGGTTTTGTAGTAGAACCTCATTTTGCGTTTCTTTATTGATTTTCCATCCACATATTAAATCTATTCTCATACTTTAAACTACAATCTCTTCAAAATGTGCTGCTTTATCAATAACCTTTCCCTCAAATACTAGGCCTCTATTTCTTTTCTTTTCTTTTTTTTTTTTTAAAGACAGGGCATCTATATATTAATATTATTATTGCCCTGTTAGAGCGCAGTGGCTATTCACAGGCATGCTCATAGCACACTACAGCCTCAAAATCCTGGCCTCAAGCTATCCTTCCACCTCAACCTACCTAGTAGCTGCGACTGCAAGCAAGAGCAATGATGCCCAGCTTAGGCCTCTATTTCTAACTGTGTACTAGACATCTCTATGAGGAAAAGCATACTATTAATAAGATAGAAACATGCCCCAAACCAAATCTATCACTTTACTCCACAATCCATTTTCCTGCCTTCACAGAACTGCTACCAGAACATCAAAGGTGTGGTATGGATAGGTGCCACTGCTGCCGCACAGGAGGCCAATTACTAGGACAAAGAGTATTGCCAGGCTTTATTCGGGTACTGCAGCAGAGGAGAATGGGAGATCAGTCTCAAATCCATCTCCTAAGCCAACTAAAATTAGAGATTTACATAGCAGGAAAGAAATGTAATGACGTGTGGAAAAACAGGAACCAGGAAAGGGTAAGGAAGAGGAGTTAGCCAACAGGCAGTAGGTGGTGGGTTAGGCAATCATGTTGGGTGAGGGGTGTGGTTTCTAATTGTCCTGATGCTGTGATCTGGAAAGTTTCAGTTCCTTGATACTATCTGGGAGGCCTGATGGTTGGTTTCCTGAAAAAGGAACTCAGATAAGACAAATGTAACTTTCTCAAGATTTAAGACTGGGGGGATAAATTTCTGTACTTATTTAAAAGAAACCATAAACATCAACTCTATGGGACCATTCCGTCAGTTTCAAAACAAAAGTATAAAATAGTGGATATTTTGCCAATGACTGAGACAAGTGTGGCAGAGATGAGAAAAGACAAAAGAGGACAGGTTTGAGGGACATTCTGGAGGAGGAAAATCCAGAAACTGCTAACTTTCTGGATGAAGAGAAGGAAGAAGCAGCTGGGGCAACTCCCCAATTTCTGGCTTAAGCAACTATTCGGATGAATGGTGGTGCCCGACACATTTAAGTGCCCAACTTACTTCATTTGCTATTTATGGCATCACTATTATCCCTTTCCAGTGAATTAGATGATGCAGGTTTCCCAGAACCTGTTTTCCATGACACCTGTCCTTTTGTCCATTCAGGTGCCCACACTGAAATTGCATTTCCTCATTACCTCCTGTTGAAATATCATCCATTCTTCCAGGCCCATCTCAGAATTTCGCAGAAAGTGTTTCTTATTGCCCAAAGCGTGATGTAATCTGTTCCCTTTTTATAATTTTACCCTGAGCCCTAAGCCATAATTTTACCATGGTACTTATTTTACCACCTATGTGCTTAAGGAGGTACACCCAGCTTGACACAGTGTGTACACACAGCAGGCCCCAGCAAGTTTGTTGTAGGAGGCTGCCGAGACCCTGGAAGAACAGGGATCCCCACAGCACCGGCAAACACCCCTCTCAGCACCCATCTCCCACAATTCCTAGAGAAAAGTAGCTACAAACAAGTACAGTCTCACAAGTTGTATGCTATCAGATGTCAAGCATGGAGATGTGTACACAACCACAAAGTGTTAAACATTTGAAGAAAATGAAGACCAGGAAGGAGAAGCAGCAAATATAACCAATAGCATAAGGAACGCTTTAGTAAGTAAGTATTAAAGTGAAGAGGAGATTTTCAAAGGGGTCTGAAAATAGACTACCATGTTAATAATTTTTTAAAGGTGATCTGAAATTTTTAGACAATTTTTAAATGAGGAAAAACAACATTTGGTCTAAACAGGAGAAAGGATACAGCTGAGGAATAAATTAGTAATCTGGAAGACAGAGCCAAAGAATTCTCCCACAAGGCAACTCATCTCCCAGAGGAAAAACAAAAAAAAAAGATGAAAAAACGTGAAAGAAAATTTAAGACAAGCAAGAACTTAGAAGTTTTAACATATGTCTAATAAGAAAAAAAATTAAGAAGAAATACTTAAAAGAATATAGAGAATGTAACAGACAAAACTAAAGAAATAAGAGACGAAAAGTACTCAGAGTTGAAGGCACACATCCTCTCAGTCCAGAAGGCCCACGAAGTTCCAAGCAGGATGAATAGGAAGGGGGTCCACATCTGGATGATAAATGCCCTGGAGCCAGGTCCTCTGTCTTCAATATTTGAGTATTTCTTACGTGGTTACCAAGAATGTTGCATTTAAAGGATATTCAATAACTGAACTGCGGCATGGATGGAGAGCCCAGAAATAAATGATGCATTCTGTCTTTGAGAAATAGTCTTACCGGCTACCGGTCCCAAGCATTTGACCTTTGTCAATCTCAGCAATGATTCAGCTATTAAATTTCTCCTTGAAGCCCTAACACACTAATGTTAATCTACTGTACTGAGATCACAACACACTAATGGGCATCTACTGTATCCTTACATTCACATTTTCTTTCCCTCTGCCCTTCCCCTTACTCATTTATCCCTCCTACTTTCATTTCTATGGAAGAAGATGGCACTGGCATATGTTTATCTTTTACAGAACAAGAGTAAGAGACCCTCTAGAAAGGAAATATCACCAAAGTGGGCATAACCTGCACACAGGTAAGTCACAGGGGTAATTCGTCAACATGATGTCTCATAGAGCTAGGTGGCTAAGGCACTGTTAGGTGCACATTAATAGCACAAAGAAGCTACGTCAGGTTTTAGACATACCCTGTTCTGTGCTTCTGTGCTTCAGTTCAACCTCAGACTGACAAGATTCACCAAGCACCTCTGCGCCCCTGCTGCTCTGATGGTATCATTTCATGTCTCATTCATGCACTGTGTAGTGGCACTTAATGTTCACTCTTCAAAGAGCTAGACCATCTAGACCCAATTTCTCCATCATAAGCTAGTGCACTTTGAACAAGTATCGCTGTCAAAGAAAAAAAAAAAAACAAAAACCTTTCCAAGTCTCAGCTTTCAACATTCAGTGGTGAAGTTGGCAACTGGATATTTTAAATTCCAGACTGATTACACAACTCTCCTGTGCTGCTTTGTAGAGTTTTATTTTCACACACTGCCATGACAATCCATCATACTCCGTTCCCTAGGGAAGAGAAAGAGTCCATCTTTTTATAAATAGCTGCAGGAGATTTCTGGAGTGGCTCATGCCCCTCCTGTGCTAAACCCATGGAGCTTAAGACCTAAGAGGCTCACTTTCCACTGCAAAATAACATTCACCTTCAGCCCCACAAATGTGAATGGGGCTGCCTCCACGCACCTCAACTAGAAAGAGAAAAGCAGCTTATAAAATATGCTCCCGCTTATGGAAGGAGAGAGATAAAAGGAAGAGCAACAGCAGTGCACAATGCACCTAAGAGAACCTATGGCCTCATCAAAACCTTTTTTTTAAAATGTCAGAAGTCACTAGAAAAGCTGAAATAAGGAAAAAAGTAACACTTAAAGGAAGTGAATGATGGGCAGAGAACAACTGGGGAATTTGAGAAGTGTCAGTCACTCAATAATGCCTCATTCATCCAATACTGTTATCACAGAGATAAAGTTGGTAATAATGCATTAAATTGAAAATGTGTTTAATTCATTTAAGGGGATTTAATTCATTTTTTCTTGGTTAAGAATCAGTGCACAAGAGCCTTAATGGACATAACTATTATATAAAAGGTTTCAGAACCAGAGTTCAAATTCACTCCAATAACATACCCTGGAAAACTTCACAAAGTAATTCCGGATATTAATCTATCCAGTCTCTCAGGAAGAGGCTGCCATATATGTGCACACACCACCCAAATGCCCAAATACTGGTTATATTAACCCTTTCGAGTGTTCAGAAGACAGATTATAATCGCCCAACAATACCTCCCACATAGAGTTCCAAGGGATCTGCTTGACGTGTCTAACAGTGCCACACAGAACCCAGCCCCACGTGTCACTCTCAGGAATACCAAAGAGCACACAACAAATCCTCCCTCCCTTTGGCATCAAGACGTCAAGTCTTCAGCTGGGCACCGTGGCCCACGCCTGTAACCCAACCCTTCGGGAGGCTGAGATGGGAGAAATGCTTGAGCTTGGCAGTTTGAGACCAGCTTAGGCAACACAGCAAGACTTTACCTCTACTAAAAATTAAAAAATTAAAAAATGAACTCAGCATGGTGGTACATGCCAGTATTCCCAGATACTTGGGAAGCTGAGATGGGAGAACCACTTGAGCCCCAGAGATCAAGGCTGCAGTGAGCTATGATTGCACCACTGAGCTCCATGCTAAGCAGTAGAGGAAGACTCCATCTCAGGGTGGGAAAAGAGTTTGAGTCTCCCAAGCATCCCGTGCAAAGCCTATGCAAAGCCCCTTGCTGGGGATGTGCAACCACGGCAAAATACTCCTAACTACTTGGGGACAGGATATCACAGAAATATTCACTGTGCTCAGTAAAAGGGTGGCTCTGATGGAAACCAGTTCTGGGCTTGTCACAGGCTGTTGCCACCTTATTGAGTCATGCTTGCCTTTCTGCTCCTTGCAGAAACTGTTCCATGAAACCTTATTGATTTTTGCATATTTTATTTCCTACAGGATTATTTCATGAGGCACACTGCTTGCCTATGCTACAATATGACTGGTGGTCACTGGCCCAATATTGGTTGAAAAAAATTACTGGGCAAAAGATAAAATAAGTATTCAATTGTTCAGAAAAATATCCAAACTGTGGATGTGCTGATTTTATTCATTTACAGTGAAGTTAAATTAATAGCGTCATTCAAAGTCCTGCCTATGACCTAGCAGAAAGAATTAAAGGTACTGAAAAGGGGTTTTGGTAAAATCTGTATGTTTCAATAGAAAAAACCATGCTATGGAGAATAACCCTCTAGTCGAAGCCGAATTTATATAAAACAGGCTTAATAAATACAACGCAGTTTATAAAGGTTACATACATGAGACATTTTGCTTGAATTAATCCATAGATTTAATGTCCCCCCCAGCAAACTCCACAGACAGTACAATTCAAATCTCTGTTTAAATCTTTGTCCCTCCTCCCCCTACCCCAGTCTCTCTTTCTCCAACACACACAAGCTACTAAGTAGGTGTCTCTCAGGAAGCTAAGGCTCAGGTTATTTCCATTGCAACTCTAATGCTTTATGAATCAAGCACAAATGCATACATCCACTCCTTACAAACAGGCTTTGCCCAAGAAATTCATTTGTAAGCAGACTATATAGAAATCATAATAAACGTTCTTAAGGGAAACTATGTACTTCAAGTAATTTGCATCCCCAGGCTATTCATAATGAAGCAACATAACACACTGTATCCTCACAGTTAGCACAGTAACACATGTACAACAGAAACCAACTACCAGATTAAAACGCTACCAGGGGAAAATTCAGTTTATCTTGCATTTTGAGGTCTTATCTTCATTCATATCTCAACTCCAACACGCCAAAGGGCAGCTCCCAGGGCCTAGAGGAACAAGGACTAGAGATCCAGAAAGGTGGTGGGGGTGTGTGTGAGGGGTATTTGGCTACTGCAGATCCCTAAGCTGGGTATTTCTGATTCCAGTTGGCTCTCTCATTGCCTTTCCCTCAACCCCACCTCCGGGTTCCACCTGCTTCCTATTATTCCAAACTCACCAAGTCCCACAGAAACTCAGGAATAATCACTCTCTCTGGACAATCTGTTGCCAAAGAATGTAATATCGCAGATATTCCCTGAAACAGGAACACACCTTGAGGTTTTCTTAACAACTTTATAGCTCCTATCCCTTCAGGCACTTGTGTCTTCTGTTTCCAACCCTTTTTAACCCAATCATTCTTTCCTCCCTAGTCTACCATCACCCTCCCCTTATCATCGTAAACTCTAGGGGAAGAGAAACATCACAGGAAGGGATCCAGTAAAGCATCACTGTGACACCGAAAGGGGCTCAGGTATCCACAGCATTTAATCACAACAGGGCGGGTGTGGGGGCAGAGGATGAGCTTGTGGTAGGAAATGCAGAGAAAGGAGGCGCTGGCACCTCAGGCCAGGAGCTGAGGCCAGGAGGAGAGGTCATGGTAACACAGGAGGGGCAGTGGCCACGTGGAGGACCGAGGAGTTACAGAGGCAGAGTTATCCCCTTCTCTGCAGCCTGTCTTGGAAAGGCCAACACATGAGAGCACACCTGGGCTGGAGCAGAAGGGGCATGAGTGCGGTGGTCTGGGGGAGAAGAGTGGTCCCAGCAGCTGACCATGGAAGGGGTAGGAAGGGGTAGGAAAGGGAGACCTACGTGACCGTGAACTTGCTGAGGGCTCCCGTGTGCCTGGTGACCCTTTAAATCTCCCTTCCTGAACTAACTCATGGAGCCCTACTCACGAGCTAGGTGCTGTTATTTGCAGATGGAAAATGGAGCACAGAGAAGCAGAGTGATTTGGCCAAGCCCTGGAGAGAAAGCTTCACTCTCTTGCCTGCCACCTCCTACCAGCATCCTGGAAAACACCAGATGATCAAGGGGGGTTATGACAGAGAAAGCCAGGCTAGAAGCCTCATGGGAACACTCACCAGCTCCAAGGACTGAGATTGAATCTTTAGCCTCCTCAAGTCTCAGGGTCCTTAACTGTCACATGTGGGTAATGACTGCTGAGAATTAAATTCATGGGGAAACCTCCCAGGGCATCTGACTTAGAGCAGGTACTCCGTAATCAGCAGCTGTTATTACTGTTGTTGTTAAAATTTGGGAGTCTGTATTGCTTATGTTTCTTCCAGTGAGGAATGTGCTACAAATCAGAAGTGAATATCTTAACCTCACTGCAGATTCACGTTGAATATTAAAAAATATTAGAGTCACACATTGAAGGAAACTTAGGAGACAGTTATAATACCAATAAGCTAATAAACTGTTCTCTATTCTAACACATTTCTCGTTTCTTATATTTAGAGTTTAACTTCCTATCCAACTCATCAAAAACTTTCCTCAAGATTAGCTGAGATCTTTTGATTTTCCATATGTAACTTCAACAATTCAACCTTAGTCCTTTGTCAAACAATAGGATTGAGCACGACAGAAAAAAATCTGAAGTGTGTCACCAATTTCAGGCTCATTTCCTATGACTTGAATTCAGTGAAGAATTAAAAATGAGGACAACTCTTTGCTTTAATCCTTACAAAGGCAGAGCTTCTGTAAGAAAGGCAGGCTATGTTTTCCATATGCAGTGAGGTTCATCCATTTAAATTAAGAAGACACAGATTTCATCTCAGAAATCACTGGGTGGAATCTCACAGTAAATAAGTTCTATTTTCCCCACTGTTAAGACCAAATCTAACTTGCCTCTCCATGGATGGAGAGGGCCTCCTAGACCAGCACCCCCGCCCCGCTTCTCCTCTGTGCCCTCAGCCACCTCCGTCTGCATCGCTTCATCACATGGCTCTAATTATCCAAGGGAGTGCCAGAAAACACGGAAAGGGAAAATTGAATTCCATGCTGTCAATTTTGTTTCTAGTTCACAGATTTGATGAAATAGAGATGAAGAAAGAAATATTGGCAAACACACGGTTTGGAGACTGCCTATAACACAATCCCTCAAGCTCCATCCATCGCTCACAACCACCAGGGTTCGGTGTGTTATGAATATGCATAAGATGCAGGGACACAGGGACACGCGTCTTCCTTGGGACAGCAGGGAAGATGTGCTACTCTATCTTTGTAGTGAGTAAAAAGAACTATGAATCTGAGGAGTAAAACATAAAAGGTTATGTCTGCACCTGCAAGGTAAATTATGGGGGACAAAACCTACACCCATTTAACCAATGGTAACATTACATAGAGTCTAACCACACTGCATCAAATATTATGAAGCCAAAAATCGCATCTATTCAAATATTACTTATATGTGATTCTTCAAACACATAAACGTCAGCAACACGACACAGGCACACATCACGCCATGATGCCAGTCTTAGCAGATTATGCTATGTTTATCTTTCATTTCTCAACAGAGTGGTGCACTTGTTTATTCACTTGGGGGCTTCCAAAAATAACTTTGATGGCAACAACAAAAAAAGAAATGCAAGCAATCACATGAGTGGCACAGACACACCTTTTTTTCTAGCTGCCTTTTTGATATTTTAGTAACTTTAATTAGACATCCAGAAATCCCTTATTGTGGGACACACAACATGGGCGGGAGGTGGTGGGGGCTGGATAAATAGAACGACTTGTGGATGGGGCATGAACAAGCTTCTTAAAAACCTGTACATATCAGCTGTTTTTAATTTAAAGCAACAACTAAAGCGTCAAAGAACAGCTGAATATCCTGCATTGTAATAAACATTAGTCACGTTAACTTGCAGAAAGTTTACTGTTTCTGCTTTCTGTATTTGCTGACCATGCTCCACGGCAGTGTAAGAAGAAAGAGTCTTCCTGAAAGAGATATGGCAGTAGACATCTCATCACAAACCTACCCTATACCAGCACAAGAAAAAACATTCAACACTTCCAACTTTGAAAACTGAAATCTGTGAAGAAGCGTGAACACTTGGAAGCAGACCCAGGTCTAGCATAGGAGAAAAATCTAGGATACAAAACGAAAATGGCTTATTTCATGATGGGCACCACTGCCCAAAGCAAGACTCTCAAAAAAAGCACTGCCCAGGTGCCACAGATGAAGGAGATACGACCTGTAGCTACCCCAAAGGGAGGTGGGTAAGGCAGGGGGTCACAAACCCTTGGCACAGAACACAATGCAGTCAGGGAAAATGAGAAAGAAAAAGAAAAAAAAAGTTTTGTCTTCCAAAAAGCAACCTTCTCCCCATAGGTTCTCCCTTCCATCCCTAGCACAATTTTAGGCTTTTGCATCATCTTACCAGCTGGTGTATTACCCTGTGCTTTGTAAACAGAGATTATAAATTCACCTCCACATTACAAAGACAACAAAAATAAGGTCATCTAAATTTAAAGAGAAAGGGGGAAAATAAATGAAGAATGACCTTACCACAAGTAGTGCCTTCACTCTACGGAGCAGCCAGAGTCTCTGGCCACAGCCCAGCACGGCACTGCACTGCACAAAGTAATACAGAATGTGGTCGTGGCTCCATCTTCCAGCACAATGATGCCCTTTTTGCTCATAAATCAATCCATTGATTTTTTAAAAATTTTTTTCAGCCGGGCACGGTGGCTCAAGCCTGTAATCCCAGCACTTTGGGAGGCCCAGATGGGCGGATCACGAGGTCAGGAGATCAAGACCATCCTGGCTAACACGGTGAAACCCCGTCTCTACTAAAAAATACAAAAAACTAGCTGGGCGAGGTGGCGGGCGCCTGTAGTCCCAGCTACTCGGGAGGCTGAGGCAGGAGAATGGCGTGAACCCGGGAGGCGGAGCTTGCAGTGAGCTGAGATCCAGCCACTGCACTCCAGCCTGGGCAACAGAGCCAGACTCAGTCTCAAAAAATAAATAAATAAATAAATAAATTTTTTTCGTTGCTATATTTTTATTTGTAGACTCTCCTTCCCCCAAATTAGTTTGCAATTAATTTTAATGCCCTTATCATTCCTTGCAGGTTGTGGTCCTTTAGTGTTTGTTATCTGTAATTGATTAATTAATCTTGTTTCTGGGTCTGCTGACTAGCTCTCGCCCAGTGGATTTTCTTTTTTGTTGTTATTGTTGTTTTGTTTTGTTTTGTTTTTGTTTTTGAGATGGAGTCTTGCTCTGTTGCCCAGGCTGGAGTGCAGTGGTGCAATCTCAGCTCACTGCAAGCTCCGCTTCCCGGGTTCATGTCATTCTCCTGCCTCAGCCTCCTGAGTAGCTGGGACTACAGGCGCCCGCCACCACACCCGGCTAATTTTTTGTATTTTTAGTAGAGATGGGGTTTCACCATGTTACCCAGGATGGTCTTGATCTCCTGACCTCGTGATCCACCCGTCTCAGCCTCCCAAAGGGCTGGGATTACAAGCGTTGAGCCACTGCGCCCAGCCCTCACCCAGTGGATTTTCTAATGTGCTTGTAATATTTGTCTGTGAGCTCATAATAATTCAGAATCCTTTATCCTCACGGAAGTCCCCTGGGTTGTGGAGACATCCCTGATGAGGTCATAGGGGGTATCTTAATTTGCAGACCAAATTTGACATGAGTTTCTGAGCTTGGTGCTTCCACACAATGAAAATTTGGCCCATCAGACAGAAAAGGGAAAGCTAGGGCCCAGTTTCCACCATGGGTTCAGTTCAGAGTATGTCCAGTGGGATGCCCCACCCAAGTCTCAGCCCACTTCTGGTATGCCACTAGGCTGGCAGCCTGCAGCCTCTGCTTAAAACTGTAGACCCCCACTACACGTATCTTCTCAAGTTATTCTCCTTGCCATTCAATGCTGTGGCCTCGCTTCTCATTTCTGACATCTGAAGAATTCCCTTTCTTGATTTTAAGCTTGAGTGTATATTCTTAAAATACTTTTAACATTACAAATATGGTATGTTTTTCTAGTCTTTGATTTAGGATTGAAGGGAGCTATCCATTTTAACTGATTCTGCCATTCTGAAAAAAAGACAACCTCCTCACTTAACCTCCAAACTCCCTTTTATCATCTTCATAGTAAATTTACTAAGCATTTACTTTTTACAAATATTAGTACTCAGTTCTGTATACACTTTGTACAGGAAAGTATAAACCATGTCTTTCTGTCCTCCAAGAAGTTACAGTCCAGACTAAAAGATAAGACAGCTGCACATGAAACAAGTATTGAGTAAATAATACAATCACCAAGGGTTAATACTTGAGAAAAATTGCTTCTCAACCTGCTGTCAAAAGACGGAGTGGGAATATGAAGCTCAACTCTCAAAACTCCTCAGGCTTCAAGAGTGTTTTAGAAAGTTTTTTATCTCAATTGTACCAAGATGGAAGTGAAAGAGCTCATAAACAGAAGCACAGCAGGTTACTGAAGAGGTTCAGAAATCTTATAAGGCACTGAAGAGTTGGTAGCAATCATTCTGGAAAGAAATGGGTAGAAATTGCTAGGGAAGAAATGATGAGCCGTGGTGAGAGTGTGAACGTGGGCCGCCAGCACGGCAGAGACATCAGAGATAATGAGGGCGGGTTAAGAGATGTTAAGTTCACAAAACTGTTATAAATGTGAAAAACAAAGCTGGAAAAGGAAGTAGGAAAAGGTGTCAGATTTGGAGATGTGCTCCAAGTCATCTGCAGAGATGTGTTGGTGAAGGCTGAGTAGCGAACAGCAGCACCTCCGAGAAGAGGATAAAGACGGAGAGTGACTTCAAGTGCTTCTGTCACTTTTAACATAAATAAAGCCAATCAGGGAAATAATCACACTCGGATATATTTTCCATTGGCTCAATCTGAAATTGGACCCTTAAAAGAACAGAGATGCCCCATTTTCAAACATTAAGGCACAAATGACAGAAATGCTGGGAGCAGAATGTCATTACGTATCAATGTCTAAAGAACGGGATGATTCTAATGAACATCTGTATTTTAATGAAGATAATGTGATGGAAAAGCATTTACTGGAAGTGAGATTAAATCTGCTGACAAAGACTGAAAGAGACAGTCAGTTGCTCAAGGGAAGAAAGTGATCTAAAATAAAAGCATGATTTTCTTTCATTATTATATAAAGTTTAATTAAATATTTCCATTTTCAAAGTCAGGCAAATGATGTCAATTACCAAAAGCCTTTGTGCTGATTTTAAATGAAAATTTGACAGAACATAGACATGTACACCTTAAGATTTCAAATCCAGGCTCATTTGTAGAGAACAATCAGAGAACAGCAATCATATGATAGATTTTTAGATCCAGACTAATGATAACATATGACAGAGAAATTTACACAGTGACCCCATTTAAACAGTTTTAATTGAATTTTGGTTACAAAGCTCAGAGCCCAGCTCTCAAAACATACTGCTATTTACAGAAGCAAGCTTTCAGAGTTGCCTAAATAGCAGGTTAGTCAACTATTCACTCTGGCCGGCCCAGGATCTCATCTCCCTGGCCACAGTGACTGGCTCAGAAATGAACACAAAACTCAAAGTGGTCCACTGAGACTCAACTCTAGCGACTTCTACTTGAACTACTGCCAGCCCACCCCCCTCAAGCGTTGGGGTGTGTGATCCAGGAGGGTAATGCCCACAGCTGTTGCTGACATCTTAGCTCCACAAGGGAAGAGTCCACCCTGACCGATGATGAAGTCAACGCAGAGGACAGCAGCAATGGCATCATTTGAGCCTCTGGACCCTGCTATACCTAAGCGAGTACCTTTGGAATTTTCACTTACATAAACCAGTAAATCCTCTTGTGTAAGTTTAGGCTCACCTGGGTATTCACCAGATGAAAGAGTCTTCATCCAAATATTGATCAATATCTTGAATAGCCTGTAATCAAATTCTTTTCAGAATTGCTTTTTTGATCTTCTGCCTACACATAAAGACATTCTTTTTTTTCTTTACTGTCTCAGATTTCGGGTTAAGCTCTGATAATTCTAAGTTAGTTAGCTTCAATTTATCGTCAGTGAAGTAGGCATGTGTTGTCAGTGAAGAGCCTCCAAATGCAGGTAGAGGAAGTTTTTACTAACTCAAATCTAATTATATTAATATCATTCTTTAACAGCCCCTCATTTTCCTTAGAATGAAATTCAATCACATTTATGACTGGCTTCCTTCTTCAGCCCCTTCTCTTCTCACCTCCTTCCCCATGGGCTAACCTTCAACCATGCTAAATTTATTTCAGCTCCACATACACACTTTGTTGTTTTGTCTGCTGTAGTATGCAGAGTAATGGCAGCCCCAATGATGTCCGTGTCTTAATCCCCAGAATGCATGAGGATGTTAAGTTACATGGAAAGATGGAATTAAAGTTGCTAATCAGCTGACCTGGAGATGGGGAGATTATCCAGGTGGGCTCGACATAATCACAAGAGTCCTTAGAGTGGAAGGACCAAGGCAGGAGGCCGGGGTTAGGGATTTAAAGATGTCCAGCTCCTGGCTTTGAAGATAAAGAAGCACAAGCCAAAGACAGCAAGCAGCCTTTGTAAGCTGGAAAAAGTAAGGAAACTGACTCTCCCTGAGAGCCTCCAGAAGCAATGCAGCCCTGCCAGCACTCTGAGTTTAGCCCAGTGAGATGCATTTGGAGATTTCTAGTCTCTAGAATAGTAAGATAAGAAGTTTTTTTCTTAATTGAAGCTACAAAGTGTGTGGTAACTTGTTACAACACCAATAACCTACCAATATATTTGTCTAGAACATTCTTTCTTTCCCCATCCTCCCACCATAAATGCTTACAGTCCTGGCGGTCTCAGATTGGATACCACCCCCTTTCTGAAGTGTTGTATGACCACCCATGTTAGGTTCCCCTCTTCCGTGCTTCCGTAACACCCTGTATTACCCAGCACTGACGTCTGATAATTCTAATTGCCATTATACAATTAGAATTATTTGTCTATATCCCCAATAAACTGTAACTTTCCTGAGGTTTTTACGTTTGAATATATTCTACACAGCAGAGTGCATGAGACGTAACAGTTTTTCAATCATCATTTGTTGAGTGAATGATGTAATCAATGACTGAATCAAAGAATCAATAAAGAGATGTCATACTTTCTGTAGAAATGAAATACACTGGCTTTCTTATGGCAAGAAAAAAATCAATTTACTAGGAAATCGGATTCAAAAGTGACATAATCACTTGTTCAGATTTATCTAGGAGTCTTTCCAAATTGCAATACAGCGTTAAATACTACACATTTGTAATAACGGCAGTGGGCTGTCATATTAGAAGTATCAGAAAACAGGGCAGAAATAAACTATATTTCCCTGAAATGCTGACGCCAACGACTATCTGATGTCCTCTGTCACCAGGGCTACCCTTTGTCCCCATGTCTCAGTGGTAATCCTCCATGAACAAACCCCATCCAACCCTCTGGAGTTCCAACAACCTTGCCTAGGTGACGTGGCATCATCTCCACCATCCTCTGCCCTTAACTTTGAAAGCTCTGAAATCATTTACTGGGTTAAATAAAACAATTCCCTGACCCAGTGGTGGCCCCTTGGAAAGAGGCACATTTACTCCTTTCTCCAGGGATACAGGAAACAGCAGCGGGACCCTAAGCAAACAGAATCAGAAAGTGAAACGGGTGCTGAGTGGACCTCCCAAGGTGATGATCCTCAGGAAACAAGTGGCAAGTGAAGCTTTGGAGCTGCAGCAAACTGGAAAAGGTCAGTTAGAGCCTCAGAGAAGGAAGGGGGAGAAGGAGAAAATTCTTCTGCCCAAAGGCTGCTATCCCTAAGAGAAGGAAGGACATAGGATATTTCTAAATGTGCTTTCTCCACTATACTCTCCAATATAGTAAGCACTAGCTATATCTGCCTATCTAAATTTAAAATTTATTAATTAAAATTAAACCTTCAGTTCCTCAGTGATGCTAGCCAGGTTTCATGTTCAATGGTCACATGCACCTAGTGGCTACCATACTGGACAGCACAAATATACAATCATGCACCACACAACTGCATTTCAGCCAATGATGGACTACGTATACAAGGATGGTCCCATGAGACTTTAAGGGAGCTGAAAAATTCCTATCATCTAGTGAGCGACACTGCAGTCATCCTATCACAGTGCAACGCAGTGCTCCTGTATTAGTGGTGCTGCTACTGTAAAAAGCAGTGAGTCATGTAAAAATACAGCACATACATTATGTACGGTACATAATACTTGATAAAGGTAATAAATGACTATGTTACTGGTTTATGAATTTGCTATAGTATGCTTTTATTGTTATTTTAGAGTGAACTCCTTCTACATATGAAAAAAAAAATGTGAAACAGCCTCAGGTAGGTCCGTCAGGAGGTATCCAGAAGAAGGCATTGTTATCCTAGGAGATGACAGCTCTATGCATGTTACCGCCTCTGAAGACCTTCCTGTGAGTGGGACAAGATGTGGAGGTTGAAGACAGTGATATATCGATGACCAGTTCTAGGCCTAAGGTAAGATGTGTGGTCTTACTTTTTAACAAAAATGTTTAAAAAGTTAAAAAAAAGAATAAATTTTTAAAAATTGAAAAAGGCTTAGAGAATAAGTATACAAAGAAGCCAGGCACAGTGGCTCAGAACTGTAATCCCAGCACTTTGGGAGTCCGGGGTGGGCAGATCACAAGGTCAGGAGATCGAGACCATCCTGGCTAACACAGTGAAATCCCATCTCTACTAAAAATACAAAAAATTAGCCAGGCGTGGTGGCGGGCACCTGTAGTCCCAGCTACTCAGGAGGCTGAGGCAGGAGAATGGCATGAACCTGGGCAGTGGAGTTTGCAGTGAGCCGAGATCGCGCCACTGTGCTCCAGCCTGGGCGACAGAGCGAGGCTCCATCTCGGGGGGAAAAAAAAATAGAACAAGTATATAAAGAAAGAAGTTATTTTTGTACAGCTGCATGTTTGTGTTTTAAGCTAAATGTTATTGCAAAAGTCAAAGTTTTTAAAAAAATTATAAATTTATAAAATAAAAATATTACAGTAGGCTAAGGTTAATTTATTATGGAAGAAAATATTTTTAAATAAATTTAATGTAGCCTAAGTGCATAGTGTTTATAAAGTCTACAGTAGTGTCAAGTAATGTCCTAGGCCTTCCCATTCACTCACCACTCGCTCACTGACCCATCCAGAGCAACTTCCAGTCCTGCAAACTCCATTCATTGTAAGTGACCTATACAGCTGTGCCGGTTCTATCTCCTATGCCATATTGTCTAAGTCTTCTATGTCGTCATATGTTTAGATCCATTAATACTTATCATTGTGTTACAAATACCTACAGTATTCAGTACAGTAACATGCTGTACAGGTTTGTAATCTAGGAGCAACAGGGTATACCACACAGCCAACATGTCTTATATGCTCTACTATCTAGGTTTGTGTGAGTACACTCTATGATCTTTGCACAACGGTAGAACTGCCTGAACAATGCGTTCTCAGAATGTATCCCTATTATTAAAAGATACATGAGTATATGACCGACTGGAATCTTTAAATTGGATAACTAAGACTTGGATTACTTCTTTGAAAATTCTTATTCAATTATTTGATTTGTTCATTCCATGATACTCCAACCTGTCAAACCGGTAGCCTTAAATTAACAGGAAAACTTGCTTTCTGGTATTTTGTATTGCATGTGATGGCTACAAATAAACTTTGAAACTTATTAACTATATCCTCTGATGCATCTGACCTTGCCCTCAGCCACTCCCTTTAGAGTAATAAGAGCTTACCATTGCCCCAGTATCATGCACATGGTTCCATTGCATTGAAAGAAAAACATTAATTTATAAACAAAAGATTGATAAACATATTTTCAGTCATTTCTCAGAATGGATGTATCCCTGTGATTAAGCAATGCATGGCTGTTAACATTTCCATCATGACCAAAAATGGCATTGGGCAGTGCTATAACAGATTTAGTGTATGCTTTGGCACTCACCTGGGTATTTAACGTAAGTGCTATCAATTGAAGGGGGGAGATTTAATGTTTCTAATGTTCATACTAGTAATAGGTACAATTAATGTGGGCTTGCAGTAGCTGGGACAACTTTATTGCTTAGGATACACCTAGATTCATATTTGTAAGATGCCCAAATCCAAATATCCCACAACATTTACTAGATTTAGGGCAGGGTAGTATCCTGTCACTTTCATAGATACTGCCATGCCTTGTACTCCAATTAAAGGTAAGGATAGCATAAAGGGGTCTTAGTAAATACCATTATTTCATGATTAATGATGTTTCATTGAAATATTTCCTTTTAAGATCAGGAACAAAATAAGGATGTTATCTATTTATATAAAAATTCCAAATAATCTACAGAAAAACTTAAAGAATTTGTAACTGAAGTTAACAAGGCAGGAAGATACATGTTCAACACACAAATGTAGAATACATTTCTATGTATCAGCAACATTTTTTTTAAAAAGACAACATTTATAATTGCATCAAAAAATGTCAACTACCAAGAATAAATCTAACCAAAGGTGTTCAAGGAATTATCAGTTAAATAGATCATATATATTCTTTAAAAGGTATATATATTGATGCCTCAATTAGCAAGAATAATGAAGATCTAAAGAAATGGGGATATCGTAACCACTGATTAAAAGACATGATATATTGCAGATATTAATCTTTCCGAAATTGGTCTATAGATTTAATATAACCAAAGCCTTACTTGACAACCTCCCTTTAAGGTACGCACAGAAATGCCAGTAGTACTGGCTATGACTTGAATGTGTGTGTCTCTCCAAAATTCATATATTAGAACTTAACTTCTGAGGTGATGGTATGAAGAACGGGGGAACTTAGGAGATGACTGGGCCCTGAAAGTTCTGTCCTCACGGATAGGATTCATGTCCTTATGAAAGAAGCTTCAGAGAGCTCCATCTGCCCTTTTGTCCTTCCTCCTTCTGCCATGTGAGGATGCAGCAGCAAGGCACTCTCTAGGAAGTGGTGAGCCTTCACCAGACACAAAATCTGTCAGTCCCTTGGTCTTAGATATCCCAGTCTCCAGAACTGTGGGAAATAAATTCCTATTATTTATAAGTTACTCAGTCTTGGGTATTTTGTTATAGCAACACAAACAGACTAAAACAGTATCTAAGATACTCTTAACATGAAAAGGGACAAGGTGGGACTTGGTCTAGCAGATATCAAAACACAGCATACAACCAGAGTTGTCAAGACTGTGTAATTACTGATGCAAAAATTGACAAATTAAGCAATGGAACAGAATGAAGAACCCAGACACATACATACATGTATATGTTTATGTATTTACATTTATTTATGACAAAGGTACAGAACAGAAAATAGTGGTCTTTTAAATTACGGTGTTGGAGAATGTGAGTTTCCATATTGGAAGTTAGCAGAAAGCAAGAAGAGTGTTAAGAAGACATAAGGAGAGAGAAGGAGAAAGGAAGAGGGAAAATGAATTTGCCCCTTATTTCACATCACGCACAAAAAAAAAAAAAAAAATGGTCTAAAGAAAAAACAAAAATCAGAGCTGAACTGAAGGAGACTGAGACACAAAAACCATAAAAAAAAGATCAGTGAATCCAGGAGCTGAATTTTTTGAAAAAAATGAGATAGATAGACTGCTGGCTAGACTAACAAAGAATAACAGAGAAGAATGTATCCAAACCAACACAATTAGAAATAACAAAGGGGATATAACCATTGACCCCACAGAAACACAAATAGCCATCAAAGACTACTATGAACACCTCTATGCACACAAACTAGAAAATTTAGAAGAAATGGATAAATTCCTGGACACATACATCCTCCCAAGACTGAACGAGAAAGAAATTGAATCTCTGAACAGACCAATAATGAGCTCTGAAATTGAATCAGTAATAAATAGCCTAAAAACAAGCAAAAAAAGTCCCAGACCAGACAGATTCGCAGCTGAATTCTACTAGATGTACAAATAAGAGCTGGTACCAATCCTACTGAAACTCTTCCAAAAAATTAAGGAGGACAGTCTCCTCCCCAACTCATTCTATGAGGCCACCATCATTCTAATACCAAAACCTGGCAGAGACACAACAAAAAAAGAAAATTTCAGGCCAATATTCTTGATGAACATTGATGCAAAAATCCTCAACAAAATACTAGCAAACCAAATTCAGCAACACATCAAAAAGCTAATCCACCATGATCAAGTAGACTTTATCCTTGGGATGCAAGGCTGGTTCAACATATGCATATCAATAAACATGATTCATCATATAAATGGAACTAAAGTCAAAAACCACATATTCATCTTGGCAGATGAAGAAAAGACTTTTGATAAAATTCAATATCCCTTCAGGTTAAAAATTCTCAACAAACTAGGTACTGAAGGGACATACCTTAAAATGTAAGAGTCATCATCTATGATGAACCCACTGCCAATATCTTACTGAATGGGCAAAAGCTGGAAGCATTCCCTTTGAAAATCAGAAAAAGACAAGGATGCCCTCTCTCACCACTCCTATTCAACACAGTGTTGGAAGTCCTGGCCAGAACAATCAAACAAGAGAAAGAAATAAAGGGCATCCAAAAAGAAATAGAGGAAGTCAAATCATTCTTGTTTGCAGATGACATTATTCTACATCTAGAAAACCAATGAGAAAAGAGTTTCACAGAAGAGGAACTCTAAATGGCCATAAACATTAAATTGTGTTCGACTTACTTGCAAATAAGGAAAATACAATTTTTAACCACAATGAGATTCTACTGCATACCAATCAGCTTGATAATTTAAATTGATAATTTAAATTGACAATACTCAGCATTGGAAAGATGTGGGACAAGAGTGACATTCCATCATTGTTACTGGAAATGAAAATTACTATAACCATCCTAGAGAAAAACTGTCAGTACCAAAAATAAGGCAGAAGTTACATACTGTATACTCAATCCAGTCTTTGCATGATTATGTTCATTAGGACATATACACAAGAATATTTACAGTAGCACTGTTTCATGGCAGCTAAAACCAGAAATAAGCCAAGTATATATTAAATATATACTTAATTATATATTAAATAAATA
>NW_012104843.1:1012834-1015964 GCF_000951045.1 Mandrillus leucophaeus | reverse complement strand
ACATATTTAGAGGGTTTGGTTTTTTTTTTTTTTACTGTTTCAAAAGAACAGGTAACATGAACACTGAAATCACTCTGCCACATAATGAGCTTTAAAATATCTAGTCCAATTCCCTTATTTACTGGTTGGTTAAGTTGTCTACCCTTTTCTGGGAATGGCATTAATGGAGTTCATCTATTTATTTTTTAAACATTTTTAAAACTTCAAACAGTGATTTTGCTATGACTGCACTTGCAATATTTTCATTTTCAAGATTGAGCAATGAATTTCTGTCTAAAATAATTAATTAAAGTAAAATTGATATACTTTGCCTGGATTTTCAAAATACCATATACCATGAATTCTTACACTAATTATTTTAGTGGCAATTCAGGCAACAAATAAAACTTTCTTATTTAAGCAAATGTTCACACAAATCACAAGGACCTGAAGAAAAATAATAAAGCAAAGATTATAAAGAAAACTCAAACTATCCACCGTAATCTGTCATTATAAACACCTTGGTTATATCTCAGACACTGTGTATGGTTCCTTAATGCAATTGTATGATATAGTTTCGTCATCTGACTTTCCCTTAGTTAATATTTAAACCACTTTAAATGTCAATAAACGTATATTTCCAGCTCCTCTTTAAAGGTTTGTGTATTCTAACATGAAGACACACTGTACAAAGTTTAACCAACCCTAGGCTGCTGGACATTTATTTCTATTTATATATTATATAATCCTAAAGATAGAGAACACATTAAATTGTCTAAAGAGTAAATTGTTTCAAAAGTAATGTTATGCATTTCTATGAAATATACAGAATAGGCAAATCAAGAGAGACCGAAAATAGATAAGTGGTTGCTGGGAGCTGGGGAAGGGGAGAGAAAGGGAAGTGACTGCTTAATGGGTATAGGGTTTCCATTCAGAGGGATGAGAATGTTCTAGAACTAGATAGTGGTAATGGTTGTACAACACTGTGACTTTATTTTAGCACAATAAAAAATTAATATTGGAACTGAAACACAAGCAAGAAATTTCTAAAAATAAAAATCACTAAAAATATTGCCAATACTCTATGGTTCACCCATATTCCTCCAGTTTTACAAATCAAAACTCAGAACAGGTATTTGAGATATTCACTTTGAACTACATTGTTATCTTGACCAGCAGGTGCTTTCAAACAACTTTTCAGAGACTGGCAAATCAAAAGCAGAAACACAAATTCAGTATTAAACATCTTGAGTTTGAAGTATCTGACTAGTAGGCTACTAAGAACACAAGTGTGACTGCAGAGAAAGCTACTAGTGGTAAAAGAACAATAAAGAATATTTACAAAATATTACATTATTTAATAAATTCTTACTAATACCAAACATCAAGATTATGAGAAAATGGCCCAAAAATTTATTTTTTATTGTTTTAGACAGTCTAGCTCTGTCACTCAGACTAGATTGCAGTGGCGTGATCTCAGCTCACTGCAACCTCTGCCTCCTGGATTCAGGCAATTCTCCTGCCTCAGCCTCCAAGTAGCTGGGATTACAGGCACATGCCACCATGCCAGGCTAATTTTTGTATTTTTAGTAGAGGTAGGGTTTTGTCATGTTTCCCAGGGTGGTGCTAAACTCCTGACCTTGGGTGATCCACCCGCCTTGACCTCCCAAAGTGCTGGGATTACAGGCGTGTTGAGGTAATTTTTTAATTGGAGATTAATTTGATTGCAGACGCATTGAGGTAATTTTTAAAGAAGTTTTGTTTGCAATTGTGATAAAATACACATAAAATTTACCATCTTAACCTTTTTTTTTTTTTGAGACGGATTCTTGCCCTGTGACCCAGGCTAGAGTGCAATGGCACGATCTCGACTCACTGCAATCTCCTCCTCCCGGGTTCAAACGATTCTCCCACCTCAGTCTCCCGAGTAGCTGGGATTACAGGTGCCCGCCACCACGCCCAGCTAATTTTTGTATTTCTAGTACAGATAAGGGTAAAAAGTGTACCCATGCCTTCCTGCGCGCCTTTTTGAGCCATGTGGTCTAAGTTTGCACAGTAATGCAAGTGATTTTTGTTTAATCTTATAGGTTACGCATGTGTGTGTTTCTTTTCCTCAAAATTCAAAGTTAGGGGATCTGTACTGTGACCTGCAGCCTGGCCTGTGACTTGGGTGAGCATAAGGGGCACCTGTCATTCACATGCACTGGTCACATACAGGTTCAGCCAATCACCAGTGAACATCCATTAATGTGTATTTATATCGTGTGCTTGTTACCAATCACATCTGTTAAATCTACCATCTTTGTTACTGCTGTGTGATGTTTGAGCCCAAATTCACAAAAACAAATCCTGTTTCAAAAGTGGTTTACTCCTAGCACTTTGGGAGGCCAAGGCAGGAGGATCACTTGAGCCCAAGAGTTTGAGACAAACCTGAGCAAAATAGTGAAGCGCTCTCTCTATAAAAAATTTAAAAATTAGCTGGGTGTAGTGGCGCATGCCTGTAGTCCTAGCTACTTGGGAGGCTCAAACAGGAGGATTGCTTGAGGCCAGGAATTCAAGGTTCAGCGAGCTATAATCTTGCCACTGAATTTCAGCCTGGGTGACAGAACAAGATCCAATCTCTCTAAGAAAAAACAAACAAACAAACAAACAAAAAAGAAAACACAAGGAAAAAATAGCGACAAAAATAGTGATAATATTTTGGTCAACAAAACTTTACGTGATACAAATATACAATGTAATTTAGTATGTGTTCATTCAAAAATATCTGAAAGAGTGATGGTTTCACAGATTTTGCCAAAATAGAGAAAGTACAAATAGGAAAGCAGAAGATGAACAGCTGAAAGTCAGATGTAACTTGATCTGCAATGCGTCTACTGCAACTCCTCTGTAAACTGACCGTCACAACGCTCTCACAAACAACGACATGACAAAAAGTTTACAAAAGTTTCAAAGTGGCTTCTCTGGGTACTCCAATATAGCTTTTTTTTTTTTTTTCAGAACAAGCACATTAATTTCTTTTATAAACCTAAGAATGTTGTGAGGAAAGACAGAGAAGAACCCTGAGTTACAGAGGCACCATTCAAAATTGTTCTCAGAGGTTTAAAAAACAGAAACCGCACTTTGGGAGGCCGAGAGGGGCGGATCACGA
>NW_012104843.1:1009658-1011934 GCF_000951045.1 Mandrillus leucophaeus | reverse complement strand
ACTTACTTGCAAATAAGGAAAATACAATTTTTAACCACAATGAGATTCTACTGCATACCAATCAGCTTGATAATTTAAATTGATAATTTAAATTGACAATACTCAGCATTGGAAAGATGTGGGACAAGAGTGACATTCCATCATTGTTACTGGAAATGAAAATTACTATAACCATCCTAGAGAAAAACTGTCAGTACCAAAAATAAGGCAGAAGTTACATACTGTATACTCAATCCAGTCTTTGCATGATTATGTTCATTAGGACATATACACAAGAATATTTACAGTAGCACTGTTTCATGGCAGCTAAAACCAGAAATAAGCCAAGTATATATTAAATATATACTTAATTATATATTAAATAAATAAATACACACATACATACACACACAGGAATATCATTGAGCAACATAAACTAATTGCAGTTACACAAAACATTTTTAAAACTTAAACAATATTGAGAAAATAACTAAGACATAAGCTAATATACAGTGTATTATTCTATTTAGATAAAGTTAAAAATCAGTCAAAACTAAAATTATGTTATTGTATGCATGGGTATTAAAACTATGTATGTTTAGAAAAGAAATAACGTTATTAATGTAAAAGTCAAGATGGCGGTTACCTCTGGCAAGAGGAAGGCAGTTGTAACTGGGAAAGGTAATTGGGGGCTTCCTAGATATGAAGTGTTCCATTTCTTGACCTGGGTGATCATGAAGCAGAAATCAACCTCATAACTATTTAGCTATCCATTCATATTTTATTCACTTTAAGTATTTTACATTTCACAATAAAAAATGCTTTATAGAAATCAAAACTTCAATGGATCACATAAATATGAAAGATCCCACATCCAGGCAGCTTGAAAATTGCATACTTTGTCCTAGACTTTCTCTAAAAATTTTTAAATAAAATACACATAAAATAACAAGAATGAGTAATTATCATGTATAAGACATGGGTAGCACATGGTCAAGAAGTGACTGAAGAGCAGGTCTTTAAAAAGAACAGAATGCGAAGATACAAAAGCATTTCCTATGTCTGCTCTTAGTGTCATTATCAACCAATATTATATGGGAAAAATAATTCACATTAGAACACAGCACATTATCAATTTAAATTAGCCTAACACAGGCAGAGTTGGTATTTGTTTAATAATAAGATGTGTCACAGAATCTGAGAACACCTACAATAAGCTTAGAGACAAATAATGGATATACTAAGTTTTAGACTAAAATAGATGTTTTCATCTTAAATATATCTCTGAAAAGATGTTGCATTCCCCATTATGACAACATGAAGGGACCGTTTAATAGGTTTTAAATCTAGTTTTTCTTTTAATTCAATCATTTTGCCAGATTCATGATTATGGTATAAATTACATATTTAGAGGGTTTGGTTTTTTTTTTTTTTACTGTTTCAAAAGAACAGGTAACATGAACACTGAAATCACTCTGCCACATAATGAGCTTTAAAATATCTAGTCCAATTCCCTTATTTACTGGTTGGTTAAGTTGTCTACCCTTTTCTGGGAATGGCATTAATGGAGTTCATCTATTTATTTTTTAAACATTTTTAAAACTTCAAACAGTGATTTTGCTATGACTGCACTTGCAATATTTTCATTTTCAAGATTGAGCAATGAATTTCTGTCTAAAATAATTAATTAAAGTAAAATTGATATACTTTGCCTGGATTTTCAAAATACCATATACCATGAATTCTTACACTAATTATTTTAGTGGCAATTCAGGCAACAAATAAAACTTTCTTATTTAAGCAAATGTTCACACAAATCACAAGGACCTGAAGAAAAATAATAAAGCAAAGATTATAAAGAAAACTCAAACTATCCACCGTAATCTGTCATTATAAACACCTTGGTTATATCTCAGACACTGTGTATGGTTCCTTAATGCAATTGTATGATATAGTTTCGTCATCTGACTTTCCCTTAGTTAATATTTAAACCACTTTAAATGTCAATAAACGTATATTTCCAGCTCCTCTTTAAAGGTTTGTGTATTCTAACATGAAGACACACTGTACAAAGTTTAACCAACCCTAGGCTGCTGGACATTTATTTCTATTTATATATTATATAATCCTAAAGATAGAGAACACATTAAATTGTCTAAAGAGTAAATTGTTTCAAAAGTAATGTTATGCATTTCTATGAAATATACAGAATAGGCAAATCAAGAGAGACCGAAAATAGATAAGTGGTTGCTGGGAGCTGGGGAAGGGGAGAGAAAGGGAAGTGACTGCTTAATGGG
>NW_012104843.1:1003705-1005858 GCF_000951045.1 Mandrillus leucophaeus | reverse complement strand
GCCTGTAGTCCCAGCTACTCGGGAGTCTGAGGCCGGAGAATGGCGTGAACCCGGGAGGCGGAGCTTGCAGTGAGCTGAGATCCCGCCACTGCACTCCAGCCTGGGCGACAGAGCGAGACTCCGTCTCAAAAAAAAAAAACAAAACAGAAACCTTCTCAGAGGTTTAAAAAACAAATCACACTTTGAGATGCTCCTAAAAACAGCTGCAAGGCTGATGAACCACGCTACGGTCAGAGAGAGAGCAGAAGAGCTTACGGACAGAATTCCTACCTCAAATGACACCGCTGGCCACCGCTCTAATGCCAAAATACAGTGACAACAGAAAATCACAGGCACTCGATGGAGAACAGTGACGATCCACAATACCTGCCAGCAGCCAAACCCCAGAGTACGGCCCATGAATCAGCTCTTAGGACATCTGGTGATCACAAGGGAAAAGTGCTCTACAACTCTGTTCTTTTGATAACAAAAGAGTATGTTTTACATACACGTGAACCTCACTTTTGCAAGCCAGGATGTAGACTGGGAACAGTCCTCTGAGGTTGGTGCCACTGGAGCACTGGCCAGGTATCCGTGGAAGGAGCTGACAGCCACAACTGACTACCACTCCATACCTGATTGATTCCCAGGGAACAGTTGGTAGAGGGTAACGTGAGGTCCAAGAGTCCATTTCTATTCTATTGTGAGGTCCCTGGCATATTAAACAGATGCCAAGATTTAATTTTTAAGTGGTATTACTTTAAACGTTTAACATATTCACACTTCAAACACTAAAAATTATAATGTAATATAGTTACACTACTCACAGTCTAAAAAGTACACTAAAAATACTAATTCTTGGTACACCATCAGCAGTGTGATAGGGCAGGTCTGGCGATATGATGAACATATTCTACTTTCAATCTTACTCCCAAGTCTCTGTCCCCTATAGTTTATGCTTTGTGGAAGATAATGTGGAAAGTCTAAGGATGAGACTTGGGCCCTATGGTCCTCTTGTCCTCACCTTTACACCATGACATACCCAGGTGGAATTCAACATCATAATGAAACGGGAAAGGTTCCCTTGTTCCCTTCCCAGGGTGTCTGACGGGGGAGTAGCTCACTTCTTCAGTGCCCCACTGCTCAAACCTCTAGGGGAGCATACAGACAGGCAGGGTGAGGGGCTCCAAACCCACAGCAGTGTCTAGAGGGGAATGTTTACAGCTGAAGCCCCAGTGGGCGTGTGTCACAGGTGCTCTTTTAGTTTAGCCATCCATAGGCGGCTTGTGCTAAGTCAGCTCAATTAGACCCCTGCCTTCTCACAAGGAGAGAGGGATTTCTGTATCCCAGAGTTCTTGCCTTGGTGTACTGGAAGAATCAGATCGCACTTGAGATTGGAGAATGAGTGCAAGGTTTTATTGAGTGGAAGTAGCTCTTAGCAGATGGGGGAGCCAGAAGGGAGATGATTTTCTCCTGCAGTCGGGCCGCTCAGTGGCCCAGGCTCTCCTCCAACTGCCCCGGGCGAAACTCCACATCGTTCTGTAGGTGGATGGCGTGCTGGTGTCTGGTGGTGTGCTCTTCTGCCTCTGTGTTCCCCTTGGTGTCCTCTCAACCTCCAGCCGCTTATGTCTTCCTCCACTAATGTGTTCCTCTCAATGTCCAGCTGCTTGTGTGTCTGCCTGCAAAGGTCTCAGGGTTTTCATTGGCACAAGATGGGGGTGTGGTGGCCCAGGATGGTCTTAGGAAATGCAACATTTGGGCACAAAGGCAGGAGTACCTGTCCTCACACAGGTCCCTGAGCCCACAGGCCAGGCATGGAGCTCTCTCCAGTGACCACACCCTTCCCTTCCCAACACTTCCCTTCCATATGAATAATCCTTCCAATCTTGAGCCACTGTTGAATAAGGAAAAATGGGGAAAATAACCAACTTTTAGCCAAATTTCCAAATAACCACATTTCAAGGACACCGGTGCATGGAGGAGGAGAACTGCTTTGCTACAGTGGAACAATGTCATTTAGAAGGAAGGTCTTAAGTGAAAAAAATTTAAGAGAAAACATAAGAGAAAGTCTCCTCATTGTGAGATACAATATTAAAAGTATTAACCATAAGAAAAGAAAATGATTAATTGGGCTCTGCCTCAGACATTGTCCTAAGCTCTGCACACATTCTCTC
>NW_012104843.1:994047-1003655 GCF_000951045.1 Mandrillus leucophaeus | reverse complement strand
TGAGATTGGAGAATGAGTGCAAGGTTTTATTGAGTGGAAGTAGCTCTTAGCAGATGGGGGAGCCAGAAGGGAGATGATTTTCTCCTGCAGTCGGGCCGCTCAGTGGCCCAGGCTCTCCTCCAACTGCCCCGGGCGAAACTCCACATCGTTCTGTAGGTGGATGGCGTGCTGGTGTCTGGTGGTGTGCTCTTCTGCCTCTGTGTTCCCCTTGGTGTCCTCTCGACCTCCAGCCGCTTATGTCTTCCTCCACTAATGTGTTCCTCTCAATGTCCAGCTGCTTGTGTGTCTGCCTGCAAAGGTCTCGGGGTTTTCATTGGCACAAGATGGGGGTGTGGTGGCCCAGGATGGTCTTAGGAAATGCAACATTTGGGCACAAAGGCAGGAGTACCTGTCCTCACACAGGTCCCTGAGCCCACAGGCCAGGCATGGAGCTCTCTCCAGTGACCACACCCTTCCCTTCCCAACACTTCCCTTCCATATGAATAATCCTTCCAATCTTGAGCCACTGTTGAATAAGGAAAAATGGGGAAAATAACCAACTTTTAGCCAAATTTCCAAATAACCACATTTCAAGGACACCGTGCATGGAGGAGGAGAACTGCTTTGCTACAGTGGAACAATGTCATTTAGAAGGAAGGTCTTAAGTGAAAAAAATTTAAGAGAAAACATAAGAGAAAGTCTCCTCATTGTGAGATACAATATTAAAAGTATTAACCATAAGAAAAGAAAATGATTAATTGGGCTCTGCCTCAGACATTGTCCTAAGCTCTGCACACATTCTCTCGTTTACTTCTTATAACAACATCATGATGTGAGTCATAAACTCCCCCATTTTACAGATGAATAAGCTGAGGCTCAGAGAAGTTAGTAACTTGAACGAGGTCATGTAGTGAGGAGGTGAAGTCAGGGTGCTCTGTACAACTATACTAACAGCTACTTTCCTGTTGGGCATATGACAGAACATAACTAGAAACCACACCCTCACAATTCAATAAAATGTACAAGCCAAATGCCATCAAACTATGTTCTGGGAATGTATTTATTATTATCTCCAAGTTGAAATATCCAAATGTTCAGCTTTTAATTGTGGGACATTCCTTGATTTGGTCCTTGCAGAGCCTGTAGAAAGAAATCTCAAGGGCCATCTATGTAGGTAACTTGGTAATAAAATTTTAAAAAATTATTTCACTAGTAAAAGACTACTTTTATTAATATTTGGGAGGCCAAGGTGGTTGAATTACTCGAGCTCAAGAGTTTGAGAACAACATGAGCAACACAGAAAGACCCCATCTCTACCAAAAAACAAAAAAAATTAGCCAGGTGTGGTGTTGTGTGCGTGTAGTCCCAGCTGCTTGGGAGGCTGAGGTGGTAGGATCCCCAAAGACTGGGGAAGTGGAGGCTGCAGTGAGCCGTGATCGCGCCACTGCACTCTAGCCAGTGACAGAATGAGACCCTATCTCAAAACAAAAAGCAAAAAACAAACAAATACTTTTGTTAATTTAAAATACAATTTTCCAAAAATTATTTAAAATTTGTGATTGACCTTTTAAAAAATTTATTATGTGTCAGTCATCTAATCAATGGATAGCAAGACTTTGAGAAACACAGGTCCAAATAACGAGGGGTAAGAGCCTGGGGAAGTTAAGCAGATGTTTTCAGAGCAATGATAGACAGGAGAAGACAGGCAAAACCACCCAGCACCGAATAGAGCAAAACAAAAGGGAAGAGTTCGGAAGAGTCAGGGGCTCTTCATGCACCTTCTGGGGTTTTCCTCTGTGGAAAGAGAAGCCAGAATAGTCTTTACGTGCCTCTAAAATAAGTCACATCTCCCCAGCACAAAGTAAAAACTGAATTAAATGTAGCACACAGATCACTATGAAGAATAATCTACAAAAACTATGATGTCATCTCTAAGTACCTACTGGTACCAACAGCTTTAAATTATGGGTTAGCACTTTGGTTTATTAAGAAGCTCCTTCAGATGTATTAAAAATCTGTTTACTTTTAGTATTGATTTTTTGATAAATATATTATCCAGAGAGGTTATATACAGTGATTTCCCTGGAAAAGCTGACATTTATTCAATGATATTTGCTTTACTGAATTAAGTAGCAATATATGCTCATATATCTTGGCTCTATCTGGGAAATTATCTTATCAGAGTTAAAGTTAGGAAAATATTAGGGTATGGT
Source organism: Mandrillus leucophaeus (assembly GCF_000951045.1). Classification (NCBI taxonomy): domain Eukaryota; kingdom Metazoa; phylum Chordata; class Mammalia; order Primates; family Cercopithecidae; genus Mandrillus; species Mandrillus leucophaeus. The sequence continues at coordinate 1,001,463 of NW_012104843.1, read as the reverse complement.
TTAATAATATAAAGCTTAGGAAAAAATCTACTTGTGTAAGATCTAGATGTTATGGATTAATTCTTGACTTTTATATGCAAACATCATAAAGTTAATTCTCAAAACATTATTTTAGGCAATTAATTGGATTTTTAAATATGGCACTCCTTTATAGAACAAAAAAGTAATCATTATATTCAATTTAAATAATGTTCTCCTGTAATAATTTACCAGGACCATTTTATTAAGTAATAACCTCTAAGGCCAAGTGAGGCAGAAGTTGCCAGCTACTCCTCAAATGTCCTTTTCTTCTTCTTCTGTGCATCCAACTAAACCATACTCCCAGCTGCCTTTCTCTCCACTTCCAGACTTGGCCCACAGAAACCTCCACACACATCCTCCAGGGACTTTTCCTGCACCATCTGGATGTCCACTTGATGTCTAGAATCTTGGAAAATACATGTTGAAGATGCAGAGTCCTTTTCAACTGGGACGTCTATGTGTAACAAGCTCCCAACCCAACCACCTCCAAGCTGGGACCACACTAGACTATAATGTGAGTGGGAAATAAATCTCCACAGCTTTAAAATACTGACATTATGAGATCTATTTGTCACAGCATCTAGTGTTACACCAAGACATACATTTTTTCGATTATGTAAACTCTTAGCAAAAAACAAAGAATTTCATTTTCTTTAGAAAGTTCTTTAATCTGAAAAAAAAAGGATCTAGATCACAGGGCCTACTGAATTCAGATGTGTCCTATTCGCAGAACTCAGTCAGTCAACAGACATTTATGAAATAACCACATCATTTGCTCTTATTAAGGCGTACAAGTAGAAATGTCTTACATGAATGTAATTCATTATTTGGCTTGGAAAAGAACACATTTGTAAGATGAGTCTTCCAATAATGAAGAAAGCCTTATAATAAAAAATAAACACGACAAACTACCATGCCCTTAAAGAGCATGCCTTCTATCACAATTTGTTTCTTATTAATTCATTTGTTTGGTGAGTTATTTTGTATATGTGGTTTTTTTTTTTTAACCAACTTTCATTTTCAATTATTAAGAGCTAGCAACCACTCCCATGAGCTACCTTGGAAGGTTACCTTCCTTTTCCTTTTAATTTAATGGGGGAAAGTTTATCAGCTTAGAAAGAACTGGACTTAAAAATTTAAAAACCAGTAATTTTTCCCAGGTGATTAACAGAAATAGCAATAAAAGCAGGAAATGCAACAAATGGCATGACTTTCTAAAGGGCTTCACACCAATTAATATTTTTGAAAGGTTTTTATTGCATTTGTCAAAGATGAGTCTTAGAGAGATCTCGTCTGTAATACTCGTGGACTAGATATAAGTGAATCAGGGAGGAAAGAAAAATAATCACTTGAATCAGAAGATCCCTTCAGAATAAGACTGTTAATCCCTTCCTCTTTGTGTCCGTGGGTATGCAGAGCCACAAGCCACAGAGGAGAGCCTCTCTACCCGCCATGCTGACCTCAGAAAACTGTGACCAAACTTTACCCTGCTGGCTGAAGAAGGATCTGACCTCTGGGATTTACTCTGAATCAAAACATGGGCAGGATGCTGCCTGTGAAACGCTCACATGGGATTTAAACGTGCTCCCCCGGAGCTCAGAGGATTCTCTGTTCTGTGCTTTGCTGCGAATACGTCTCTAAAGAAAATATTGTTCTTATCTACTGGGGAAGGTCAGTAATGATAATGACCTTATGAGATACAAAAGTAAGACCTCTTAACCAGGCCAAAAAGAGAAGGAAAAGAAGTGCAAAAGAGCATATTCATTAGCTCATTTGCAAAACCTGACACTGCATATTAACTAGAAGTCAAGCAAAGTCACCTGGGGCAACAGCAGAGGCCCCAGCGAAGGAGCAAAGAATTCCACATGTCCATCTGCTGGGGGATTTTAGGAATTACCGAAATTTCAAAGTGTGGCATGGCTTAAGGCTTATCAACAATCTTATCAAAGATAAATTAAATGAGAAAAGAAGCTACTGCCTGATTTCAGGGGTAAGAAAATGTGAATGTTCATACTAATCACAACTATCGACTTTTATTACTTAAAGGTTGCAATGAAACAACACACCATTTCTCTTTTCAGTGCCAGGGTAACTGAATATGAACAAAATATAGGCATTTTATGAAGATAAGCGGTCTCTCAGCGAAGGCAACCCTTCCCTGCACAAGCACAATTATACCTGAGAAAGGAGAATGATATATATTCAGCTTCCTAAAGATGCCAGCCAGAGCAAATGGGCAGATAGCGACTTCTGGCTGCCTTGATTACATCCATCAAATCTTAGCTTTTTCAGCCTGCTAGGGACTCCAGATAACAGGCCCTTTCTTAAGTGAGTCCCAGGCTTCAAAAACCACCATAATGGGTAGTCAATGAGTAGAAGAAATTGACTTTAGCAAGCCTACGCCACTTCATGAATTTAACTTTCTGTTCTTCCATTCAGTGCATTATTCTAATACTTGATTTTTCTGTCAAGTAAAGCATTGGTCAACTTTGCTAACCTCAGAAATCTGTGACCTCAGAAACCTTGCACGTAGATCCTCCAAGACAATATTTAATAATAATCATCATCATCACCATCATTTAAAGACAGGGTCTCACTCCATCACCCAGGCTGGAGTGCAGTGGCACAATCACGGCTCACTGCAGCCTCGACCTCCCTGGCTCAAGAAATCCTCCTGCCTCAGCCTGCTAAGCAGCTGGGACTGCAGACATGTGCCAACAAGCCTGGCTAATTTATTATTTTTGTTTTTGTAGAGACAGGGTCTTGCTATGTTGCCCAGACAGCTATTGAACTTCTGGGCTCAAGCAATCCTCCTGCCTTGGCTTTCCAAAATGCTGGGATTATAGGTGTGAGCCACTATGCCCAGCCCAAGATATGCTTTATCTGATAGGATACAAAAACAGAGCTATTCCATAGTGCATACTTCATAAGTATTTACTGAAAAAAAAAAAGGAGAACCAAAAAGCTAGAGAGGTCGTCCATTTATGTCTCCTTCCTGAAGCTTAAATATTAACTATCTATAACAGCTGGACAAATCTATAAAGATCATCAGATTCCCTTGGTAACCTTGCCCATGGCTATATTAAAAAGCTCAGAAAATGTCTATGATGCCTTTCAAATATTAGCAAATTCTGTTAGAATTCATATCTTAGGAAATAAATATGTTGCCTTACAGAATTGGGCTATTGATAGGTATGTGACTGGTAAATTCACCTATGGGATTTGCTATCCATGCACATGAAATTTCCATTAAGCACAATTTTCAAGTCTTTTGAAACATGTTTAGCCATCTTTGTATCATTTTGTCACTATACGCTTCATAAAAGGCGTTGGAATTATTTCATCATTACGATATATATAACAATTTCACCGTTAAAACTCCCAGAAGCAGCACTGCTGAAGGAACTTAGATAGGCTCACTCATATATAAATATATTTAAATATTTCACTTTCTCCAACCCTCTACCATCCAGAAAGCCTACACCTAATTCCAAGTATATGAATACTACTCATACTTTCATATTTTTCCAAAGCAAAATATTTCATAATCTCAACCTTCATAGAATTAATATTTACAGCTCTGTGGCTTCATACAATGTAATTTTATGTGCATTATTTCATTTGATAGTCTAGTAAAATAGGCATTTATTAGTATAAAGAAGGACTACTTCTCAGTAACAGGAATGAATTATTTATATTGTCTTTATTCAAAAAGAAAAAGAAAATCATAACACTCTGGAATATTCTTTTGCAATGCTTCCAAAATCTTTTTCCCTTCTTTTTCTTCTCAACTTCTCTGAGCCTGTAACTGCAAATTATCAAGGTACGCTCATCACTTAGCATGGCCTAGGTCAGTCGTTTTCAAAGTATCTGCCAGAGACCCCTGAAATCCCTGAGACCTTTTCAAGGAGGCCACAAGGTCAAAACTATTTTCATGATCATAAGAAGACATTATTTGACTTACTATTCTCAGTTCACACTCAACTTTCACAGGCGTACACCACTGCCCTGATGCCCAATGGAAGAGATGCTTATGGACTCCTGTGTTTTCAAACTTTCTCAGATTTAATTTCTAATTCAGAAAATATAAGTAGATATTACCCACTTGAACAAAAGCTCTGTGGATTTTTCAAAACATTTTCAGAGTATAAAGGGGTCCTAAGACCAAAGAGTTAGAGAACCATTCCACAACCCCAAAATCTCAGTGGCATATACAACACAGTTTATTTCTCATTCAGGCACACACCCACTGCAGTCATCTGAGTGTGTGTGAATGTGTGAGGGGCAAGGGAAGGCATTTCTACATCTTCCTCACTCAGGCATGTGGGCTAAAAGCATCTCAATGCTTGCACAGTCACCATGGTGGGAAAAAGGGGAGAGAACACCTTGACTCTCATCCTGGTTCTAGAAGCTTCTGCCTGAAAGTGGTACATGTCACACTTTCACTCATACTCACCAGCCAAAGCATGCGGAGTAACATCTAAATCAAAGGCAACAGAGATGCCCAGTCTTCCCATGTTTCTAGAAGGTGAAAGCTGGAAGCAGTCATTCAACAACACTAACAATCACAGGGGCTATCTCTTATGACAGACAGTTCATCTCTTCCCAGGATCTTTTCCAGAACTTGTTCATCCTCATTACCCTTCATGGGGTCTAACACCAAACACATTTCAGGAAACATGGGGAGAAATGCTATTTAAATATGACACATGCAAGATAACTTATGTAAATTGGGTTTTCTCAAAACCATTGAGAAATATCAAGTGTAGAGAAAATACATTATGGTGAATGCTTCCTAGAGCTGGTATATAATGCTATTGTATAAAGTAGGCTCTCTAAAAGTCTTTGTTTGACTGATGTATAAAACCAATTACTTGTAATAATTTGTGCCATCAACAAATGTCCAACACCTTTTTATAAGAGCAAGACCCAGATCAATTCAAATAAATTAACATTTCTGTCTGAACTGACTCATCCAGCCCAAGTAACAAATTCACATGTCAGTGGTGGGTTGACCCAATGACCCATCTGCTAAAAAATACAAACTGTATCATTTTGTTTTCCAAATAACAAGCATTGATTGCAGTGTTAGAAAGGTCACTTGTCATCAGTTCAGTGGTTGACCTACTGGCAAAGTGCAGCCTGTCACTCCACAGTAAGCCAGGACAATCAGCAGAAACTAAGGGATGTTTTGTTTATAGAGTACAATTAGGGAGGTGACACCATTTTCACAAGGTGTGTAACAAGATGCGTCTTCAACAGAGAAAAAAAGACGTGTCATGAGAAGGCATAGGATGGTTTTCATAATTTCCCAAGATGACTATCAGAAACCTCATTTATTTATACTTACTTTGAAAAGCACTGGATCAAACCCAGTCTGCGCCTTCAGGTTTTATGCCAAGGATTTCAATATTTTATCCATTTTCTATAGGTAACAGAATAACTATAAAAGATAACTCTTTCAAGGAAAGATACAAAACAAAGAAATATACAATTAAGAAACAACCCCATATTAGAGGAACCAAAACATACAAATAAGGACTGGTCATTTGAAAACCAAGTTTTCAGTGACACCCTGTCTAAAAGTGCCACTCTATTAATATGCTACTCCACATATCCAATTAGACACTTACTAATGCTGCATAATCAGTTGTTTCAGTTTGCCCACCCACCAGACAGAGGTATTACGATGGTCCGGCAGACAATTAATTAAATAGCTATATTTATTTCTCTTTCGACCACTTAGGCTTTTACATATCGCTTTAAGATATAATTCATCACAATCTCCTAGAATACAGTACCAGTTAACTCTGCATTAAAGGCCACTTATTTAAAATAATGATCTGCACAATCATCTAGTGGAGTCTGCCAAGAAATTCTGTATAATTTTTTCTGTATTCAGTCCCATATTATGGATAGGGTACAAATGAATGCAAGCATGTATCCAAAAATAAAATTTAATAATTCCTTATGCATTTTCCTACAAAGCTAACCACCAAAATATCTACCAATAGGATAAGAATCTTTATATGTGAGACACCCACTGAGGCATAAAACCACGTGAAGCATTTGTCCTATTTAAGAAAGTCCTAAAATTACACCCTTTAAGTTAGTGGCTCCAAATCGGTATTACATAAGTCCATCAGCTCTACTAAACCTCTTCAGTAATGACCAATGATCATCACGATATGCTCAGAAAGTGAAGACGTGGCTCAACGTGGGTTTTGTAAATAAACACTTTCAATGCAATTTGACAGAAGAGCATTTTGCCTAAAATGCACTAGTGGAGAAAAATTGTGTTGGCATGACATGAAGTCGGTGTAACTCAATGTCTCTTGTTGCCCCACATTTATATTGCAAATTTTGCTTAGCTTCAAAAGTACAGAAAAATAAAGAAAGTAATAAATACACACTTTCCCTAGACTCAACACTTGTTAACATCTTACCATATCTGTACACATGTGTGCTCTCTAAACACACACATACACACACACACACACACACACACACACACACACACACCACACACTTTATTTTCTGCAAAGACATCCTAACACTTGTATCTTTTAACACTTCAGCATGAATCTCCTAAGAATGAGGGTATTCTCCTACATATTCATATGCTTTTTGGTACTCATTTACTAACCAAATTTCCTTATTATGTCTTTTCTGGAGACATTCTTATCAGAAATTTTGAATTTTCCTCTACACATACTCAATTAAATATTTTCTTTTCTTCCCACTTTGCCAGAAATCAACACTCAAATCACCCTCTTCCTTCATATCCTTCACTGGCTCATCGCCTATGTCTGGACCTCTTTCTCTTCCCATTCCATGTACTAGGCAGTCCCTGGAACTACATGCAGTTTCCCAGGCAGCCTTGTGAACACCTGTGCTCCCTTCCCACCCCTCACTGCCTTTACACAGGATGTCCTTCTGTCTGGTGTTTCTACCTGCTCCAGCATCACGACTCACCTTCTCTTGCCCCTCTTGGGTGCTCCCACCTCCTGGAAGCCTTCCCCTTGGCCTCACCCCACTGGCCTCCATCTGGGTGGCAGCCTTCTTGGGCTCAGAGCAGACAAATGGAGCTTCCCCCAGAGCACTCACTTGCAACACCATTTCTGCATGGCCTGGAAGACTGCAGGTTGATGTCTCACTGTATCCCCGGTGACTGGAACAGCACCTTGCACACAGCAGTGCTCAAAAAGCAGTGTCAATGTCAAAATAAAAATGTTCAGACAAATCTCTGAATTTAATGTTTTATTCAAGAGAAAAGAACTGCAATTTGGGCATACATGCAGACCGGGTGGTCTTGGTACATCCGAAGAATAAAGAAGGTTGGAGGTTTTATAAAAAGCTGAAACAGTTTTATAAAAAGCTGAAACGTAGTTTCTA
>NW_012104843.1:990050-993997 GCF_000951045.1 Mandrillus leucophaeus | reverse complement strand
TTACGATGGTCCGGCAGACAATTAATTAAATAGCTATATTTATTTCTCTTTCGACCACTTAGGCTTTTACATATCGCTTTAAGATATAATTCATCACAATCTCCTAGAATACAGTACCAGTTAACTCTGCATTAAAGGCCACTTATTTAAAATAATGATCTGCACAATCATCTAGTGGAGTCTGCCAAGAAATTCTGTATAATTTTTTCTGTATTCAGTCCCATATTATGGATAGGGTACAAATGAATGCAAGCATGTATCCAAAAATAAAATTTAATAATTCCTTATGCATTTTCCTACAAAGCTAACCACCAAAATATCTACCAATAGGATAAGAATCTTTATATGTGAGACACCCACTGAGGCATAAAACCATGTGAAGCATTTGTCCTATTTAAGAAAGTCCTAAAATTACACCCTTTAAGTTAGTGGCTCCAAATCGGTATTACATAAGTCCATCAGCTCTACTAAACCTCTTCAGTAATGACCAATGATCATCACGATATGCTCAGAAAGTGAAGACGTGGCTCAACGTGGGTTTTGTAAATAAACACTTTCAATGCAATTTGACAGAAGAGCATTTTGCCTAAAATGCACTAGTGGAGAAAAATTGTGTTGGCATGACATGAAGTCGGTGTAACTCAATGTCTCTTGTTGCCCCACATTTATATTGCAAATTTTGCTTAGCTTCAAAAGTACAGAAAAATAAAGAAAGTAATAAATACACACTTTCCCTAGACTCAACACTTGTTAACATCTTACCATATCTGTACACATGTGTGCTCTCTAAACACACACATACACACACACACACACACACACACACACACACACACACCACACACTTTATTTTCTGCAAAGACATCCTAACACTTGTATCTTTTAACACTTCAGCATGAATCTCCTAAGAATGAGGGTATTCTCCTACATATTCATATGCTTTTTGGTACTCATTTACTAACCAAATTTCCTTATTATGTCTTTTCTGGAGACATTCTTATCAGAAATTTTGAATTTTCCTCTACACATACTCAATTAAATATTTTCTTTTCTTCCCACTTTGCCAGAAATCAACACTCAAATCACCCTCTTCCTTCATATCCTTCACTGGCTCATCGCCTATGTCTGGACCTCTTTCTCTTCCCATTCCATGTACTAGGCAGTCCCTGGAACTACATGCAGTTTCCCAGGCAGCCTTGTGAACACCTGTGCTCCCTTCCCACCCCTCACTGCCTTTACACAGGATGTCCTTCTGTCTGGTGTTTCTACCTGCTCCAGCATCACGACTCACCTTCTCTTGCCCCTCTTGGGTGCTCCCACCTCCTGGAAGCCTTCCCCTTGGCCTCACCCCACTGGCCTCCATCTGGGTGGCAGCCTTCTTGGGCTCAGAGCAGACAAATGGAGCTTCCCCCAGAGCACTCACTTGCAACACCATTTCTGCATGGCCTGGAAGACTGCAGGTTGATGTCTCACTGTATCCCCGGTGACTGGAACAGCACCTTGCACACAGCAGTGCTCAAAAAGCAGTGTCAATGTCAAAATAAAAATGTTCAGACAAATCTCTGAATTTAATGTTTTATTCAAGAGAAAAGAACTGCAATTTGGGCATACATGCAGACCGGGTGGTCTTGGTACATCCGAAGAATAAAGAAGGTTGGAGGTTTTATAAAAAGCTGAAACAGTTTTATAAAAAGCTGAAACGTAGTTTCTAGTGCCATAGTTCATTGGCACCAGAAAAGTTTGGGGAAGCTGGGAAGCTCTGATTGTTGAGTGACGATGGTGGGTAAGGTGGTGGGATAAAAGGAGTTTTAGGAGTCACAGCAGGTATTCCAGTAACTATTAGATAAAACTGGTTTCAGGCTACAGCAGGCAGCTTCAGCAGCTGGGCCGGCAGAGAATGACATACTTGGAGCAATGGTGTGTGTCCAGGGTGCTTTTCCCCCAGCCTCTTGACTGTTTTAGTTAGGCATGACAAGAATGACCCAATTCGTAGGATCACCTTTCACAGTGGGAGGGAACTTCTATTTGTTCCTGGTCTTAAGGTGAAAAGGATAATCTGGGTCTAACAATTATTTATTTAAATGTATTCGGCTCTTTGACTTCTTGGACTATGGAAACTCTGGACAGCCAGTTTTTTATGAGGGACCCTGTAATGATCCCCCATAGGCAGAAGGAGAATACAGTGAAGTAGTGCCCTAGGCCACACACAACTTTCAAGGCCTTCTCCATCCTGGTGTCAATGTGAGGGATCTTCTAACATCACCATCCACTGGCCAGTCGATTGTGCCGGCTAGCACAGTGATGGCCCACTCCAAATCCCTGTGACTCCACAGATCCACCCCATGTAAAGACAAGCCACTGAGCTGGGCACAGTGGCTTCCACCTGTAATTCCAGTGCTTTGGGAGGCCAAGGCAGAAGGATTGCTTGAGCCCAGGAGTTCAAGATCAGCCTGGGCAAGATAGCAAGGCCCTGTCTCTACACACATATACACACACACACACACACATACACATACACACAAAATTAAAAATTAGCCAGGCATCGTGGCATGCACCTGTAGTCCCAGATACTTCAGAGGCCCAAGCAGGAGGATCCCTTGAGCCCACCAGTTTGACGCTGCAGTGAGCTATGATCACTCCACTGCACTCCAACATAGGAAACAAAGCAAGATCCCATCTCTAAAAATAAATTAATTAATTAATAATAAAAAGAGAGGACACTGTTCTGCTTCCCTGAATCCAAGTGGCAAGTCATCCTCAGGCCTTGGACTTTCTGCTCTTTAGAGAAAATGTCTTCCAAAATCAGCTCCATCTCAACCCACCAACCCCTCTGACTCTGAGACTAAGGGATGTCCATGAGTGTCACATCGAAACTCACTGTCCGTTTCTTGACTCATATTGCCAAGGTGGGCTCCTCTGTCCCAGTAAATTGGCTCTGCTCAGCATGAGTCCCTCACACTATGGAACCCGGCAGGTGGAACACACAGAGGCCGTGAGAGCTGAGTGAATCCTTGGTGCATATTTTCAGGAAAGGTGGCATAACCATCCCATTGCTGATCGCCCTTAGTCCTCACCTCTCACCCGCTCCACTACCAGATGCTAACTAAAAGATGTACAACACCTGTCATGATCGGCCTGTTTATGCCATTACTTGGCTCCACATAACTCTTATGATGTCATCTTGCACAATTTTACGGGAAATTTAGGCAGGAAATAAAACTATTAAAACACATATTTATAAACATGGGCTAATTTGTATACTTTTTAGCAAATATTTAAAACACAGCTTAGTCACTATTCTTACTTTTTGTAAGTTTCCAATCTGCCGAGACCGGAATTTGGAACAAATTTAAAGGAAAACATTTGTTGAATGTTAAATATAAACTACTGAAATAAGTGGTCATACATAATACAGTGGCTGGCATTGGCCCCCTTGATACTGTGTGATATTAAAAATCAAAACATTTTTTAAAGAATGACTGCTTCAATCGCTGAAAGTTTTTGTATAGAAAAACTGCATCACTGAAAACATTATGCTGCATGAAATAAGCCAGGCACAAAAGGACAGCACTGTATGACTCCACTTACATAAGCTACCTAGAGTGGCCAAATTCATAGAGACAAAAAGTGGAACAGTGGTTGCCAGGGCTGGTGGAGGAGGAAGGAGGAGTTACAGTTTAATAGGTACAGAGTTTCAGTTGGGGGAAGACGCATAAGTTCTGGAGAAGGACGATGGTGATAGTTGTACAATGTGAATGCATTTATAATGCACTGAACTGTACACTTAAAAATGGTTCACATAGTAAATTTGATGCTATGTATATTCTACTACATTTTTTTAAGAGGAGGAAAACACCAAATCAGATGTGTAATTCAAGAACCAAAATCTTTCCTTCCTTCCTTCTTTCCTTCCTTCCTTCCTTCCTTCCTTCCTTCCTTCCTTCCTT
>NW_012104843.1:969592-990000 GCF_000951045.1 Mandrillus leucophaeus | reverse complement strand
CCTTCCTTCCTTCCTTCCTTCTTTCCTTCCTTCCTTCCTTCCTTCCTTCCTTCCTTCCTTCCTTCCTAATTAACATGAAACGTGATCCCTACCTTTGGCTCCATCACCCAGCATCTCCCTCATGGGAAGAACCCTCCCTTGTACACCCGTTACCCACACAACCAGTGAGGACCACTGAAGGGGCACACGGTGTCCACACATGTGGAAATGAGGCTACACAGAGCCTGTGGTGTTTCACTAAGTGCTCCCCATAGGTCACTGACATGAAATGGTTTGTTTTTTCATAATCATCTAAAGTTATTTTTCTAAATTTTGTAATTTCAAAACTGCTGAGAGACTACAACTCCAGTCCAATTTATTTTGCTTTGTCTCATCATTCACCATATAAAACCTGACTGTAAACTCATTCTAAGCCTCAACAAGGTGGTCTGAGTAAGACCTAGGGAGGATGAATACTCACTAGTGATTATATTACAGCTAGATCTCAGGTGGGAGTCTCAGTGTGGACAACTGAATGAGATATTCAAGGAGTGATAGTAATTCAGTTTTCGTTTCTTGGATTCAGTGACTGGAATTATTCAGATTCAACTAAAAAAAAGTCAAATTCAATGCCCACCTCCCAAATATTTTAAGTGTTAATTTTTATTATAAAGTTAGACTTGGTCATAAAGGAAATGTATCAGATAGAAACGATGGGGCAATAACCTCAAATCCTACCATCCAGATAAAAAGCACTGTTAGATGGACACAAACATGGGAATGAACAATAGACAATAGGGACTACTTGTGGGGAATGATGGGATGGGGGTATGGGCTGGAAGGCTACCTATGAGGACTATGCTCACTACCTGGGTGATGGGATCATTTGTATACCAAGCCTCAGCAACACGCAATTTACCCATTTAACAAACCTACACATGTATCCCCTGAACCTAAAATAAAAGAAGGAGAAAAAAATCAGTGTATTTTATTGTATGCAAATTCCACATTAATTTTTTACAAATTAAAAACAAATCTTGGCTCTTAAAAAAACAGGCACTGCTGCATCTAAATATCTGAAAATTTTGTGAGATATTAATAGAGTTTTGAAACAAATATACTGATTAAAGATTTTTTTTTAATTATTGTATTTTAATAGACTTCTTTCAGCTTGGGGCTTTTTAATCCAATCAAAAATTAGATGAAGATTTCCATCTTCTATTTCTTACCTGGCGTAATTCAGAAGAGAAAATAAGAATTTACCAAAAGCTGCCCATTTAGCTGAGTCAAAATTAAGCTCAGAGATTAATTCATACCAAATTGCCTCCACATTATTTAATAATACTAATAAAGGGAATAAATCTGTTGAACATTGCACTGGGCCAGGTTGAAGGCTAAGCTCCTGGTGTGTATTATTGGGTCTCACCTGGTCAGTAACCCTTTGAGGTAGGTTTTAAACGTCTTCCCATGGCTTCCAGGGTCCTATGTGGTCTGACTCCCACCCCCAGCTCCAGCAGAGCACGCCCCTGCCCTTCCCTATGCTGGATCACTCAGCCTCCATGGCCTCCTGGCCTTGACAGGATTCAGGTCTTTACTCAAAGATGCATCCTCAGAAAAGCTGTCCTTGTCCGCAGCGCCCATGGCTCTCTAAAGCTTTATCCCGGTTCCTCTTCAGCACTCTTGGCACTTCCCACCGTGACAGTCTATTTTCTCCATTTACCTGTGGACTGCCTGCCTCCTCCATGGGATTTAACCATCAAGAGGCTAGAAACTCCATTGCTACAGCTCTAGCCCCTACAGCCAGGACCATGGGAGTCATTCCACGAACAGCTATTACTAATATTTTACAGATAATAGGACTAAAATGGGGAGCTTCAGAACTTGCCCAAGGTCAACAGCTACACATTGATAGAGCCAGCAGCTGACCTGGGCAGGGCATGTAGACCCACGGTCAACAGCCTGCAGGGTCATTTCAAGAAGATCCAAATGTATGCACCTGAAATGAAAGACTAGCCTCTTCCCCAGATGCATGTTCTCACGTGAAGAGAATACGCAAGGGTACTCCAAAGAACAAAAGTGAAGGCTGTCATTCTCCCACAGATGCCTGGGTAAAGTATTCTTTTTCTGAACTTCAGTTTCCTATGTTGTAAAATGAGGATAATGCCACCCAATCTCTCAGGCCCATCATGACGACCAAATGATACAGAGCAAAAAAGCAAATGTTGTTAATTGCTTAGTGTCATGTACATATACAAGATTACTTTGTTTTCCAAGGCAGACTGATCTGAAAATACTGTGCAGTTACTTGCCTAAGATTTAGCCTTTTTATCTTACTTTTTTTTAAAGAAAGCTATATGGAAAGCTAGATTTGATGCTTTAATGTGCTGGGTCTGATGAACTATATTTTGGATTACCTCTTAAATACTCATGACTAGAAAGTCATTACTAAATGTGGCGGCCAGGAGCGGTGGCTCACACCTGTAATCCCAGCACTTTGGGAGGCCAAGGCAGGCGGATCACGAGGTCAGATCGAGACCATCTTGGCTAACACGGTGAAACCCTGTCTCTATTAAACATACAAAAAATTAGCTGTACATGGTGGCGGGCACCTGTAGCCCCAGCTGCTCGGGAGGCTGAGGCGGGAGAATGGCATGAACCTGGAGACGGAGCTTGCAGTGAGCCGAGATTGTGCCACTGCTCTCCAGCCTGGGCAAAAGAGCGAGACTCCGTCTCAATAAATGAATGAATGAATGAACGAATGTGGGAAATGTGGTTTTCTAGCACATAATCGTAAGCCCATCCAGGAACGATCTTATCAGACTAAGAAGATAAGGTAGGCTGAGAAGAGGATCTTTGTTTTACTTAGTGAAAAATCTCAGGCATCTAAAACAATGCACAGCACATAGCAGGTGTTTAATAAACATTTGTTGAATGTTGACTGATTTGAAAGAACGAATAGGATAATTAGAGAACTGTCTGAACATTCTGTGCCAAAAACATTTCTCACTGGAGACATGCTGAAATTTAAGAGGGGAAAAGTATGTTCAAGCCCACTGTCATCTTCCCTTCATTACTCTCTAAGACCTGAATAAGCCCTGAAGTGTGAATAAATAGGGAAGTCTTCCCTAGCACAAGGAAAATGTGCCTGATAAGTGCATCCGAAAAGAAAACTTCAATTACTTTGTCTGTCAATCCATCTTCCTTCCCAAATGTGAAACTGACTCTAAACAAATATATGTAGTCATTTTTCTATTTTCTGGGTCATCACACAGAGTGCACACTGCTGCCCCATCCTGACACTTTCCTCTCTGTCTTTCATGCGGGCACCCACCGACATGATTCGATTCTTAGTCACAACATCTCCATGAAAATTAGCAGCAGCATCATTCCCAACTCCCCACAGGTATAACTAAGACATGGAAAGCTAAATGAGCTTTATGTAGTTCCATGCTATACTACTGGAAAAATACTAGAGAATTATGTTATCACAACACCGATATCCACTTTCACTCAATTACAGCCTTTTAGAGGTAAGAAAACTTAAGGGGACAACACAGACTATAAATACATGTCATGAGTATCAAAGAGCTATGGTTATAGCTATGATTATAAGTTACCTTTACATTCTTAGTATTGTAGATGAATTTATTTAATTTTTGTATAAAACAGGGTTATATTTTTAAGCATATAGAATCTATTAAGTATCAGTTGTATAGAACTGGAACACTGAGGTACAAGTATACAAAATACCACATTATCAAACCAGGTAGGTGTTTATACATCATAAAACCCTTTTTAAAGTTTTTAATCTATGTGATAATTATAGAATGTGCTACAGTATATAAAGTGATAGAATGCAAGAGTGCTAACAAAATACACCAGTTACTATATCAAGATTTTTGTGCTCAAAGTAGCAATCCTTATGATAAAGTTCAAGAAATTTCCCCACTGTAGGCTAGGCGCAGTGGCTCACGCCTGTAATCCCCACACTTTGGGAGGCTGAGGCAGGTGGATCATCTGAGGTCAGGAGTTCGAGAACAGCCTGGCCAACACGGTGAAACCCCGTCTCTACTAAAAATACAAAAACTAGCTGGGCGTGGTGGCAGGTGCCTGTAGTCCCAGCTAGCTACTTGGGAGGCTGAGGCAGGAGAATCACTTGAACCAGGACGGGAAGTGGTGGGGGGTGCAGAGGTTGCAGTGATCTGAAATCGTGCCACTTCATTCCAGCCTGGGTGAAAGAGCAAAACTCTGCCTCAAAAAAATAAAAATTTAAAAAAAAAGAAAAAAGAAAGAAATTTCCCCATTGCTAATAGAGAAGATCAACTGATATGAAATGAATCACTCACTCACTGATAAAAGAGAAATTAGGTTTGGCATGGTTTCACCACCAAAAAACCGTGATGACTCAGAGCTAGCAGCAAAAGTTTAATCTACTGTGACATGCAAGTTCACCTGAAATACAAAAATTTAAACAGCATTTAGTATTTATTTGCCCTAAATATGTATTTCCAGAGCTAACATCACTGCTCCAGAGTGGTTATCAAGTCAGCTTGCCTAAAGCTCCAAACTGCATTTTAGCTTTTTAAATGTGGTTAAAAATAACCTCACACATGAGGATATAGGGAAACAAATCTATACGCTGGAACACTAGCTTTTAAAAAGACACAGAAAAAGTAAAAGGCTAAAAATTAGAATGACATGTTAGTCTCTCATTGTCATAACTTTTAAATCCATCTTGATGAATTATTACTCTTCATTTATAAAGATGGGGTCTTCCCATGTTGTCCAGGATGGTCTCGAACTGCTGGACTCAAGCAATTCTCTCACCTCAGCCTCTCAAAGTGCCAGCATGACAGGCATGAGCCACCACACCCGGCCCTTGATGAATTACTCACTTATTAGAGTTATAGGAGTGTGACAAAGATTTAGGTACTAAAAAAAATGAAGAAAATCACACCACAATGCTTTTCAAGAGGTAGCAAATTTAAGGCAATGATAGAGGAAATCTCTAATCATGTTTTTTTTTTCTTACTGATTTTAATAGCCCCATGTTTAGAAAACACATCTTCTGAAAGTGAGAGAAAATGTGAAATGTTTGTAGATTAATAATTACATGAATATAGAAAACAACAACAATATAAACCATGGGTCCAAAACAACAATTACATGCTGATGCCAAAATGGTCTAAGACAGGTATCAGCAACATTTTTCCGTAAAGGGCCAGAGTATAAATATCTTATGCTTTGTGGACCAGTGTCTATTGCAACTACTAAACTCTGTGACTGTAGCTTGAAACCAACCACTTGACACCATTTAAACAAATGGGCATGGCTGTGTGTTAGTAAAACTTTACTTGTGAACGTTGCATTTTGAATTTCACATCACAAAATCTTATTATTCTTTTTGCTTTTTTACAACTATTAAAATATGTAACAACCACTCTTAGCTCACACGCCACACAAAAACTGGCAGCAAGCTGGATTTGATCAGTAGGACAGTTTGCCAACTCTCGGTCTCTAAAGTGTTACCGAACCAACCTATATACATGAGACAGATACACATACCCATGAAAGAATAAATCCAATAGTATTTGACATAAAGGTGTAGAAAATTTGCCTTCAAAAAGCTATGGTTCTATCTGATTTTCCTACCCATTTACTCTGAGAAATTCGTAAGAGTCATTTCTGTTTTAGCGTGGGAAAACCAGCCTTGGAATCAGTTTTTGAAAGGAATAAATCACATTGCACACATTAATGGAAGAGGAGAAGAAGAAAAAGAAGGTGAACACCCCTGAAACTAAGTAGCACTTAAAACTTATGGCTGTATACACATATTGGAGACTCAGTTTAAAAATCTAGACTTTAGGATAGTACATGCATGTTTAGAAGACACTGTTTCCTCACTTCTAACAATGTTGCTTTGAGAATGGAACTCCTCACTTTGGCCGATGGGTCAGCTGGGTACAGCTCCACATTCTTTTATAAAATACTGGGTTTATACTGAGAAACTGCTTTTAGAACACTTCCAGTCTACAGCACACTTAATTACATATCATTTTAGATTGTTCGCTAATTGTATTTTTGTAACTTTTCTTCCCCAAGTAGATAAGTTCCTAAAGAGAAAAAAGTCACTTCTTATAATCCTTCATCTCCTACAATAATTACCATCATGTTTAGTATACACTGGGGCCCAAAAACAATTTCTAATGACTAAAGTTTGTTTAACGAGTAGTAAAGAAAAAAAAAAAAGAAATACCCGTATTTTCAGTTCTATATTATGGCAAAAACATTTAATCTGATGGAGCAAGGACAGTTTTCAGAAATCTGAGCTGCACCCCTGCGCATAAGCACAGCCAGAGGGGTGGGGGAACTGCCAGTGCTTCCCTTTCCTCACTCACACGCTGACACCTAAACCACTCTCAGATCCAAACAATGAGTTGCAATCCGTTTGGGGGTAAGGGTCCAAAACACACCTTCTGGAACTATCAGAAATAAGACAGACTTGACGAAAGTGTTGCAAGATGTACCACTTAGAGATCTTATGCTACAAAGGCCTAATATTAATTATCAAGTATACCATTCATCAACAGAAGACTAAATCATAAGAAAACATATAAATGCCTCCATGTCATTCTTCTCAAGTCAGAAGAGCCTTCAAAGGCCATATATGTGCGGCCTCACTTCCTCTTCATTCACCTTTGTTCTTTCCGTTACCTAACTGGCTGTGCCAGGATACACCTGGGCTTTGATCTTTACTACCACTTTTTTAACGGCCTGTACTAGAAACCTATGCTTTTAATATTTTAAAGTTGACAACTTAGTCTAAGATGGGCCACTGAAAAAAAGAAAAGAACAAGACGATGACAAGAAATGATTTCTTTGGCCTCATTTACCAAGGGAGGTGAGTTATCCTGTGGCAGAAATAGAGTCAGAAGAGGCTAGAAAAGACTCTGAAATACTTGGGCTTCTTTGTAAAACTTAATTTTTTCAAGTCAAGTTTCGATTTAAGAACAAAAATAATGAAATCAACTACCTAATGTGAAATATTTCAAATTTTTTATCAAACGAGGAGTTAATAGACAAAGCAAGAGTGAGTGCATTCTTCTGGGGCAATCTACCACGACTAATCTAAGGGCCTCCCCACTCTCATGGCCTTAGCCAGCCCAGCCTCCCTAGACACAGGCAGGGTCCTCTTGAGAGGGCAGAAAAGACCAAAAGGCCCTCGGGGGAGACACTGTTTTGGGAAACGATGGCCCCACAGGAGGAGCGCAGCTGTGTTCTCCTCTTCCCCTGTCGTTATCACTGACAGGAACAGAAGCAGGAACTGGAATTTGGAAAAGCAACTAAAGCTGATTTAAATAGTCCTATTCAACAGCACACACATATACAAGAGAACAGAAGACACAGAAAAGGAGGGTGTGAGCTGCAGCTGCAAGAAGATAACCAACAGCTAGAAGGGCTTGGAGTCCAGTGAAGCCATAGTGATAAAGAGCTCAATGCTCCCTTCTCTGAAGCTACAAGGAGTTAAATGTGGGAAGGAGAGGGCAGGAACACAGTGGGCATCATACCGTCAAAGCTTGGTGACAACATTCAACTCTACTTCACGTTTAAAAGCTACCTTTACAAGATTACTTACTAAATGTAATTATTCCTATGCTTTGGAGCATTAATGAAAAACTTTGCATTCATTAAAAAGTATAAAAATTGTGTTGTATCTGAAATCCAAATCAGAACATGTTTCACAGTTTGAAACCTGAATGGAGCAAACTCATCACCGAATCTGCAGACCTAAAGTCCTAAAGGGACGTCCAGTGTCATAGCCTGAAAAAGGGTCCATTGCAATAATCAAGCTCCAAGTTGATTAGACTTCACTAGCCACCATCTTCCTACTTTCCCCTCCCAATAAGAAGTAGAATTCTTTTTGGTGTTCAGTGGAACACATCTTTCACTCATTAGAAATTCGCTAAGCATTTCCTCAGTGGAAAAAATACCCACATTTATGCATTGCCATTTCATCTTCAGAACACTTTCAAGATCACTGGATATTCTCCTAGATCTCTCAGCCCCTGAGGCTGAGAAAAGTCCCCCACCAAGGCCTCCTATCTGGGATGGATGGAGACTGTTATTTGGATTCCCCAACTGGAGTTTCACCCCTTAGACACATTTGCCAGCAGAGATCTCAATCTTTTTCTCATATCTGCTGCTTGGGAAAAGATCAACTGGGTAATGCCCACTAATCTAGCTAAGGGGTACTTGCAAATAAAAGAAGTATAATTTAGACTTTAAGGGGAGAGAGATAAAACTTTTATAACCTATCCTCTTAATTGCACCACTCTCACTAGCTAATCCAACTTTGACTGCCACATCCAAAGACCAACACCTTCACTCATTTAACCAATATCCAGTGAACACATTCTGTGATTGAGACTCTTGTGTTCCTCTTTATTTTAAAACAAAACTTAAAACTGAACGCAAACCTGATGGCATCCATGGATCAGAAGTCGGTTTGGTCAAGGTGTTCACTTGCTCCCAGTTGAAGTCATCATCTTCAGATTGACTATATCCACATGTGCTATACGGCTCATCAAAGAGGCAGCCACCTAAATTGTAGAAGAATAAAAAGTAATGTAAATACCAACCAGACCTCTGGAATAAGCTATGATGATTGCAGGAAGCCTTAGACTTGATGGCAAGTTTGATGCCAAACTAAATCTGATTAGGTCTTTCTACTCAGGAGCTGCGCATCCAACACTTACTGATCCCTTGCTGAGTGCTGCTGAATATTAACTATGCCTCACCCACACCGCCATATTATGCAGCTCTCCAAAAGCAATCTAATGTTGGTAGAAGCCAACTGAAGGTAAGACCTAGCCAGGCATGGTGGCTCATGCCTGTAATACCAGCACTTTGGGAGGCTGAGGTGGGCGAATCACCTGAGGTAGGGAGTGCGAGACCAGCCTGGCCAACATGGTGAAACCCTGTCTCCACAAAAATACAAAAATTAGCCAGGCATGATAGCGGGTGCCTGTAATCCCAGCTACTCAAGAGGCTGAGGTGGAAGAATCGCTTGAACCTGAGAGGTGGAGGTTGCAATGAGCTGAGATCATGCCGCTGCACTCCAGCCTGGGCGACAGGGTGAGACTCTATGTCAAAAAAAAAAAAAGAAAGTAAGACCTAAGCAAATTAAAAATCTGTAGTTTCCAGATGTATAGGAATTTGAAAAATTGCTCTTGCATTCAAAATTTTAAGAGAACTGACTTAAATGTTCAACATGTTTTCAATAAAGAAAAAACACTTATAATTTGTCCAAAAAAATGAAACAAGAAATGCTTTCACCACAATCCTGGCACAATAGTAGAGGACAAGATGCAGTACAAACCATGGCACAACTTGCAAAATATTTTCCAAATACTTATTCCAAATCTAACAAAGAAACAAGGTTTTACTTTAATACTTTGGTGATTTGAGGTCTCAAAATTAAAAGAGATGATAAATTCACTTACAGTCCATACAAGTTTTAAAGGCAAAAATAAATTCAAAACTAAGCATGTGGTAAACATCTGCTTAATTCTGGTACTAGAAATGAAACTACTTAAATGAAAAAAACAAAGAATAATAGAAAATGCAGCATATACATAGCAATTCAGCTGTTTCAGCATCAATAGCATTCAGCACATTAATGATTTTGTCCCATCCCATATCCTCTTGAATGCCTCCTGTTACTTTTTTTGTATCAGATCTTATCTCCATGTTTCACATGGGGAACTGATTAATTAAATTGATCTTATTATTATGAAAATTCTACTATCCATCATATAATGCTATTAATCATATTAATTCAAAAAATTATAATTGTTTGCCACTGATGACAATTAAGTGTTCTGGTTCAAGAAAACATGAATTTAAGAATATTTGTACATTATGTCCACAATGTGTGTCCTGTTGGCAAGAAGGTAAGTAAAACAGCCATTGTCCAACCTCAGAGCGAAAACAGATGTTAGAGGTCACCTGGTCCAGCTTCTATCCAAATGCTTAGGTCAACTGTACAACCTCCCAGCCAGCCAGCCTCTGAACAGATGAGGCACTCAGAATTCTGTAAAGCATCCTGACTATGTAGAACATCCCCCCCTTAAAAAGGCCCAAACCCTGCTTCTTGAAATGTATACCCATTTATCTTTGTTCTATCCTGTGAAAAAATAGTAAAAAAAAAAAAAAAAAAAAAAGAAAGAAAAAAAAAGAAAGAAAAGAAAAGAAAAGAAAAAAGAAAAATCTTAGCTTTGGCACTGGAAAGCTGATTATTTGAAAAGAGCTGTCATGTTCTAAGTCTTCACTTCTCCAGGCAACAGGCAAAGTATGCTTTGCTCCCTGCAATTCCTGCTACTAAAAGGTTTACAGGCCCTTCAAGCATCCTGGCAGCTGTTTAGAATTCAAGGGGCTGCTGCCCTTGATCGCATTCTCTTCTCAGTGCAGAGAGGGCGCTGGTCCATTCTCAGCTTCCGTGAGCCTGAAATCCCATACGGCTTTTGCACACCACTGCCGTTGAGTCTCTCTCCACTTTTCTAACAAAGTAAACAGTTTTCTGAATTCAAACCATTTATGCTTACTAAATCCCACCTCCTGCTGTTAGTGCATCACTCCATCCTACAACTCTGACATTGTCATTCAATCCTGGTAATAGCCATCTTACCTAGCTTTGTGTTGTCTGCAAATCTGATGAGCATGCTTTCTACATCTGCCTCCAAGGCTCCAATAAACAATGTTAAACAGGATAGCATCAAGAAACCTCAAACTGTCTGTCCCAACTTTCTAGCTTTGTCTTAGTTGTTAGCTCCAGATCTGATGGTGAAATTAGTGTCCCTGGACACTGTCTTCTCTAACACTTTTAGCAATTACTTGTTTCAACTAAACACTCCATTGAGAACAAAACAACTCCAAAGATACAGCCTTAATTCAATATTTCATTTGACAACAACTGGTCATTTATATTGCCCTCTTACTGAGTTTTAACAATTCCAGAAACAAAATGGATTTGTTTAAAATGCATAATACTAACAACTTTCCAATTTGGGGTATGAAAACATGTTAGAAGACTGCAAACATTTATGAGAAATAGCGTCTCTTGGTTGCAAACTCTAATTTTGATGCAGAAAACAGCTTCGGTATTGTAGCAATAAGCTCAAATAGCAACAGCACTAATAATATTCAAAAAGAATGAAATCCTCAATTTTGACAGAGAAGGTCCCCCAGTGGAAACAGATAGCACTCAGATGAAAGTCCTACAGTGTGATCTTAAACAGTGAGAAATAGTGATAAGCATCCACAAAACAACTTAAGGCTGGCTACAGACCTGGTTTACAAAACCACTATTGCACTATAATAGAAGCACATATAAAGCAAAAGCATGCACGTGTGGCTGAGAGCAAACTCAGAAGACTAATACACCACTGGTGCGAGGTTGTAATTTTCCCATTACACAAAGCTGTCCTTATCACTTGAAACGAAACAAATAAAGTATGATATGGTTCTTTCTGGACTCATGAAGGATTATTGAACTACCGGAAAATGGGATAAACTATGAATTTCATATTGCCCAATGAGGATACATTTCCTTGCACACCAATTTTCAGATCCACCCCTAGCCTTCATTCAACAGATATGGGACCCCCCAAAATAACAAATATGGTTTATTGGGATAAAATAAGATGAGTTAAAGTAAATTACATCACAATTAAAATAACCAAGTAAAGAAAGAATAACTCAGCTTTCAGTTTTCAGGACAGCTTCGGGTAGTAGCAAAATGCATAGATTCTGAGTAAAACACAGGCATATTCCAATTCTTCCACTGTTAGCTTGGTGATTTTCGACAAATCACTTAGAAACAAGTCTAGTTTCTTTATCTATAAAACAGAAATAACATGTACCTCACGTGGTATTTCTGACAGTTAAATAAGACAGCAAATATAAAGTCAGTGTAACAAGAGTCAGCCATGCTCAACCAGCATCAGTTGTTATCAGTTCTTCAATCCTTCTTGCCAGATATACCTCACAGAACAAAGCACTCTCAGGAGTTCATTTCATTGCAACTAGTTGGAATAGATAATTGAAAACTTCCAAGTGCACCTCATGAGAAGATGAAGAGTTGGGAGCATTCATATAGGTAACACCCTGCCGGTGCCTCTATTAAACATGGAAGTGCCAAGAACAGGCGGTTACGGAGGTTCTTCAAGTAAATACTATGGGGGACAATGAAACAAATATGATAAGGAGGCAAAGTCCCCTGAAACACAGTAAAAGGGAGCATTTCTAAAAATACAGTCTTCTTGATTTTCTGAATAACACAGACGCATTTTGCCATCATCCACAGGAGTATGGTCAGCAACAGACCCCCTATGTTTTCTCTAGAACGGTCACACCTGGGCTGGCTCCCAGCACTCCATGGCCGTACTGTATTCCTCTGTTAAATCAAAGAAAATTATTTCTGTTTCATAGAGGGGAACCACGACTGAACCAAAGTCATATACAAGATGGAGGAAAGCTGATACAAGCTGGGTGGGGTGGTGGTCTGCATCACTCATTCCGCCTCTGTCTCTGTCTCTCTCTCTCTCACACACACACGTGTACCTGATATCTCCATCATACCTGGGGAAAGGCTTTTCCTTAGCAACGTTGAATACAACACACAGGTTCTGGATACGAATGAGTTACTAAGCAAAAAGAAGTGTCACTGGATGGCAAATACTCAGGTAATTGATGACAATGATGATTCCTATACTGTTCCCAGACATGCAATTCAACACAATAACATAAAAAATTAAATTGATAAAACTGTTAAAAGTATAACTTAAAAGGCAAGGGAAGTAGAACAAAGAAAAGGACACTAGAAATGTGGCTAGGACTCCACCCACCTACCACCAAAAACATTTTTTTAAAAAGTCACTAAGTTCATGTACCGGATGTTATCCACAGATTTCACTTGGAGTTTTGGGGTAGCCAGTGCAAAGAAGAAAATATGATTGATCATACAATTTACAGTACCTATAATATATAAATGTGATAATAGAGACTAACATTTACCCAGGACTTGTTTAATCCTCACACCAACTCTATGAGGTAGATACTATGATCCTCATTTTACAGATACAGAAACCAAGGCATAGAAGGTTACATAGCCTGCCCAAGATCTCAAAGCTGGACAGTCGTGAGGCAGATACTTGAATCCAGGCATGCAGTCATAAGGGACCCATATTCTTAACGCTACAGCATAGTATCTCCCAAACTGGAGACCAAGAAGATACACAACTACACTAACCCTAAATTCAGAGAGAACTATCTCCCTTCCCAGAACCCTAGGAAGAAGCAATTGCCGAAAGTTAATGAACAGAGTTCTCAACAGTATCCCTCAGAACAGAGCAATGAGGTTTACGACCCATTCAGTAGCATCTTATGATAGTATGTGACCACACTCCAAGTCAACAAGCTTGATTCAGTGGGAGCCCAGTGCATTCTAGATTAAAACTGAAATATGTTTTAAAATCATCTTTGTGGGCTGGGCACAGTGGCTCATGTCTGTAATCCCAGCACTCTGGGAGGCTGAGGCGGGCGGATCACCTGAGGTCGGGAGTTCAAGACTAGCCTGACCAACATGGAGAAACTCTGTCTCTACTAAAAACATAAAATTAGCCAGGTGGCGCATGGCTGTAATCCCAGCTACTCAGGAGGCTGAGGCAGGAGAATCACTTGAACCCGGGAGGTAGAGGTTGCAGTGAGCGAAGATCACGCCATTGCACTCTAGCCTGGGCAACAAGATCGAAACTTCGTCTTAAAAAAAATATATATATATATATACATACATATATACACACACACACACACATATACACATACATACATACACACACACACATATACACATATATCTTTATGGATACTCTTGCCTTAGTGGGCTGCTGTAAGTTTGCACATTTACTCCAACTAAAAACTGCAGCTAGTCTGTGCTGTTATTGAAGTGCAGACCCACATGTCTTTTATTCTTCGTGTTTTTCAAGACAAGATCTCATTCTACCGCTCAGGCTTGAGTGCAGTGGCAGTGGCACAGTCCTAGCTCACTACAGCCTTGATCTCCCAGGCTCAAGCAGTCTTCCCACCTCAGCCCACAGAGTACCTGGGATCACAGGCACATGCCACCTTGCCTAGCTAATTTTTTGTTTCCTTTGAAAGACACGAGATCTCCCTTTATTGCTGATTTTGAACTCCTAAGTTCAAGTGATCCTCTCGCCTCAGCCTCCCAAAGGGCTAGGATTAAGGCAGGATCCAACATGCGCATATCCTATATGTTTTAGAAATCAAAGGAAATGGAGTTGGGCCCGATATTCTCTTCTGAAAATCATAGAGTTTCAGAAGAGAAAAGCCCATAGGCAGAGTAGCAACTCTGCTCAAAAGCAATATTGATTATAACTGTATCTTGGTCACCTTGGTATTCCTTAGAGCAGGACGCATGATAAACACCCAATAAAGGCTTTTTAAAAGGATGGGTAATGAATCCCCCAAAGTTCTATGCAAAATCTGGCTGCAATTATTTTGCCTGGAAATTTCCAAAAGAAGCATAATATAATAAACATCTGAACAATGAAAACAATCTTAACCTTCGTCCACAAACCATCCAGCCCTGTCCTGGTGTATCCCAGGATGAATCAACTGCAAAATGTGACGAAATCAATGAACTTGTTCATTTTTCTAGTATGGCTGAAAACTGTAAGCAAGTTAAATGTTAATGAAGTCCACAAATTATGGCTTTCAGTTTACAGACACTGAATTCTTTTTTTTTTTTCCTGGCAATTATTAGAAAGCAAGGCTAGTTGTTGATAAAAGTCATTCTTGATTCATGAAAATAAAATATTGTCACTTGCATAATGGAGGATATTTATCTTTGTTCTTTCTTTGGAACAGCTGAGGATGATTCAGTTAATTCAAGAGTAGTATGAAATCATTAAGGCATAAGCTATAAAGAAAATGGTCCATTTTCACCCCAAAGGAAACCTTATGTGACCATTCTACATCCTACTGAAGCTTCAGGTCTGGAGACAGAACAACAGAAAACAAATTGACAAGAATTAAGAGTCCACCATTTAAAGCAGTATATTAAAAATTGTTTTTTTATTGTGACTCATAGTCATGACATCTTGACCCAATACACGTAAAAAATTTGGACACTTTA
Source organism: Mandrillus leucophaeus (assembly GCF_000951045.1). Lineage (NCBI taxonomy): Eukaryota > Metazoa > Chordata > Mammalia > Primates > Cercopithecidae > Mandrillus > Mandrillus leucophaeus. Next base: position 974,807 of record NW_012104843.1, on the reverse strand, counting down.
AAAACCAAATTTATCTCTACTGAGATAAACAAATATTTATCATTCTGTTCTAAGAGGAGGCTCTAGACCACTAAATTGATTTCAAGATCCTTCAAGATTGCTACTTGTATTCTTCAGGTTTGAGGGTAAGAGCCATCACCTGGGACTGTTTATTTAGCTTGAAGTTACCAATCAGCACTACTGTGTGAGAGCACTGCCAGACAGTCTAAGGGCAACCTGTGAGCTACAAAGTTCTCTGGTATCAACAGCTACCATTTCGCGAATAGAGACCACGTGCCAGTCAGATTGTGCCTAAGGCAGAATATAGTTATGATGTCATTGACTCCTCACAACCAGTAAGACTTTTATCTCAACATGTCTGATTTGATTAACATGTTACAGAACAAAAACCATGCAAATATAAACATGTATTACCTCATTTTAATTAAAAAAAAATTCTAAAGGCAAACATCAATATTCCCTGTGCCAGTTATCAATGTACTACACCTCTTAGCTCTAAATCCACTTTTCATTTCAAAAATGTATCCAGACGCTTTAACTACGTTTTCTGTCCTAGTGAGCAAGAAGGTAAGTTTTATCAGTAGAGGGTACAGGAGAGATCCTGCAGGAGGAAGGGGTGGCCTCCCTTAGCTCCCTGGCAGGCCCCTCAGTGCACAACGCAGGGTCGCCCCCTGCCTGGCTGCTCCAGTAGCAGCAGCTTGCCCCTGCACAGTGTGCCAGTGGTTCTGTAGCAAGTACCTTCAGCAGAACACCACCTATGAACAGCTTTCACAGCCAATCAGAGGGCACATTACCTCTGAGTCCTGCAGGTGCAGCCCCATAGTAACTCCTCTGCCATCCACTGAGCCACAGCCTTCCCCTGGATCTCAGGAACGAAAGAGTCTCCTCCTTGGAGCTCTGTCTCTGCCCTGGGCTAACGTCTGCTCCATACATCCACTATTCCCTCATTCTTCAGAGCTCTCCTTAGTTTGTACTAACCCATCTCTTGTATTTTAATACCCCGTTACAGTTACTTAGTCTTTATAATAAATGTTCCCTAGTTAAATTACTATGTTGCTTCTCTCTCCTGATTGGATCCTGATCAGTACATTCTTATTTTTACAAATGGCAGTTTAAAAGGGTCACATAATCTCAACCAAAGTCACAGGAGCTTCAGCGCAGGACTAGCAATTCAAATAAGGTCTGTAGTCACACATTTTCACCAAGCTTTAGAAAGTAAGTAAACAACAATTTATGGTGCTTATATACGAACTGTTCAGTGATTTGCATTGTAAATAAGCTCTTGAAAGTGCTGTTTCTAAGAAGCCAGTGGAGGACAATCAAATGTTAATTTCATAAACTTGTAAGATACACACACATTTTGAATTGTTCTGCCTTTAACAGGTTAAATTGACTTACATACACTAGCAATCATTCTTCCTGTTATAATTACAGTCATTTAAAGTTATTTTGTAAGAAGACTGTAATACTCCTTGATGAGTTTTTCTGGAACATTTTTCTCATTTGTTCCAAATACAGAATGACCCCATTTAAGTCAGCCTTTATTAAATGCATAAAGTATTAAATGGGTCTCTCTATAGAGAAGGCAGGTCAAAAAATAGTGCTATAGTACCCCCCGAAAGAATTAATGTTATATGTTCTATTTTCCTAAATTACATGAATTCTAAGATGATCTTATTTATTTCAAATTTAAAACTGTGTAGAATAAATGGCTATAAACTACACAATGCAAAGGATAAACAGAAAGAGAGTTTTAATAGACATAATTATTTTAGGAGTATTAAAAAAAAAACTATACCAACATAGCAGAGGCTCTGCTTTCTTCTTTTAAATCACAGTGACTTCTACATTTAATTGCCTGCCAAACAATAAAAGTATATAATGCCTCTTAAACTTTGAGTGCGCCAGTGATGTTTAGTGAATCAGACACTAAGCATTATAGAAATGCTCTTCTACATAATTTAATCTAGCAAGCAGTTTTTACACATTGCACAGGCATTTAAATGGCTAACGCTATGCTCTATTATAAGAAGTGCTATTTGCCGATGGATATATTTTATATGTTACAAAGCAAAAAAGTTATCTTGTTCTTGAAGTTTCTATGATTTATTACACTTACCACGTCTTCATTTCATATCAATCTATGCATTCCTAATTTTTTAAAAGGCTGAACTGCAACAAACAAAGATGTATTTTTCTTATTGATAGTAAAATCTTCTTTAATGGGCAGTAGTATTATTCTATTCCTAAATATTGTAATGCAGCCAAATTATTAGGAACTTGACTATCTCAATTTTCTACATACAAATGAACACCTCATAGAGCTGATATTAGGTTTAATTAAACCAACTGCATGAATTTCCTGCATAAATGTGAATTTATCTGAATATAATACTGGTGCTCTTATCCTCTATACCACAATAGAGAAAACGAGAGAGAGTGTGAAAAATAGTTGTCTGCCTCTATGATAGAAACAGGAGTAACAAATGAAAACATAATGATGAAACAGCTGCCAGAAATGTCTCAGGGAGAAGATGGTCAAACTAACTCAGTATTTATGACCTGATCTCTGAAGTCACTGTTGTCCTGAGTCCCAAACTGGAGCAGTAATTCTCCAAGTGGGTCCCTGGACAAGCCACCATCACCGAGGAACTCAGAAATGTGAATTCTCAGGCCTCATCCCAGACCTACTGAGTCAGAACCTCTGGGGGTGGGGCCTGGCAGCCAGAGCTGCAACAACTCTCCAGGTGACTCCGATGCACTCTAATGTTTGGTAATCACTGTTCTGGACCAACCTATTTAACTAGAATATTCTGGGAGCAGCCCCAGGAATCTGTGGTTTTAAAAAAAGGTCCCAGAGTAATCTAATCATTGACCCAGAAAGAGTGCTCTAGGGATCAGTAGTCTCAAACATTTTTCAGAAGACATCTGTTCTTAAAAAGGTACAACCATCCTATGTGTGTTTATGTATAATCATGTAGTGCTCTACATACGCAGATCATTACAAGCATGCATATACTGACCTTAAGTATTATTAGAAAATATATGTAAGTTGAAGTCCAAATCTTTTCTTCCATACATCAATGAGTTGTACTGTATTCCTCAAAAAGGATATGAAGAAAGTGATTCAGAGATCATTGCTCTAAATAATGCTTTTTGGTCATAAACACCTCTCAGATGAAAAAGGGCAAGAGAATAGCACGGCTGGATCAAAGTGTTGAATTTTTTTTGCTTAAATTTCATGCTAAGAAAACCCTGATCTGTAATTTTTCTCCTAAGTAGAGCTACTCAAAACAAGAAGAGATATCTTAGATAAAAAACAATCCTGGTTACTGGTTAGAGATACCCAGGAAATTAATTAAAAAAAAAAAAAAAAAAGGTTAGAGATACCCAGGAAATTAATTAAAAAAAAAAAAAAAAAAGAATTGCATTTTATGCCCAGTAGCACTGCTGCCAGTTTAGTATGATTTACAAATCCATCTCTTGATTTTATTAGCATAAAATCATTATATGGGAGGGCTGATAAACTCCTGAACTCACCAATATGCAGTACAGCCAAACCATGCTATTTATTCAACTTAAAACAGCCAGCCAACTATATTTTCACTGGATGTTGATTAACCTAAACTCAACTAAATGTACTTCCCTCAATGAAAATTTTTCTACACATTATATTCATTGGGTAGAATCAAATTATAAGGAAAAAGTAAATATAGTTTCACATATCCTGTTGGTGAAATATGCATTCCAATTTCCTATCATGAGGAGAACTTCTTCTAACACAACAATGGGGAACTTGTACAGCTGAGTGTATTTAATTAGGATCACAGAACTGAGATACAGTGGGTCCTGGATCTATCAGTTGCATGTGTCTTGCTCTTTGCATCAAAAGGAGATAGGCAGTCTTCATATCAAAGGTATGTTTAACTTACATGATTTCTACGTTGAAAAGGAAGGGGCGTATGATAGAGAAATCGTACATTTAGTCCAGAAGCCTAACAATCTTAGGCTCCAAACAAGCTGAAACTAAGAAATTAGAAATATGAACTGGTGCTCCTCCACCTCCACCTAGTTAGTCTCTGCTCCTTCATTCTTCAGGCTTTGCTTAGTGTGACATGTCATTGGGGTCCAAATAATTTTCATGCTTAAAGAGCAGCATTTTAATTGAAGCATGTTCAAAATCCAAATCACCAATCTAATCCTATGCTCAAATGCATAAACAGCAATCTAATGCCAAGGGGGTGCAGGGATTGACTCTATTGGACTTACTGAGAAACGATATGCTGGTCTTCAACCCAGAAGGTTCCCTAAAGTATTTTGGGGTACAATTTTGAACATGAGCAAATCCCTGAGAATTTGGGCCCTATACAATGTATGAGTCCTTTGTAATATTACCTAACTCCCAGGGAAATAGGGAAGATTGCACTTAGAAGTGTATGTGAAAGTGTAGTCACTGTTCCAAGGTGATGAACATCAAAGAAAGTCACAACTATGTTTGGTACATGCTATCTGAAATAGGAAAACAAAGTCACAGACATTTCTTTATCTATCTTGCCTATATTGGCTGAGTCACTGCCTCTCTGCCTGACACCTTATCTCCTAAACAACTGCTTAAATTTTTCTTTCAGTCTCCTATTCCTACCATGCCACAATTTGAGTTTCAGCTCATGTTCCCGTTTGATTTGACTCATTCCCTCAAACCTGGATTCTGCCCTCTCCAGTATATGCCACACACTCCCAACAAGCTGAATTTTTATAAAATACACAGCTGAAAATGCTCTCGCCATTCTTAAAATTATTCATCAGCCCCTCATTGTCCATGGGATAGTATTCAAATTTTAATCATGTGACATCTGTTGTTTTTCTGATTCGACCCCAGTCTACCTCTTTATCTTCATTCTTTGCCACCACTTCCCTTTAGTTTTACACTCTAGTAATTCCCGACTATCTGTAGATTCACCCCCAATGACCCTTCTGCCCATATGCTACCCCCATGCTCATGCAGTCCCTGCACCTGTTCAGTGCTTGTCCCACCCCTCCCCGCAGTGTCTGCCTGGAAAACTCTTGTGCACTTTTCAAATCCCAGCTCAGACAACACCACTCCCAGGTACCTGTTGCTGAGGGCTTTTCACAGATAAAATCAATCACTCCTTCCCATGTGGTAACCATCACTGCCAAATATACTGGTTTTCTTGATGTCCTTATCATACTGCAG
>NW_012104843.1:956950-969542 GCF_000951045.1 Mandrillus leucophaeus | reverse complement strand
GCTGATAAACTCCTGAACTCACCAATATGCAGTACAGCCAAACCATGCTATTTATTCAACTTAAAACAGCCAGCCAACTATATTTTCACTGGATGTTGATTAACCTAAACTCAACTAAATGTACTTCCCTCAATGAAAATTTTTCTACACATTATATTCATTGGGTAGAATCAAATTATAAGGAAAAAGTAAATATAGTTTCACATATCCTGTTGGTGAAATATGCATTCCAATTTCCTATCATGAGGAGAACTTCTTCTAACACAACAATGGGGAACTTGTACAGCTGAGTGTATTTAATTAGGATCACAGAACTGAGATACAGTGGGTCCTGGATCTATCAGTTGCATGTGTCTTGCTCTTTGCATCAAAAGGAGATAGGCAGTCTTCATATCAAAGGTATGTTTAACTTACATGATTTCTACGTTGAAAAGGAAGGGGCGTATGATAGAGAAATCGTACATTTAGTCCAGAAGCCTAACAATCTTAGGCTCCAAACAAGCTGAAACTAAGAAATTAGAAATATGAACTGGTGCTCCTCCACCTCCACCTAGTTAGTCTCTGCTCCTTCATTCTTCAGGCTTTGCTTAGTGTGACATGTCATTGGGGTCCAAATAATTTTCATGCTTAAAGAGCAGCATTTTAATTGAAGCATGTTCAAAATCCAAATCACCAATCTAATCCTATGCTCAAATGCATAAACAGCAATCTAATGCCAAGGGGGTGCAGGGATTGACTCTATTGGACTTACTGAGAAACGATATGCTGGTCTTCAACCCAGAAGGTTCCCTAAAGTATTTTGGGGTACAATTTTGAACATGAGCAAATCCCTGAGAATTTGGGCCCTATACAATGTATGAGTCCTTTGTAATATTACCTAACTCCCAGGGAAATAGGGAAGATTGCACTTAGAAGTGTATGTGAAAGTGTAGTCACTGTTCCAAGGTGATGAACATCAAAGAAAGTCACAACTATGTTTGGTACATGCTATCTGAAATAGGAAAACAAAGTCACAGACATTTCTTTATCTATCTTGCCTATATTGGCTGAGTCACTGCCTCTCTGCCTGACACCTTATCTCCTAAACAACTGCTTAAATTTTTCTTTCAGTCTCCTATTCCTACCATGCCACAATTTGAGTTTCAGCTCATGTTCCCGTTTGATTTGACTCATTCCCTCAAACCTGGATTCTGCCCTCTCCAGTATATGCCACACACTCCCAACAAGCTGAATTTTTATAAAATACACAGCTGAAAATGCTCTCGCCATTCTTAAAATTATTCATCAGCCCCTCATTGTCCATGGGATAGTATTCAAATTTTAATCATGTGACATCTGTTGTTTTTCTGATTCGACCCCAGTCTACCTCTTTATCTTCATTCTTTGCCACCACTTCCCTTTAGTTTTACACTCTAGTAATTCCCGACTATCTGTAGATTCACCCCCAATGACCCTTCTGCCCATATGCTACCCCCATGCTCATGCAGTCCCTGCACCTGTTCAGTGCTTGTCCCACCCCTCCCCGCAGTGTCTGCCTGGAAAACTCTTGTGCACTTTTCAAATCCCAGCTCAGACAACACCACTCCCAGGTACCTGTTGCTGAGGGCTTTTCACAGATAAAATCAATCACTCCTTCCCATGTGGTAACCATCACTGCCAAATATACTGGTTTTCTTGATGTCCTTATCATACTGCAGGGCAATGTAACTTTGGACATGCTTGTCTTCTCTATTGCGCTGGGAGGTCCTTGACAAGGACAATGTTCTGTTCATTTCTGTATCCCCAGTCCTGGAAAAGTGTTTGTCACTCATTAAATACTTACTAAACTTAATGGAATTTTGTAAAGTCTTTTGTAACAAAGGTAAGAATAAAAACCGTTTACTGCTCTATCTTTATTAGAAAAGGAGCACTGAAGAAAAAACACTCTAATGGACTCTATTCACTGAACACTCTGGCTACATCAAAGGAAGAAGAAATCCTGATTCTAGAGTTTTGCCTTTTTTATCTGACTCAAGGCATCTCCCTCCTTCCCTGTCTCCATCACTCCTCCTAAGGACTTGTGTGCCAGGCATGATGTCAAGCACTAGGGAGGAAAAGGGGAGGGGATAAGAGAACAGACAGGATGAAAAAGAAGTCCTTGTCCTCAAGGAAGACAACTTGTGGAACACGGAGGAGTTAAAAGGATAAATATGAAAAATGCTGTAAGAGCCAACAGGAGAAACAAAAACTCATCCTGAAGGTCTCCTTTTCCTACATGAGCCAGATAAAAAAAGAAAACCAGAGAGTCAGCACCTAAATGTAAGAATCTACTAAGATATCAATGGCCTGTTATTCTAAGAATCTGCGTAATAAGGCTATTATTTGGCAGACCTCAGCACAAGTCAACGAAAAGCACAGGGACTTTATGTGCATCATACTGGAACTCTGGTTCAGCGCCTCAGTCAGTGTGCCTGCAGTTTTTGTTTCAAACCTGAGAAGAATGTCAATATCTACGTATTATGTGTATTTCAAATTTATGAAACATACAAGTAATTAATATATATTCAATGTTAAATTTCAATACTCAGGCCATAAAGAAAGCATGCTTTAATGAAAATTTTTTCCTTATTAATTTCTTTTTTTTTTTTTTGAGATGGAGTCCTGCTCTGTCACCCAGGCTGGAGTGCAGTGGCACAATCTCGGCTCACTGCAACCTCCACCTCCTGGGTTCACGCCATTCTCCTGCCTCAGCCTCCCGAGTAGCTGGGACTATAGGCGCTAGCCACTACGTCTGGCTAATTTTTTGTATTCTTTAGTAGAGACGGGGTTTCACTGTGTTAGCCAGGATGGTCTCGATCTCCTGACCTCGTGATCCACTCGCCTCGGCCTCCCAAAGTGCTTTATTAGTTTTTTAAATAAGGAAGCTACACTCCATGCAATTCTCCAAGCTCTGAGCAATACTTAGCACAAAAAGCTGTGATGAATCAGCTTTCCTTCCCATCCTTTTCCATGACCAATTAGTTGCTAAAATATAGGAAACTAAAAACATTAACCCTTCTCAAGGTCAACACAGCTGGGACATCTTTCCCTCTTTTCCTAATTGAGTGTTTACTCAATATTCTATTTACTTTTTAGCATGTATTATTTTACCACTGATTAAAGAGAACAGGTCTGCTGAGAGAACAACCCTGAACCAAGAGGCAGACGGTCTGGGTTTCAGTCCTGCCCTTGCCTGTGTGTGGCTTTGGACAAGGCAACCAGGCAGCAGAATAGAGCTAGGGTAGAAAGAATGTAGATTTGCCACCAGAAGGAGCACAGGTGAGTCCAACCCTATCAACTTACAAGCTTTGCTCATCTATTCATCTATAAAACCATCTACCTTCTAGAATCTTGTAAGAATTAAATGATTCTGTATATATGTGTGTGTTTCTATAAATACATATATTATGCTATGTATCTATTGACCTACTTACCTATCTAGCTACCTAGTAAATAGTTAACTGTGGGTTTCCTTTCCTTTCTGGGTCTCAGTCCTGTCTATAAAAGAGCATGATGACTCAGATCCCTGAGTTTTTCACCCTGTGATCCTCACAACCCTCACGCTCTCTCAGCCCATGAGGGCGAACCCAGCACAGGCCCTTCTAAAACCCTGCTTCAACCAGATATATTCAACTTTCATATACTTAAAAGTTGGGGTACTGTGGGTAACAGAAAGACTAGGCCACAAAAAAATTTAATATTTAACAATGCTAGACTCTTTCAGGCCTAGATTATCTCTAAGGTAATATTCCCACTCTAAGACTGCACATGCTATTATTTTTTTCTTCTCCTCCCTTAAAGATAATAATTCTTCATCAGCAACATAATTAAGGTTAGATCAGGTGGATTGTTGGGGAAAGTGGCTATACTAGAAAAACTAAATAAAATCATGTTAAATATATAAGCAAGAAGGATGGCTAAGCTCAATGTTAAAGCAGGAATAGAAGCAGCAGCCGAAGAGAAGGCAGAAGAGACCCTACTGATATGAAGCTCCGTGCTAGTGCTGGCCATGGCCAGGCTCCTGCTCTGTTGTGAAAAAGTAAGAAGCCTGAGGTTACAGGACAAGGCATCCAGGACTGTCAATCCTGCATGGGCTGGGACCCATTTTAGGTGACTGCTCCTATCCTAGTCAATCCAAAATGACGTCATATTTGCTGAAAAGATCACTGAAGAACACCTAATATTATAGTTTCCATACGACTCTCCTTAACCCAAACCTCTTCTCAGCCTCTGCTTACTAATGTCTAAAATTATTTGAGTAAGTTTACATTTTTCCATCTGTAACAAAGAGACTTGAAATTTAAAACTCAAAAGAACATAATATGAAAATGGCTTCACATAGCCAGTCCTCTAACCACGGCTACTCCAAAAAAATATTTATTTAGACCTATTGTGCATAGGGCCACATAAACAATCTACAAGTTAGGATAACTAGATATTAGATATTTCTTATTTTGATGCAGATTACATAAGAATATTAGACATATGAAAAGTGGTTGGAAAATAAGTTTAAAAAAAGAAGACAGTATCAAATTCAATGACTTCATAATATGCCTGGGATGAGCCTTCTTTGCATCCAGAAACTATTCATTGGGATGTGTTTAATATACTAAGAGAGTAGGGAGTTCTGTTTCTCAGGAAGCTTTTTTATTTTTCATATGGCTGACTTGTAAGAACTTGTGGTTGCTGGGATAAGTTAATCAAAGTGTCACCATATATTTGGTTTTAATAGTCTGAGTGGGTAATTTTATATTTGATTATCTGTGGCTTGGCTCTCTCTTTGAGACATTCTTTAAATACCCTTATTGTTGGCCCTTGGCCATATTGGACACTTACCTTTAACAATACCTAGTACTGTGTATGTTGTGAATAGAGAATAAACACTTGTGCATCGATGTAATATTGACTGGGCTTAAGAAATAGTAACCCTTCATGGGGCGAGAAATTTGCCTAGAGGAGGCTTCACAGACCAGCTCAATTTCTGTAAAGTTTAAACCAATGATCAAATGTGGTGCTGAGTAGCTGCAACCCCTTGCCGAAGGACAAGCTACAGTTACCAGCTGATAGCTCTGTCTCAGCCATCACCAGGAAACACATCCCTGATCACAGACTCCCTCTGACAGAGTTACTTCATCCCATTTGCTGTACTGAATTTGCCAGTATAAACAATATGTTCATTTTATCCTGGGTTTAGGGGAGAAATGAGGGTGTGTGCATCACTTTTCAGCAGTACACTTCACTAATGCAAAAATTCTTGGGTTGGGAGTGAGTAAAAACCAAGTTGTATCAATCTCATTTTTCTCCATATGCTCTATAAACTTCAGCGAGATGTTTATCACAGAAATACAGACAAGACCTTAACCACAGGAGAGCAAAATGTGGTATCTTTACTGATAATTAGTAATAAAGACCTTCATTCTACTGAACTTTAATATATTTCTAACTTCAGAATTAAAAAGTAAAACCTAGGGGAAACCAGAAGGTTTAATTAGGTCAGAGAAAAATGTGGACTTGAAGTGTTACCAAAAAAAAACCTATTATAGACAAATTGTTAATTGCTAGAACCACTAAACACTGTATGTCCTTTAAACACTGAGATAGTAACACAAACATAAATCCTGATTTGCAAATTGGGTGGTAAGCCTTCACTTCCCTAACGTGTTTCCAGTACCAACAATTCCTATGACACAAAATGTTTCTTTAAAGGTTACTGATCTCCAGTATTCCTGCCATGGTGCTGCTATTCTCATTCTGGATCAGAAGCTTTTGTCTTAGCTCAGTGGTTCTGAAACTTTGGGGAGGTTATGGATCCCTTTGAGTATCTGAACAGAGCTACCCAGGATCCTCTTCCCTAGGACAAATGCGTATCTGTGCAAATTGTATAATTCCTTGGGTTATAAGGCTCTTAGAGGTAATTCAACACTTACTCAAAGTGTGCTTCACTGGCCACTTGCATCAGAATCACTGGGATAAATTACTAAACACATAAATATTGAGTCCCATTCTAGATTTATGGAATCAGAATTGCTGGGAGTGAGGTTGGGGCTCTGAATTTTAGGATGTGTCCCCCATGATTATGCCGCCGGTTGATGGTCAGGTAAGCTCCTCTGCTATGGCCATTTTGCTATGGCATGCACTTAATTTTCCCTGAGAAGCCCAAGCTCTGCTTTATCTCCCCATGACTGAAGGGCATCTCCACCAGCCTCCTCTGCATCCCCACCCACTCTTCATGCTCAGCTTGGGATACTCCATACCCACTACCCTGCAACCATGCACATCAAGCTTAGACCCCCTTCTGGATATCACCTGGAAACACTTCTCACCCACCATCCCAATAAGCTCCTGCTCAGTCATCCATTAAGACCCATTACCATGGAATGTACTAGCACCCTTCTCTATTCCTGGGTTATTCATTTTTCACTTCTTCCCCACAATTCTCCTACATACAAGATTGTGCCCCTTATCACCCTACATGGTGTGTGTGTTTTCACTTGGCTTCCCAAGAACAGGGAAGAAGCCTCCCCAGAGGCTTACTGCAGAAACACCCACCTGCTGCTGGCTGCCCAGGAGTCACTCCTTGACTACGGTCGCAAGACTGAAGGATACCCAACTTAGATTTCTCCACTGGAACACAGAATTATGTCATTCTCCATAGGTGAAGCTGACCTTAGAGAACACCCAAAGTATTGTGCAAATATGGAAAACTAAGGCTGATTCATCAAAAGCAATCCAGTCAACATCCAAAACTCCTGATTCATCCGAGGGTACTGTTTAGCTCAGTAAGAGATGCCCAACACAGAATCCTGACCCTTGAGTTTAATTTACTCAGGAACACAGAACACACACATGACCTACTAGAATTCAACATTGTGACCAGAAGGTGACATAGTATCGGAGATTACTAAAAGGCCTACTTCAGATTAGGAAGAACAAGGAAGAATTCACAGGGGAGAAGGCATTTAAGGTATGGCTGGGAAGCTGGGAGAAGTTCTGAGTGGCATATACAGAGCATTCCAAAGAGCCTTAACAGAGGACAGGTGGCCCATTATGAGAAGGCCTTGGTGTGTGTGTAGAATAAAAGTTTGCTGCAGTGCGAATAATATTTAAAACGTGGCTGAAGATCAGGCTACAAAGGTGGATGGCAGCAGTACAGGCCAGGCTGGGGTCCACACTGGGCAGGAAGGAGACTATCTCACTGCTACATTGATGATTCCACATGGCCACGCATAGCAGCCCGGCAAAAAAGGAGGGCAAAAACGTTGTCCCCTCTTCACAACACAAGGGAAGCCATCCGAATGATGTGGCTTGCCTGCAATCCCAGAGCAGACGATGGCAAAGGTGGAATTTGACCGTTGGTTTCCTAACCCCTAAGAGGCACATTTTCCTTATTGTATATATATTGTATACTGTATATACAATCATTATATACAATCACAGTGGGATGACTATTCCATGGATGCTCCTCACATATCTACGACATAAGTAAACTGCATCTCTACTAAAAGGCACACATTAGACGTCATCCTTGAATTTTATAGCCAAACAGCACTGACATCTCAACACCACTGGAGATCCTTTACAGACTTATTAAGTAAAGATTTGATGGTAATAGAAACAAATTAATTAACAAAAGGCATGGAGAAGTAAGATTTATTTCCTCAAATTGATATCCAAGAAGATTTGCTCCTAGAATCAACTATGGATAATTCTGCCAAACAAATCAATCTTTTATAAACTAAAGCATGTTAATTAAGCAAGAGCACTTGGAGAGGCAATACACTGCACTAGGCATGTTTACAGAAGAATGAGGGATGCACGGAATTAACTGCTTGTTTGCTTTTCAATCTGCATCAGAAACCTAACTAGAGAAACCTAACCTAACAATGAAAGCAAGCAGAAGGAACCATCAGGAAAACAGACACAGGGCAAGGGTGCTCAGAGATCAAAATCTCTCTTCAAAATTGAAAAGAAATGCTAATGTACTCCAGACTCCGAATTGCTGTACTAGAGAGGAAATTAATATCAAAGCTGGAACAGCATCTACTGTTCCACTCAGTCAGATGAAAACAATGGAGTTTGGCCAAACAGTACAAGGAAACATAGGAATCTGATAGAACAGAGGAAATGAAGACAAATCTTGCAAAGAATTCAAAATGGAACGAAGTTGTGCAACTTATCCCTGTGCAAGTGAAACACTAGAGGGAGAACAAGTTTTGTGTTAGAAAATTGTATGACCAAGGCAGCCTCTCAGCTTAAAAGTCCATAGTCTTCAAACTCTCACCTTAGCTGCCCGCACAGCGAGCAGCAGGTAAAGGACGAGCGCAAAATAGAAAATCTGTAGAACGGCACAAATATAATTAGTGTAACCTATCACTTTCTGAAAGTAGGATTTTCTAAATAAAAGGCTTGACTATGCTTTGGGCCAATGATATTTAAGAAAAGCAACCAAGAAATGAGGGCAGATTGTTTTCATCTCATTTTATTTCCAGACAGTTTAAAAGCCAAATGACACACATAGCACAAAATAAAATTCTTATACCTGTCCTCATATCCTATTTTTGCTTCGGACCCAAATTCAGTCAGCCACTAACTGCTTCAGTTACTCTTCGACATGGGCCACACGTGCCCCTCTCCTCTGCTGCAGCAGGAAGACCATCCTTAACCATACCCCAAAAGGCTGTGCTGCCATTTTCTTATTCCTCTTCTCACTTCCGGTCTTCCTCCTCACTACATAAACATGCTGATTGAACAGATCACAGTATCCAACTCGTGGAAGGAACCTTCAAACTAAAAAGCTAAGCTTGTTTTCCATACTCACCTCTAATAGAGCCTACTTTGAATCTTTCCAGTTCATCTTTTTTTTTTTTTTTTTTTTCAGGCAGTCTCTGGTTTGTCTGTGTTTTTAATGATAATTCTGTCCCTTCCTGTAGGGCTATGTGTCCCTCCACTACTATGAGTTGTTTGATTTGTCTAATTACTATCTTCAAATTCTTGGCCCCAAGTATTACAAAGTGTACCCTGGTAAATTTAAATAGAAGAGAGTTTCACCAAAGGGTCACTGATAAATGGTAAGATTAGAGAAGCATGCTCCGGCAGGGGCCTGAAGAGGAGACATACACAGAATTGGGCCACAGCACAGTCCGCTCAGGAACATGGACGCTCACGGCCACTCATCCAGCCTGTGCCCTTTGCAAACGCCTCACAGCAAATCATCTCTAACTAGTTCAAAGTTCACATTCCCTGCATTAAGCTTCCAGTGGGCTGCATGGAGTCACAGATCCACATTCCAGCTACCAGGGAGCAGACAGAGGGACTGTCCAGCTCTCTGTGGCCTCCTCAGAAAGAGGTAAGATGTACCTCCCATGTGCCTTGGGATCCCCCCAAACCATTACTGTCCACTTCTGATGCTTATTTCTTGAGAGAGCAGACTGTGAAATGAATAAACAACACTGCTCAAGGATGCTGTCACAGGGAGTGGGACTGTCAGTTCAATCAAAGGACTCGTTACCTCATTTTCAAGTGGCATGACTGCCTGGCAATTATTCCAGGTAATACGGAAAGGAGGCTGACATCTCAATACTGAGAGACAATGAAGACGGGCAGGGAGGGAACATCTTGGGAGCTAGAAGGCTGGCCTATGGTGAATAATCCTAGCGTCTGTTGGTTTACGCTTCACAGACTCACTGTTCAGCTATTTTCTTGCTCTATGTGTCCGTATTTGTTTTAGATTCAAGTACCTAGAAGAGGGTAATTTGTATTCTATGAAATTCTGCCTATAACAAGCACACAGTAAATGTCGGGTAATTGCATAGGGTCTCTTTAAACTGCTTAGTACCAGATCCAGCAGAATGCTGTGCACATGAGGATTCTCAAAACTCATTCACTGATGACAAAAACTATGAGGTATATGATGAAAAGGGTAAAGAAGAAATAGAAAACCAAAACACAACCATACAACATGGGCTAAGACTTAAAATGTCAACTAATCTATATTCAACAAGAAGTTCTAAAGCATTTTCACATACTGGAAATATAAGCTTGTCATTCTGAAAAACAAAACACAATAAAAAGGAATGCTGCACCCATAGAGATGTATGGGGTAGGCTTCCAGCATCACATGAACCGTCACTTTACTGGTGCCAAAATGAAATAGGAGGAGATGGGTCAGGAGTGGAGAAGTGGGGAAAAGGTGAGTAAAGCCAAAACTCCAACAGTGTAGCAGGTCCCAAAATGAAATAATGTGTAGAGAGGCAAAAAAAAAAAAAAAATAGAATTATAAATGAAGCCAACAGAGAATGGTATGACTCCACCAAAAATATTAGCAAAGAAGGCCAAAACAAAATGATATGAACTAAGATTAAAATGGCAGTTGAAAGAACAGTAAATTTAACCATTTAAAACTTCTTAAAGGTGTTACAGCAAAGAAAGTCTGCAGTTATAGATAAACTCACTCTGTTGATTTAAACCTGTTTGTATTACATATAGTAAATGAGAATGGAATTTGATACTTACTGATCTCTTACTATGTTGCATTGACTTAACTTACTTCAGTTAACACTCATACTCAACAACCCTACCATATAGGGATGTATTGTGCTCATTTAGCTGATGGGCAAACTAAGGTTTGGAGAAATAAAAGATTTCTCAAGATTATATAAGCAAGCTAATGATAGTAACTAGCACTCAAATCAAGATGTGTCTGCTTTCAAAGCTTATTTTCTTTCACTCTTAAAAGATGCTGCTTCCTCTTAAAATGTAGAAAATAAATATATCTACACATATGTATGTATAGATATACATATAATTCTGACTTTACTTCCAGTCAAAATGAAGAAAAATATCTACCTCTATACAATCAAAACAATGCAGACACACACAGAAAAAGAAAACCCATATCCACCTCAATTTTTTTCTTTTACAAATGTAGAGATCACTGGCTGGCTCTCAATGGATGATTTACAAAACTACTGGTTTTTCCAAACATGTTCAGTCAAATATATATGACTAGAAAGAGACCTGTATCCCCTTCCAAACTGGTTTTGGTTCTCTACTAAACAAAAGGTTTGCAAGACTGATCCTCCCTATGTCGTTCATCACATTACCAGAATCTGCCCCTCCCCCCAAATCACTAAACTCCTAGATAACTTTTTATTTTAAAGGGGGGTTAGACAGAAAGAATGCTTACAAGAAATAAAAAGAAATAGATTTTAAACCAGGAATATCTATCAAAGCAACCAATAAACTTAGAAAACACATTCATTGCCAAGTGCCTAACTAAAAGGCCAAAAAAAATCTAAGTACGTAGTTTTCTCTGAGTATTGTTTTCTATGACACATGAGTCCATGTCTAACATTAACAAAATCTAAAATTGGCCAGGCATGGTGGCTCACGCCTATAATCTCAGCACTTAGGAGGCCGAGGCGGGCAGATCATCTGAGGTCAGGAGTTCAAGACCAGCCTGGACAACATGGTGAAAGTCCCATCTCTACAAAAAAATACAAAAAAAAAAAAAATTAGCCAGACATGGTGGCGCACACCTGTAATCCCAGCTACTTGGGAGGCTGAGGAAGGAGAATCACTTGAACTCGGAAAGCAGAGGTTGCAGTGAGCCCAGATCGCACCATTGCACTCCAGCCTGGGCGACGAGAGCGAGAGACTCTGTCTTAAAAAATAAAAATGAATAAAATCTAAAATTAACCATTACTGTCATGTTTCCTACCTTTTGAAATTATAGCATTTTTTTAAAAGAATATATTCAAGGCCTAGTATACATACTTTTCTAGAATGTCATACAGAATAAGCTCAAATGACATTCAGAATCATACCTCAAAGATGATCAGATCCCAAAAACACAAACACACATATAGCAGAATTCAACTTGGTTTAATAACTTAGGCAGGATATTTGGCAAATCCATACAAGATGAGATTTTCAGTAAGAGTTGAAACTAAAAAACATTTAATTAATTCTGTATGTGTGAGTTGGAGGGGAAACAGGAGGAAAAACAAAAATCAAAAAGGTGTCATTAGGTTCGGTAAATGCCAGACAGCAGAAAAGTCATTCAGTCAACAACTCTGCATGGGCAACCTAATTTGGTTGGGGTGGCAGCCCAGCCCACTCTAACCAAATAAGGTCTCCCTATGTCCCCATCAAACTTGTACTTCACATTGGTAGCACTCAACACACTTGTCATTATTTACTAACTGTAAAAGAAAGGACTCAAATTGAGAAAGCATTTTCTATCAGCTAGAGAGGAAGGTATGTGGAAAATTTTCACAGAGGAAGAACCATGCCCTAGAGAGTGAATTGACCAGGTTGAAGGCTTTCGCAGTAGTTAGTGTATACCAGATGTATACTAGGTTCCGGGCAGTGTGCAGGTCACACCAAAAAGATAGATCTCATTTAATTCTCTATCAGGATGTAGCAACACCATCAGTAAAGAACTGTAGGCCGGGCGCGGTGGCTCAAGCCTGTAATCCCAGCACTTTGGGAGGCCCAGACGGGCAGATCACGAGGTCAGGAGATCGAGACCATCCTGACTAACGCAGTGAAACCCCGTCTCTACTTAAAAAAA
>NW_012104843.1:918033-956440 GCF_000951045.1 Mandrillus leucophaeus | reverse complement strand
GCAGAAATGTCAGATTCACCTCAAAGTTGTGCAGAAGTAGTCTGAGCCAAGGAGCACAGGCATTCTTGGGGTCAGCAGATCGGGGGGAAAGGTAAGCTGGGAACAAAGTGATATTGACCCTGAACGTTAGGCAAGGGCTTATCTTCGAGGCTGATGCTTCCCAGTCAGTGCTTCCCAGCCTTCCTCATTACCATGGCACGTACAGAGAGCAAGTATCCGCGCATCTCACTGGGGTAAGTGAAAAGCCCAGTGTTTGCCCTTCTGAGGGGAGGGGCGGTTATGCGGAGGTGGAGGGGGGGTCACTTGGAAGCCATTTGGTGCGAAGAGAGCTGTGTTCTGCAACAGGCAGCATCCTTGTTCCCACCCCAAGGGGGACTTGCTTCCATTTGATCATTTTTGGCCTTTGATGTTCAACTCTGGATGTTGAAAGGCGTAGCCGCATTGGGAGTTCAGTTTTGTTGGAGACAGAGGCTGTGAATGAGACAATTCTAGGTGGGTATGTACTCATACAAAAGCAAAGAAGCCAAATGAAGTCACCTGTGGTCATGAGCGAGCATGTATTGTTTCCAGATTTGTGGGGAAAAGAACCTGTGCTGAAAGTGACCCACAGGTGAGGAGGATAAGGTAGGGGCGTGGCATGAGAGAGGTAAGAATGTCAGATTTTGGAGCATTGGAGGGTCTTAAATATAAAACAGAAAAGTTCTAGTGGCTCTCATAGCCAATAAAGAGCCATTCCGAACACCTGAGTAGAGACTGATAGGAGGAATGTGATTCTATCTGCAGCTGCACAACATTTACCAGAACAAAAAGCAAATGAGACTAGGCACAGCCAATGAGCACACAGGTGGTTTCCAAAGTTAGGAGAAAGGGTTAATTCTACAAAGTACTTCAGAGGCATGTGAAAGATGTTACAAAACAGTCTTTAACGAACTTGTTTTACTAAGAGGCTTAGAAATCACTTGAATGTTCTTTAAAAAAAAAACAAAACAGGATGTCAAAGGGAAAAAAGGATATAAACTTAAATTTAGCTTATGAAAACTAAACTTATACCATAGTATTTCCTTTTATAGTTACTAAAGCGATAACAGAAAAAAATATCCTTTAGTCACAACACTATCCTGTAATTCCTATTTTCCTAGCAAAACCTAGATATTATGTATTTGTGGATTTATATGGAAACCCTTATCAAGTAGAATACCAGATCTTAAAACAAAAAATGAATGAGACCTTTGCTTAGGGGGTCAAAAAATCAAGTTAACCAACTTTATGTGTTATTATAATGGTAGATAGCAGGCCTCTTAAGCCATTTGCAAACACAGGTTTTTATCTCACTTGCTTATCTAAATTTTTTAAATGCTTGTCAAAGCAAAGACAGGTCTGGCCTTGGGAAGCAAATAACTTAAAAACACAATTGCTTAACTCTAGAGATTTCTGCAGAGATTTTTGGTTTTTCAATATCCCTAGCATG
The DNA here is from genome assembly GCF_000951045.1 of Mandrillus leucophaeus. Classification (NCBI taxonomy): domain Eukaryota; kingdom Metazoa; phylum Chordata; class Mammalia; order Primates; family Cercopithecidae; genus Mandrillus; species Mandrillus leucophaeus. Next base: position 954,972 of record NW_012104843.1, on the reverse strand, counting down.
GAATTGAGAATATATATCTATACTTTATAAACCACAAAGCACTACTAGATCCATCCATCACTGGAGTGAGTCTAGCAGTTAAGTCCCATCTTTATGCCTGTGACCTGATAAGCACAAACCATACACCACCTCCTTACACTGACTGGCTCAGACAGGAGCAAACGGGGCCAGACTCTAATTACCCTTCCAGAGCGCCCCAGTCCTACTGCGGTCAGGACACACACTTCCCACAGGGCCCCAAGGAATACTTTTAAAAACACACCCATAATCTCACTTAATAAAAACGTTAGTGGCTCACATCTCTGCCTATTCCAAAGCGTACAAGGAGACCTGGAAGGTTCTGGATCGCAGGGAGAAAGGTAATTAATGAGTGATTACTATTTAAAGGCCAAATCCCCGTCCAAACAGCTTGACCAAAAAAAATGTGTTTTTTTGTTTTGTCTTGTTTTGTTTTTCTTAAACACACAACTTGCAGTAGTGCTGCCAGCAAAAACAGTGGGTGGTAATTCTGCCAGCTAAAAGGGTGCTGAAACGGGGTGGGGTGAGAAGAACCACGCTGCCCCCTCCTCCATTCCCTTTCAGCTGTCACTGAGTGGGCTACCTCCCAGGTCTGTTCCTGCAGTGCCCCTCGGTTCTTCATGAGACCATTCAAGGTGTTTTTCTGGGCAAGTAACCCCAAAGGCAAGCATCAGAGCAGCTCGAAGACTTAAGAACATGTCCCAGGTAAGGGAAACTGCTCCTCAAACACAATTGTCTCATCATAAGAAACAGACCATTTAAATTGTAATCAAGAAATATCAGTGGAGGAATTCTGAAATTATACTAGAGTTTAACACCGACAAATTGGTCTAAACTTTTTACAGAAGAAAAAGTTTCAGGACATTCAGTCAACATTGCTGGTTATTCCCATTGGGGTTGGGGGCGGGGGTGGTTCCTTAAGGGCTCCCTCCAATAATGGGAATGGAAGGCTGTGGGTTCCTAAGTCAACAATTCTGCTTCCTGTTTTTCAGATTGTTTAAAAGTGACAAGGAAGATTTGGGGGGAGATAAAAGATTTCTATCATCATCACTAATGATGCTGGGATTTATACTTGGCTTTTGCCTCCTATATTAATTATGATTCAATTAGACAAAGAGGGCAGGAAAACTCAAATGTCAGTGGGTTAAATAAGGTATCAGAATATTTCTCACCAAAATATATTTCATGTGTGTAAGTAGCCCAGAGCTGATTTGGCAGCTCTGCTCCACAATGTCCTTAAAGAACCCAAACCCTTCCAGCCACAGTTCCACAGTACCTGTGGTGCAGTCCTCATCTCACTGTCAGGAGGGGTCTCCAGCCAGCACATCCACATCCCACACACAAGGATAGAGGAAGGGGAGGAAGAAGAGGGCACTCCCTCCTCACAAGGAGCTTGGCAGGTGCTATGCAAGTACTTCCACAGTTACCCCAGTGTCTACAGCTGTACCGTTGAACACAGGGCTACTAGCCACATGTAACTCTTTAAACTCAAAGTGACTAAAGCTAACAAAAAGTAAACATTCTTTCCTTAAAGACTCTATCCACATTTCAAGTGTTCAGTAGCCTTGTATGACTAGTGGCTACTGTACCAGACAATTCCACTATCACAGAAACTTCTCCTGGACAGTTCCGGTCTAGAGCCCAAAAATGGCCACACCTACTGCAAGAGGGACTAGGATATAGAGTCCTTGTGGTGTGGAGCCACGTACCCAAATAAAATCATCCAATCGCTTCCTGTAGAAGAAGGCAGTATGTTGGGGAGGAGGGAAGTGCAGCCTTTCAAACATTTTCCTGAAATCTCAAAGGTGTCACCTCCACAGAGATAATCCTCAAATACAGGCTTTTAAACTTTTCATACATTCCTTACATAAAAATGGCCCCCTTGAAATGCCAAATGTCATGGGTCAAATTCTGTCCTCATCTCATCCCCCCAGATCCTTATGTTGCACTCCTAACCCCTTAGGACCTCAGAATCAGGTCTGATGTAGAAATAGGGTCATTGCAGACATAATTCGTTGAGATGAGGTCATAATCCAGTAGGGTTGACCTTAAATCCAAAGTAAGTTGTATTCTAATACACGGTGGAAATGTAGACACAGAGACTCACACACAGGGAGAACAAGAATGCCACATAAGTAAAAAGGCAGAGTCAGGAGTGATGCACCTACAAGCCAAGGCACAGCAGAGAGAGCCAGAAAACCACCAGGAGCCAGGACAGAGGCATGAAACAGATTCTCCTTCACAGCCCTCCAAAGGAACCAAGTCTGCCAACACCTGGATCTTGGACTTCTAGTCTCTCGAACTGTGAGACAATCAATTTCTGCTGTGGAACCCCCCTAGTCTTCCGGCCACCTTAGCACACCAATACACCACCTAGGATGACTGGCATATGAAACAGGAGTTCATGGAGGCTCCCTCTCCTTTTCTGCCCCTTCAGCTCTCTGTTCCAGTGTGGACAGGCAAACAAGCCATGCAGGGCATCTGTAGAGTGCAGCTGACTCCTACTTCAGTATCCTGCACACTGTCATGCTTTGCAGTAATGCATACGTCTGGGAGTGGTGTTCCGACTCCTTACATGTTCCATACTGTTACATTTAAAAAACAAAAGTGAAACTTTAAAAAGATCCTATGCTTGTTCTAGGATCAAAAAAGCAGCCAGAGAAAAGTTATGAGACTGGGATTCCAAAGACGACCAAAAATTATGGCCACAAACAACAGAAAGAAGGGAAATACCCTGGGAAAAGGAAGGAGGAAAAAGCTTTCACTGAGAGCAAGAAACAGCCCTGGGAGTTCCCACCGGGAGAAACCCTGGAGTAGCAGAGACCTGCTTTACCTCTGCCCTCTCCCTGAACATGTACACCCAAAGCTGGGTCACCTTCCTCCATCCGCCCTTCGGGGAGCAAGCTGGCCACAGAACCAATCGCCATCCAGCCACCATGTGGCTGGTAAAAAGAAATGTGGAAAGGGAGCATCTTACTGTCCTACTGCCAAGGCTATGATGGGGCCAGGTGCAGTGGCCCACACCTGTAATCCCAGCACTTTGGGAGGTCAATGCAGGAAGATCATATGAGACTAGGAGTTCAAGACCATCCTCGACAATATAGTGAGAACCCATCTCTACAAATTAATTTTTTAAAAATTAGTGAGGCATGATGGCACATGCCTGTGGTCCCAGCTACTTAGAAGGCTGATGTGGAGAATCCCTTGAGCCCAGGAGTTCAAGGCTGCAATGAGCTATGATCCAACCACTGCACTCCAGCCTGCATGACAAAGCGAGACCCTGTCTCAAAAACAAGCAAAAGGACTATCAGGGGATGAAAAGGCAGCAGGAAAAGGTGTGCCAGGTACAGCAAGTAACTGAGTCCATGATTCTACAGAAAGATCACTCTACACATGGTGAGAGGGTTTTGCTGATTTAAAATACAGTACTTTGGGTCTATTTAGGGACTCTAAAGAATCTACTAGGCCAGTCACAGTGGCTCACGCCTGTAATCCTAGCACTTTGGGAGGCCGAGGTGGGCAGATCATGAGGTTAGGAGTTCAAGATCAGTCTGGCCAACATAGTGAAACCCCATCTATACTAAAAATACAAAAATTAGCTGGACATGGTGGCACATGCCTGTAGTCCCAGCTACTTGGGAGGCTGAGGCAGGAGAATTGCTTGAACCCGGGAGGCGGAGGTTGCAGTGAGCCGAGATCACGCCACTGCACTCCAGCTTGGGTGAGAGAGCGAGACTTCTTCTCAAGAAAAAAAAAAAAAAAAGAATTTAGTAGGTTGACAAAAATTTACATAAGGAAAATATCTGAATTATATCCGTGTTTTTGAAGGATATTGTCATTAGATAAGAATTCTACATTGGCAGAATTCTCCCAGGACTTCAAAAAGATCATGTCATTGTCTTCTGGATTCCATTGTTTCTGTTGAGAAATCAACTGAAAATCTTATTGTTGCTTCTTTGAAGATCATATGTCTTTTTTTTTTTTCTGGCTGTGCTAGCATTTTTTCTCTTTGCCTTTGGTTTTCAGCTATTTGACCATGATGTGCCTAAATATAGTGTTCTTTGTGTTTATCTTGTAAACATTTGTAACTTTCCCAAATTTCTGCTTAATGTCTTTTATCAATTTTGGAAATTTTCAAGAATCATCTCTTCAGACATTGCCTTTAACCCCCTATTCTCTCCTCTTTTTCTGGGACTCCACTTCCACATTAGGCTATATTCACCATGCTCATTTGTCTCATAGGCTTGTTTCTGTATTTTCCATCTTCTGACTCTCTTTGACTCAGTTTGGATATTTTATTCTGTATTTTCACTACCTTTCATATGTGCCTAATCTGCTGTTTGAATCCTTTTAAAATTTTGGCTATTTTACAGTCTTATAATTTCCAGTAACTGACATCAAAATTCTCAGCCTTGTCTTCAATTCCTTTACCATATTAATCATAGTTATTTTAAAGCAAATATCTCTCAATTCCTTTTTCTAGATGCCCTTATGTCTGTTTCTATTATCTGTATTTTCTCTTGGTTTTTGGTCACTGATTTACCGTCTCTTCTATGCCTGGCTAATGGTGATTGTCTTCTGCCAAGTACATATCCTAGGGGCACTGGGAATCCCATCCCACATTAATCTAATCAGTAATTGAGATGAGTCAAGCTGGTCTACTTCCTATTCACCCTAACACCTAGGATGTGGCCTTTGGGATCCAAAAGCCTGAGGTATTTACCTCTTCCTTGGCAGGCCCTAAGCTTCAATTTAGTTGCCTCTCCCAGAGCCTGTGAGTCTTCTGAGAGCGCTGCTCTTTGATGTCTACGGCCAAGTTACACCAAAGTTCAGTTCTACGGCTGAGACACTCAGTCTTGAGGGAAAAAGTGGCCCCAAATGCAGGAATCACTGCTCTGGACCTTCTGGATCATGGAACTCCTCTTTAGAAGTCCTCTCATGACTTCAAATAGCTGGCCAGATATATGGTCCTGTTTTCTGATTGTTCTTAGCAAAAGGGTTGGCTTAAAGGGTTAGACCTATTGCCATTGACAGATGAACTGATACACTCTGATTTCCATTATCTTATTTAACCCTTGCAACAACCCTAAGAAGTACTACTTATTAAAATTATATAGCAGAGAAGATGGAATGTTGAGAGAATTTACATAACTTACCCAAGTTCATCAGCTAACAAAAGGCTAAGGATTTGAACCCAGTTCAATAAAACTTAGAGATGAATTTCTTGACCGCTATATATTATTATTCCTTTGATTTCATTCTTTATATAACATAAGTGATAGAAAGACTCAGAAAATAGCATGCTGGCATTCAGAGCTAGAATTCTGACTTCAGACTCTCATTCCCTGGATGGTCTCTCAACTAGAGTTAAGAATTTAAATATACTTAGCTTTTGTTTTTTTCTTATGAGAAAATAAATTTGAACTGCAAACAAATGACATTTGAATACAGCCCCAGCTCAGTCAAAAATAAGATAAAAGTCTATGAACACAATCTTCCTCACAGTGACTCTGGGAAAAATATTGGGGGTGTCCAATACAGTTCTCACTTTTCAGACAAATAGGCCGAGGGCCACAAAGAACCTAGCCTCTCGTTCATTTATTCAGTCAATAAATATGTATTTACTGCCTACTATGTGCCAGATACTATTCTAGGCACTTGGAATATATTTTAATAAGTGAGCCAACTTAAACAATAGACATAATAAGCCAATCATACAGATCTTAAACTCTATGAGAGGAAAAACAGAACCTCATAAAATGCACTGGGAGTGCAAGGTAGGTTGCAGTATTTTACTTTTCTATAAGACTTTCTCAAATATAATTGGTAATTACTCTACCTCACTCCCACTCTATTCTTCATGAAGAGATGCCTCTTCACAGGATAACTGAACCTTTTTTTCACCTGTCATTTCAGTTTCCTAGATTCCACCACCTTTCAAGGCCCTAGGACAAAAACCTCAGCACTCAATATTCATTCTGAGTAACTAGCTTGCCTTTACGACTTGCAGGAAAACAAACACACTAATCATTCTTTTGTAACAGAATCCAGTTTTCTTCTGTGGCCTTTTTGAGCCTCAAATCTGCAGAGATATGTGGTCTAATTTTTTCAAACCTGATTTTACTTACTTTTCACAAGACCTCTCTAAGAAGCTCTACTGAGTAATTCTTGAAAATATATAGTCTGGTTTAGGCTTTCCCCAGTCAGTCCAAATAACATAAATCCACGTGTGATGCTTTCCCACTAATTGCGGAAAAATCTAAGTCAGAAGCCTGATTTCATGGTAATCATTCCCATTTGTTTGATGAATTTTGCAGTTATTTCAGGATACTCATGAAGCCTCTTAGATAAGAGCACACTAAGCTCTGAATAACAGCTACTAAATAATGCATTCCTATTTTTATGTAAACAAAAGTATTATTAATTTTAATAACTCCTATAGATACTCTTAATCTACAGTCTAAGGAACAAGCATAGGTTTCTCTATAAACCGGCTTACTGACAAAAACATATGTAAGAAATAATTACACTATATATAAACTTCTTTTGTGTTTTATGTCCTGAATATTCAAGATAAATTCACTGACATTAGCCTAATGTCAGTGACATGCTTAATCCTGCACTGATAAAGCCCTATGTCTACTTCTTAAATAAGGCAGGAGTTCCATGTGTCTAGTTTATTAAAATACCAGGTTTTAGCAGCTCTTTCTCTTTTTATTTTAAGAATATAATATTATTCAAAATTTGTCATGTAATTGTCTCTATTTCCACCACTTTAGTATTTCACAATAACTGCCCAATAAACACTTAGGAACAAATTGACAACTCACTGACATTAGTGAGAACAGAAGAATTTCCGAGACTGTTGTGAAAGACTCCACTTAAAAATGCAGTGGAGTAACTATAAGAATATTAACTTTCATTTATGTAACATGATACATTGTAGCAAGCATTTTCACACACATTATTCCATGACATCCTCACAACAGTGTACTAAATCTGATAAGAAAGGCATTACAATTCCCATTATGGTAGCTGATAAAAATTAGGCAAAGAAAAGCTAAGTGACAATCAGTGGCCACACGGGAGTAGCAAGTGGTAGAACTGGACGACTGGACCTTTTCCTTTCTACTGAGAACAACTTAAAGTTTAAGCAAGGGATTGCAATGGATTCAGCCCAAGACCAGAATCATTAGGGGGCAGCCATGCATGTTTGGCCTCTCTTTCTCATCCGTCAGACAGGAATATGATTGCTTCTTTCACAGCATTGTTATAAAAATTAAATCAGATAAAGCATATGCAGCGCCTAACTAATGGGTAAATAATCTATGCAAATCAATCCAATTTAATTTCCAATTTTTAAATTAAATTTTTACTTTCAAGAGAAATGACTGACAATTTTCTAAATTGAGGCTTACCACAATCTATCTTGGCTATTTCTCATATTTCTGGCTGGTAGCATTCAAGTACACTCTGGAGTCTTTGTTCAGAGCCAGAACTCTGATTTGCTACGTAAAATTCCAGAGTCTTCTTCAAACCAAAGGAGTTATATATTCATTTATTTTTTACTTTTTGCAGAGACGGGGGTCTCTCCCATGTTATCCAAGCTGGTCTCGAATTCCCGAGTTCAAGTGATCCTCCCACCTCAGCCTGCCAAAGCGCTGGGATTACAAGTGGGAACCACTGTGCCCAGATAGGAGTTCCTTAAAAAGACAAAACTGCATTTCTGAAATATACATCCTTTAATCCACCCAATTTCCTGGCACTATAAATAAAAACGATTACCAGATGGCTGGCTGAATGACTGGAGGAATGGGAGGGAGGATACTTGTGAATGGATAGGAACAATCCAGTGCATCGACTATTTTGCACAATCAGATCGAAGAAAATCCCAGGAGCCTAGTCACCATAAAAGAAAATGAACTGAAAGCCCATTTTTTTGGGGCATCCATTTATCCAAAATTCTGTGTTGGACTATTTTTTAAAGTTGTTAGAAACTGTCAACATATTTTTTAGTCACTGTAACTGAAAATAATTCTACTTTAAATGTATATAATGCCTTAAAAATAGGAAGATAAAAAATTCTACATAGAATTCCTTACACTGTGCTACCATATACCACCTTTTCCCAAGTAATTCCAATGTTTAAATATCTGAATATATCTATCATACACCCACATCTTGTCTTCCTTCAAACTCCAGGAAATTTCAGTGGGGAACAACATGTTAATGGCATAGGTAATTAGGTTCTAATAGATGTCATATTTTTTACAGGACTGGGAGGAATGGAAGGTGGCACATCAGAATAACAATAGCTCCTGACGAATGGGTGCACAGCCATTCCCATAAACAGGAATTTTCCTGCAGGAAAACTTCCTCCCTTGGGATCTTCAATTTGATGAAAGCAATTACAGGAAAAAGAGGCTGATTTCCCCTGCATCTGCTGAAGTGAAGCCAGTGCTAAGGTTTCACTTATACTAAAGAAATTCTTGGTTTCCTCCAGAATAGAACACCCTGAAATATGAAAGTAATCTCATCAGAGGGACAGGCACCTTACCGAGAGGAAAACTCCTTAAGATTTATTCGCCCAGCCTTAAAGGTTAGACAACTTATTAACAGTTGTAACAGTTTTGTCAAAAATGACCGCCTTCAGTGCTTCACAGAAGCCATAAAAAAAAAAACAAACTCCAATACCTATATGTTTTCATTAACTGAAAATATTAGTGACCAACAAATACAAAGTTTCATTAAAAATCATCAAGAAAAACCAGGCTTGGGAAGATAAATTCCTCAATGCCCATGTTTTAAAGATGATCCTGTCTGTGGATGAAACTGCAAGTCATTTGGGCCACTGCTCAGCCGAAAAGACAAATGTTTCAGAGGAGAAGCCACTCTCCTCCCGCCTCAATGAAACCACATGCCACCTTCTGGCCACAGACCCAGGTGGCCGCCTACCACCTTGCATTCTCAGGAGCAATGCCCACCTGTGCATAACACATGAAAGAGCATGTTCACGGAACACCTACTATATGGCCACCACTATGTTAAAAATTTTTCACAAGGTTTCTCATTTTCAACTCAGAACAAAGAGTTATACACATTACGACTGTTTACCCATTATAAAAACGGAGGCTCAGAAAACTTAGTACTTGCTTCAGGACACAGAGCCAAGCAGCTAAACTCCAAGAATTTACACTACACACTCACCACGGGGGATAGAAAGCACTTTCATCTGAGGAATGTGAGCCCTTACAAACTGTGAGGCCCAGAGAAGCATTAAAACGAGACCTCAGTCATGCCCTATCCCCGCTTCAGCTATGTATTCATCTCTCGAAGCAGCTTCCTGTTGCCACAAGCAGCTATAAATTAATCTAATAATGCCACACTGGACATTATAACCCATACCGTAGAGCGTAACTGTGTATAGCCAATCTATACATAGTTAATCAGTGTTATTTCCATAACTAATCAATGTTATTTCTGTCAACCAATGAGGATTCCTGACAAACAACTGTGCATCTGCCCACTCTATCTCCTTTTTCTGCCTTTAAAAATCCACTGTGACCTGGCTCCACGGCTCACAACTGTAATTCCAACATTTTGGGAGGCCTAGACAGGAGGATCACTTGAGGCCAGGAGTTTGAGACCGGCCTGGGAAATATAGCAAGATCCTATCTCTACATAAATGTTTTAAAATTAGCCAGAAGTGGTGGCGCATGCTTGGAGTCTCAGCTACTGGAGAGGCTGAAGCAGGAGGATCATTTCAGCCCAGGAGTTTCAGGCTGCAGTGACCTATAATCAGACCGCTGCAATCCAGCCTGGTGACAGAGCGAGATTCCATCTCTAAAAATAAAATGAAATGAAATAAATCCACTTGCAACTGCTGCTAAACAGAGCGTATATTCGGGGCAACTTGCATTTATGCACCCAGGTGGCAATCCTCCAACTTGACCCCAGTAAACTCTTTACTTACATTAATTTTGCTTCAGTTTCCTCCTTTTAGGTCAATCTCACTATTCTATACTGATTCTTCTGCAGTAAAACCTACTACAATTCAGGAGGATCACAGGCCTGCTTCAAGCTTGGAGCTGAGGGGTAGGGTGGGGTGGGCAGGACCAACCAAAGCCCTCAAGCCATGGGAGCAGCCCAGTTCAGCAGAACTTCCTCTGAGGGTAGAAATGTTCAGTATTGTTCCATACGGTCCCCACCAGTCACATGCAGCTAATGCCACTGAGGAACTACGCTTTTTGCTTAATTTTTGTGAGTTTAAATTTAAACAGCACAATGTGGCTAATGGAGACTGTAATGGACAGTACAGCTTTGCAGTTTAAGTAGAGACAAAAGACATTTTCTCATGTCAATACAGGACAGGAAACACAAAGTGGTAAATACTCTAAGAGACATACAGATGGAGCCACTTTCCTTAAATGTTCAAGGAAAAGACATTACCTATAGCTGTAGAAAATCAAAGATGATGCAACCCCACCAGCGCAGGTGACAGAACCAGAAGCATTTTCTAAGCAGCAAGAGCTGCAGAAGCAAAGGCAAGGAGACTGAGTAAGCCCCAAGGAGCAGGCCCATAAGACAGTAATGAGCAGAACATGGCAAGACAACGGAAAAGAGACAAACTAGACAAACTAGGAAAATCCAATGACTCGCAAGGTGCCTGCTGTATCCACTCCCCACTCATCCTCAAGTTGAAGGGTGGGAAAGCAGAAGGCAAATGGTTGGTGCAAAAGTCATCGTAGTTTTTGCATTGTTGAAATTTTCTGTTTGATATTGGAATACAGTTTTAAACAAATATGGTTATGTTATACATCATTTTAATGCGCATTTCTCGCTTTATGTTGTCATGCTAATGAGTTACTACTTGCTATTTTTATGGAAATGATGCTAGACGGAAAGCAAATTTGAGCAATTTTCTTATTCGAGTTCAAAATGGGTCGTAAAGCAGCAGAGACAACTCACAACATCAACAACGCATTTGTCCCAGGAACTGCTAATGAACGTACAGTGTAGTGGTGGTTCAACAAGTTTTGCAAAGGAGACCAGAGCCTTGAAGATGAGGAGCATAGTGGCTGGCCATCAGAAGTTGACAACAACCAACTGAAAGCAATCATCAAAGCTGATTCTCTTACAACCACATGAGAAGTTATCAAAGAACTCAACGTCGACCATTCTACCGTGGCTTGGCATTTGAAGCAAATTGGAAAGGTGAAAAAGCTCGGTAAGTGGATGCCTCATGAGCTGAGTGAAAATTTAAAAAAAAACAAAAACAAAAAAAAACAAAAAAAACTGTCATTTTTGAGTGCCATCTTCTCTTATTCTACGCAACAACAATGAACCATTTCTCGATCAGGTTGTGATGTGTGACGAGAAAAGTGGATTTTATATGACAATCAGCGATGACCAGCTCAGTGGCTAGACCAAGAAGCAGCTCCAAAGCACTTCCCAAAGCCAAACTTGCACCAAAAAAAGATCATGGTCACTGTTTGGCGGTGTGCTGCCAGTCTGATCCATTACAGCATTCTGGCGAAACCATTATATCTGAGGAATATGCTCAGGAAATCGATGAGATGCACCAAAAACTGCAACACCTGCAGCTGGCATTAGCCAACAGAAAGGGTCCAATTCTTCTCCACAATAACACCTGACTTCATGTCACACAACCAATGCTTCAAAAGTTGAACGAACTGGGTTTTGTCTCATCCAATATATTCACCTGACCTCTCGCCAAGTGGCCTCCACTTCTTCAAGTATCTAAACAACTTTTTGCAGGGAAAATACTTCCACGACCAGCAGAATGCAGAAAATGCTCTCCAAGAGTTCGCTGAGTCCCGAAGCATGGATTTTTATGCTACAGGAATAAACAAACTTATTTCTCGTTGGCAAAAATGTGTTGATTGCAATGGTTCCTATTTTGATTAATAAAGGTATATTTGAGCCTAGTTACAATGATTTAAAAATCATGGTCCAAAACTGCAATTACTTTTGCACCAACCTAATATAATCAAAAGAAAGGTGGCTTTATCAAAGGAATGAATAATAAAACTCTATGTCTATAGAAAAAGATCACTCTAAGGGCAAAAAATATTGATAAAGCATCTTTGAGAAGCATGCATTAAACATGGCAGCATGAAATCCAAAATATTTAATGAATGTTAAATTCATTAATCAAAGGGAAAGCTACAGTACCCTGAACTGGCCACACAAAGACAACACTGGGATATGTCAATGCGCAGCCAACAGCCACAGCCTGGGGAGAAAGAGCAGAGCCTGTCGGAAACCAGGTTTCGCTTTTCAGTGTGTCTCATTGTGCCTGTGCTGAGAATGCCAGATCCTCATCATTACTTGAACCCACATTGGTCCAAAGGTACAGAAGACAGGGCTAGTACAGGAAACCGCCATAGACAGGCCAGGAGACAAGGGGCTGGCACAGGCCCCAGCACTGAACACACAACATTCCTGAGGACCACTAGCACCCGGCCGTGGCTACTTACCAGTCAGTCCACCGGTATTTTAACATTTGATTAGCCAGATGCACACTGGTTGAATACAAGCCCTGGAGCTTGTCTAATCTATGGCAACAAACTACACCTTATTACATGGAGCAGAGAAAAAACAAACAGGTAGACTGAAGGTTACAGACAGGTTTCAAATTCGCTGGTAACATTTAAAGACAAAAAAGTTTCCATTTAAAAATTCCAGAGTGGGCCAGGCATGGTGGCTCACGCCTGTAATCCCAGCACTTTGGGAGGCCGAGGCGGGTGGATCACAAGGTCAGGAGTTCAAGACCAGCCTGGCCAACATGGTGGAAGCCCGTCTCTATAAAAAATTAACTGGGCGTGGTGGCAGGCACCTGTAATCCCAGCTACTTGGGAGGCTGAGGCAGGGGAATTGCTTGAACCTGGGAGGCGGAGGTTGTGTGGCAGGACGAGCCGCAGACAAAACCTCTCAGACACCGAGTTGTAGAAGGAAGGGCTTTATTCAGCTGGGAGCATCAGCAAGCTACTGCCTTAAAATCCAAGCTCCTCAAGTGCACAATTTCTGTCCCTTTTAAGGGCTCACGACACTAAAGATTTCACATGAAAGCGTCGTGATTGATTTGAGCAAGCAGGGGGTACGTGACAGGGGCTACATGACTGGTGATCAGAGAGAAACAGAACAGGGCTGGGAGTTTCACAGTGTTCTATACATTGTCTGGAATCTATGAATAACATGGGTTTCTAAGTTATGAGTTGATTTTTAACTACTGGGTTTAGGCCAGGCAGGCCCAGGCCTGGTTTTGGGCCTGGCGCCGGGCTGCCTGTCTTTGGTTTTACTTCCTTGTTTTTTTCTTAAAACAGGTACTGAGTATAAAACAATATAAAACAATATTAGAGGCTCTCTCTCTTTCCTCAGTTGCAGTGGGCCAAGACCGTGCCACTGCACTCCAACCTGGGTGACACAGCGTGACTCTGTCTCAAAAAGAAATAAAAAACAAAATAAAATAAAATTCCAGGTTGGGGCTGGGTGTGGTGGCTCACGCCTATAATCCCAGCACTTTGGGAGGCCCAGGCAAGTGGATCACCCAAGGTCAGGAGTTCCAGACCAGCCTGGCAAACATGTGAAACCCCATCTCTACTAAGAATACAAAAATTAGCTGGGCATGGTGGCATAAGTGTGTTATCCCAGCTACGTGGGAGAATCGCTTGAGCCGAGGCAGAGGATGCAGTGAGCCGAGATCACGCCACTGCACTCCAGCCTAGGTGACACAGCAAGACTCCATCTCAAAAAAAAAAAAAAAAAAAAATTCCAGAGTTGCACATTTATGAAAACTCAGAAGATCTGCCAAAACTGGACCTATATTCCTACCTGGAACTAAGCGGTTCTGACCCCTCTTATGCCCAGCCACTTAGTGACTAATGTCACTTGTCTCTCAGCCCTGAAGTCATGTGAGTGTTGACCAAAAAAAGCCAAACTCTATAAAATATTCAGAGAGATTTATTCTGAATCAAATGTGAGTACCATGACCTGTGACACAGCCTTCGGAGGTCCTGAAAATGTGTGCTCCAGAGAGTTAGGTTATAGCTTGGTTTCACCTATTTTAAGGAGACAAAGGGCATCAATCACTACATGTGAGGTACACATTTTAGCCAGGGTGGGGTGGGGGAGGCCGTGCTTTCAGGTCAAAGATGAATTCAAAGATTTCCTGATTGGCAATTGATTAAAAGAGTTAAGCTTTACCTAAAGTTGAAGTCAGTGGCTTTAAAGATAAGGGAGGTTGTGGAAGCCAAGGTTCTTGTTATGTAGATTAGATGAGGCCTCCCAGCAGCAGGCTTCAGAAAAAAGAGATGGTAAATGCCTCTTTTAAGACCTCTAAAGGTTCCAGACTATTAGTTAATCTCTTCAGGATTGAGAAGGACTGCAAGGGGAAAGATCTAGTTATGTTAATAGAGATTCTTATAGATGAAACAGCCATTTCAAAATATGGCAAAGAGACATATTTTAGGGTAAAATATTTCTATTTCCTTCTTTATCTGTCATGTGATGTTATACTACAGTCAGGCTGGAATTTGGTACAAAGACTATGTTCTATCAATCTTAAGATCTCTGTTTTAATGTTTATTTGTTTGCTTGCTTGCTTCTGAGACAGAGTCTCCCTCTGTTGGCCAGGCTGGAATGCAGTGGCACAATCTCGGCTCACTGCAACTTCCACTTTCCAGATTCAAGCTATTCTCCTGCTTCAACCTCCCGAGTAGCTGGGATTATAGGTGCCGCCCACCACCATGCTCAGCTAATTTTTGTATTTTCAGTATAGACGGTGTGTCACTATGTTGGCCGGGCTGGTCTCAAACTCCTGACCTCAAGTGATCTGCCTGCCTCAGCCTGTCAAAGTGTTGAGATTATAGGCATGAGCCATCATGCCCAGCCAGACCTCTGTTTTAATGTTAACGTTGGTCAGTTGTATATAAACTCCAACAGAGAGAAGGTACAATGAGGCATGCCTGATCCCCCCTTTTTTCCATGACCTGAACTAGTTTTTCAGGTTTCTTTGGAATCCCCTTGGCCATAAGGGGGATCCATCTGAGGAAAGAGAAAGACCCTCGCACATTGTTTTATATTGTTTTATCCTCAGTACCTGTTCTTAAAAAAAAATAAGAACAATGAAGCAAAACCAAGACAGGCAGCCCAGCCGGGTCTGCCCGGCCTAAACCCAGTAGTTAAAAATCAACTTATGATGATGTTCCTGACATTGTATAAAAGAACATAGTGGAACTCCCAGCCCTGTTCTGTTTCTCTCTGACCACCAGTGCATGCAACCCCTGTCACGTACCCCTTGCTTGCTCAAATCAATCACGACGCTTTCATGTGAAATCTTTAGTGTTGTGAGCCCTTAAAAGGGACAGAAATTGTGCACTCAGGGAGCTCGGATTTTGAGACGGTAGCTTGCTGATGCTCCCAGCTGAATACAGCCCTTCCTTCTACAACTCGGTGTCTGAGAGGTTTTGTCTGCGGCCCGTCCTGCTACACATTCAGTTGGTTGGGAGGCCTAGAATTTTACTTTTGGTTAACATGTGTGTGTGTGACCCCCGCCATGGAGTTTTATCTGTCCATACTATAAAGTGGCACTGAAGCTAAGAGAGGAGCTCAAGCTGCAGCAAAAATAAATACCCAGAGGAAGACAGGTAATTTTTTTGTCCTAATGAATTTGAAAGCTTCATTCTTTGGAGAATTTACTTTTTCCCTATTATGCCAGTAAGGCTACCATGGACTAATTTTAACTGAATTTAGCAAAGTCGCAATACCCCCTAGAATATTAATGCTAGTAGAACTTTTTCAAGGAGTAGTAAAATTCCATGCCATTTGCTCCCCTCTTTTAATTAACATATGAAATAGATCTGTAGTCAGTTTCACTTCTTCCAAAACTATAACTGATAAATTTTAAATATCAACCCTACCAGAATCCGGATTTGCCTTCCCTCTCCCAAAAATGTTTATCTGTTCAAAGAATTACATGATAGCAATTCTTTGATTTAGTACTCACAAAACTAGTAGGGACTTAATTATAACATTAAACTCTTGAGTAGACATGAAATCACAATAATATAAACAGATCCCATATTTATTAGATAACCCAAAATCGAATTTAAAAGCTGAAATGTCACAGATTACAGGTGCCTGCCTGGCATTTGCACTGTGCCCTCATTTGCTTTCAACAGAAATAATGTACCATCACGTTCCTTCTTTTGCTGTAGATGCTCCTCCACACTCCACTGCCCCTGACACATACAGATTTGGGGTGCTTGATCTCTGTCATCCTTTGTGGTACTTGAAATGAAGATTACTCATTTGTCCTCTGGACCCACTGTCCTAGTGAGCTCAGAAATGGCTTCAAGATATTTAATGCAAAGCTGATGTGTGCCAGCTTTAATTTTGGGTGTAGGTTTGGAATATACTGAGAGTTCTGACCCCTTCCTAAGTGTGAAATGTTTAGTGTGAAAAGCTTTCATGTCTATGGCAGGTAAGGTAGTGATAGAGGCAGGAGACAGCCAAATCCCCTAGGATCAGGGAAGGGTACCCAGAGAATCTCCAACCTGCCTCACAAGTGTTTACACCAGATGTTTTGTGCAGATAAGGGAACCTGCACAGGGGGCTTGCCTAGTCATGCCCACAGCGGACTGGAGGCCCACATGCACTGGGGGAATGCGGTGGAGCCACCAGGAATTTGCACCTCATGCAGGGGAGGAGCCTGGCCTCTTCAACTCTTGCATGGAGGCCCTGGTATTCCATTTGTGAGGTAGAAACCTGCTTAAGGGAACCCTCTCTTCGCTGAGAGCATTCCTTTTGCTTAATAAATTCTGCCCTCTGACTCCTCAATGATCTAGAACCACAAATACCATTTGACCCAGCACTGGGTATATTCCCAAAGGATTATAAATCATTCTACTATGAAGACACATGCACGCGTATGTTTACTGCAGCACTATTTACAATAGCAAAGACTTGGATCCAGCCCAAATGTCTATCAATGATAGACTGGATAAAGAAAATGTGGCACATACATACCATGGAATACTATGCAGCCATAACAAATAATGAGATCATGTCCTTTGCAGGGACATAGATGAAGCTGGAAGCTCAGCAAACTAACACAGGAACAGAAAACCAAACACCGCGTGTTCTCACTCATAAGTGGGAATTGAACAATGAGAACACATGGAAGCCAAGGAGGGGAACAACACACACCAGGGCCTGTTGGAGGGTGAGGGGCAAGGGAAAAGAGAGCATTAGGACAAGTACCTAACGCATGCAGGGCTTAAAACCTAGATGACGGGTTAATAGGTACAGCAAACCACCATGGCACACGTACACCTATATAACAAACCTGCACATTGTGCACATGTATCCCGGAACCTAAAGTAAAATACAAAATAAGTAAGATAAATAAATAAATAATTTCTATCCTCCTCACCCTTCAATGTGTCTATGTGCCTAATTTTTCCTGGTCATGAGACAAGAACTCAGATTTAGCTGAACTAAGGAGCAAAAATCCTGCATCAGGATGTCTAGCCTATATTGTAGTGCAATGGTTCCTAAACATGGACGCTGGCTGCATAGGGAGCCCTGGAAAAACTTCGCTGGAAAAGAACCTCCAAATAAACATAGGGATTCTTAATCTGTGGTTCAGTTATGGGGCTCAAGAATCCATATCGTGAGGCTAGGCACAGTGGCTCACACATGAAATCTCAGCACTTTTGGAAGCCAAGGTGGGAGGACCACTTGAGACCAGGAGTTCAAAACCAGCCTGGGCAATAGTGAGTCTTCATTCCTACAACAATTTCAAAAATTAGCCAGGCATGGGGATGCAAACCTGTAGTTCCAGCTACTCATGAGACTGAGGTAGGAGGATCACTTGAGACCAGAAGGCAGACGCTGCAGTGAGCTATGATCATGTCATTGTACTCCAGCCTGAGCAACAACAGAGCAAGACCCTATCTCTAAAAAAAATTTTTTTAAATAAAAAACCAAATATTCTAATTTATTAAGATCAAATAAAGTAACACAATCCTGATTTTAGCTGGACTCCTGGCTGCCCAGAATACAGACTGAATATTCCAGTCTTCCTTTAAGCAGTAAGTATTCTCATAACTAAGTTCTGACCGATGAAAATGAAATGGAAGTGGAAGTATCGTGTGGCTACATAAGACACCACCTTCGAAGCCAGCTCATACTGGCCCTTCCCCTCGCCCTACTGTTCATCACTCACCCTTTCAGGCTAGCTAAGGATGTGATGGCCAGGGCTGGGGATGGTATGTTGAACCTTCAGTTGCCACATTAGGAAGAGACAGAAGGCAAAGAAGGAACCTGTGTACTCCTTTTCCTTGAAAGAAAAATAAATTCTACTTACTTACACCATTCTTATTTTGTGTTTTCCATCTTGGGCTGGATCAAATCCTAACTAAAGACATAAGTTTTTATACCAATAATTTCTACCAAAACATTAGAAAATGTTTTCTTATTGAATTTTCTTGCTCTCCAAAAAGAAAACTTAATTTTTTCTTGCTTCTGCAGATGTACAAATTATCCAAGATACCAACACATAACAATTTGATCAGCAAAGTTCATGAATAAATTTTTTATCAGTTCTCTAATGTTAGTAGGCTGGAGAAAAGCAAGAACAGAGAGCAATCTCCTTTCCCTTACTTTCCCCATTTATTTCCTCTTGTAACTCAAAATTGATGGTATCAAGTTTTAAGGGTCTGTTATATTATTTCGTGCCATGGTTATCTTTCCCCTCTCCCTTAATCCTAAAAGATACTGATAAGACATGAGTTTCAGAGAATCCACATAAAATCTGTACGTAAAGATACATGGTAGGATCAAAGAAAAGCTATTCCAGGAGTCAGAAATCCTGCATGTTTATCCCAGCACTATTGCAGATAACTTAGATGGCCTTGTTATAACAGTCATATACCTCTTAGAGCCCAGTTTTCTTAGCTGTAAATTAAAGGATTAAATTAGATCTTCAGGTGCCCTTCTAACTCTACCATTCTATGGCCCTAAAATGATACCTCTTAAAATGTCTGGAAGTACTCCAAATTAATACTTGCGATACCAACCAAGCTTATTTCAATTGAGCACGTCTATATTCAAGGATAATATTTTATACCATTGCATCCTAAGAATATTTTTCCATTGCTATAGTACTAAACTGATATTCATTATTACCAGTAAGAACAAAACTTGGAGGAAATTAAGAACCATAAAGTCTTTGAGAGGAATTTACTGGATATTGAATGTTTTAGAACAAGTTTCAAAATCTTAAATTGATAAACAGAGAGCAACAGCTTAATGAAGAAGTGCTGTTCTCTTTCAGTGTGTAAACCCTGTAAGATAAAAGTTGTTAAATACAATTTAATTCACTCTGGAGTACAGTTAAATAGATATGATGGATGGCAGGTTATCTTGATCGTTCTCATCGGTTAAATTGTGATAGATGAGGGATGTTCGCTGCTGAATTTTCAGGCAGAGTCTGTGTTTGAACTCCCTGTCTTTATCAAGAGCTTCCAATCAACAATTGTTCTAAATCCATCTCCATCAGATCAATGTGACACTCTGCAATTATGATAAAGGGGAAGGCCAGAAACCTTACAGAGTAAGTCCCTCGGTATTGTGTGTGATGTGAAGTGCAATCAACATGTCAGGGAAACAAAACTGTCTCAACAAATCTGCAGTATTTTGGACTTCAAAGTAAGCTTTTTAATCATCCCTCTCCTCAGTGAAGGAAAAATGTTTCTGGATCCATAATTACTTGCCTTTAGGGAAAGAATTTACTATGAGGCACTGGTATAGAAATTTCATACTTCATGTTTCTGAGCAATACAATCACAGATAAATGACTTTTAATTACCTGTTCTAAATTTGAATGAAGAGTGATACAGACCAGCTAAACTGTGGATAATCCAAGAATAATCATTTGGCCTTTAGGTAACAATACCTGTTGACTGCTGAGTGCATTCAGCACATTTATGTTTCTAATTATGTGTGGTTTAAGGCAATACAGATACTTCTCTGCTGCCTCATGAAAACACTAATTCATAACTTGAGGAGGAACCGTAGGAGCTCTAAAAGTAAAGGAAGACATCCTTAGGGGTAACACAGAAATGACTGCCATTAAATATTCAAACAGTGTCAGACAACAATTTATGCACCAAATTTCTAAATAAATAAGCATCCAGTACATAACAGAGAAAAACTGAATGTGACATAGTTCATTTTCAGCATCAATCATCCTATGGTGACATCCTCTCAAGAATCTAGAATTAAAGATTCGTTAATGGTGTCATGCACTTTAGTATGTTTACAGGCCACTTTCATTTACAAGGGTTCATTTTGGCCCTTATAAAACTGGTTTGATTACATAAGTGCCAAATGTTCATAACAGAACCCAAGGACAGTGTTACAGTGAGGCTCTAGGTGTAACAGATTCAGAGCCAAAGCAGATTTTTTTCCATAAATATCTGATACTTGAAAGGTATTTCATATAAGCCTGAAAGTACATGTAGAGTATATTTTTCAATCATGAATACCCTAGAGACAACTTCGACAACACGGAATGTACAAAAGCTTTAATTCATTATTTTATCATTAAGATAAAAATGAGACTAAGATTTAAATTTATGTTGGCTTTAGATGGTTCTATATGATTCGTTTTTTTAATCCTTCAAGTTAAAAGTATCCTAAAAAAATAGAAGTAACTGAGGATAATAACTGAAGTAATAAATTCAACTGTGTGCTTTGAAATGGTAAGGACAAAACACCTACCAGTGGCTCCAGAACTGACAGTATGGCAAGTAAAGCTAAGAGCCCCAAGGCCATTTTTAATTGCACTATTTACATGAATGTTACCATTTCCATTTGACATCAACTCTACCTTGACTATATTCTTCTAAGTCTTCTGTACTGTTTTTTTTCCCAGCCTTACTATAAAATAAATGCTATTTTAAATACAATGGAAGTTCTGTCTGTAGCAGAAAATTAAAAGAGCCAGAAAGAGATAATATTCCACTCAAAGACCAGCCTAAGTCATGACTATATAATCTATCTTGAGAAGATCATCTATTTCACTACCTAGAGGGAGTTCCATAAGCCCTGAATCAGGGTCACACAACACCTGTGCTAAATCCTTGGGGAAAATAAAGTTAAGCCATAAGTGAGGACCATTTCTTTATCACCTTGATGTACAACAAAGGCCAAGCCATTCCATTCAGGAACACCTCACATAAAAAGTTGGAGGGGGCCAGTGTGGTGTCTCACATCTATAATCCCAGCATTTTGAGACGCTGAGGCAGGAGGACATTTGAGCCCACGAGTTTGAGACCAGCCAAGGTAACAAAGCTAGATCCTGTCTCTACAAAAAATTTAAAAATTAGCCCAGTGTGGTGGTACACAACTGTAGTCCCAGCTACTCAGGAGGCTGAGGCAGGAGGATTGCCTGAGGCCAGGAATTCAAGACTGCAGTGGGCCTGCACTCAAGCCTTGACAATGGAGAGAAACTGCATCTCAAAAAAAAAAAAAAAGGTTGGAGGAAAATTAATTTTCAAAAAAACAAGTAATAGCTAGATTATTGATGATCCTTCATTTTAATTACAAAACTACATTTACATTGAAGTAGAGTTTACAAACAGTCTAGGACACAGATCAATTATTTCTGTTCCTATCAATTACAGTAAAGAAATGCTGCTGATAGAGGCAGGAGGCAGACAAATGCCTAGGCAGATAGGGAAGGGTCCCTGGTGAAACCTCACCTTCAAGCCTAAAACAGCCTGTAAGGCTGGAAGACTGGACTGCTGGTCCCAGATGAAGCCCATGACCCAAAGGGAGAATGTCTGCCCCAGTTTGCCTGCCCCAGTTGATTCTTTCTGAATAATGCCTTTTAACCAATGGAATGTTGCTCTTTCCAATACTACCAATGGCTTGCCTGGGCATGCCTACATGTGCACTGAGGGAACTGGGTGGAGCCACCAGGAATTTGCACCTTAAACAGGGGAAGAGTGTGGCCTCTTCAGCTCGTGTATGGTGGCCCTGGTATTCAATTTGTGAGGTGGAAACCTTCTTGCAGGACCCCTTTCTTTGCTGAGAGCTTTCCTTTCGGTTAATAAATTCCACCCTCCTCACCCTTCAACGTGTCCATGTGCCTTATTCTTCCTGGTCATGAGATGAGAACCCAGGTTTAGCTGAACTAAGGAGTCAAAATCCTGCATCACTGCTATTCTGGATTTTATAATCATTATACAAAACCAGAATTAAATATACTGAAATACTGTTAAGTATGAATCAGAAGTCACATTATTAAATAACAAATATCTGAACGTTACTTGTAATTTCCTATTACAGCCCAGGATAAGTAAAACTTGAAGAATTTGGGGAAGTCTTCAAAGAACAGGCCGGAGACCAGAGACAAGAAGATTTGGGTCCTAATCCCAAATTTGTAATTCATACTTACTGATTCTGTGACCTTGGGCAAATTACCGTAAACTGTGATGTCCTTGATTTTAGTGCAACAGAAATGATTATAATACTACTGTTCTATTTCGGGGATTACAGGAGATAACATTTGTAAAGCACCTGGCCTAGTGCCTGGTACACAGGAGATGATCCCAAGTAACAGACGTTTTTCAAACACTTAACATAATTCTTTGGGGTTAAATTTCTCACATTTGGACTTGCTGCAAAATTGCAAACGTTTAACACAGCACACAGGAAAACCTATTTATCCATTCTCAAGTTATTCCAGAAATAAAAGCCAAACACATATTCACTTTCCCACATCCAAATTTGGGAGAAAAGATAATTTGGCTGTTTATTTCAACTTTTATGTCTGCAAAACAGCTTTCCAACATAAATCCAAATTTGACATGCCATTGGCTTGCCACAAAAAAAATCAGTTACTTGGCTGTCTCTCAAAAGATTTTACTAAATACAGCTGTGAAACTTAATGACAAAAAAAAGTGGGAAAGCACAACTAAGCAAAAATTTATCTGAGTATATACACTTAAAATCATTAATGATTAATACTAGAGACAACATATAAGCCAAAATAATTCAATGAAGAAATAAAGCAGCCTTTCAAGGTTAAAGGCATCTGCTTGATGAAAAAATAAACTGAAAATATAATGCATGTGTACACAAAATACTGACCTTTTCTCCTAAGGATCTTGGCAGATAACAAAATTAGAGCTGAAAGAAGCTGGTCTCCTGGGTTACTCAGTCGTGGTCCCTCCATTCAAGAGCCCCTTCTTAAAATATCCCTATTAGTCACCCAGCCTCTACTTAAATACTGTTGGTGACAGGGAAGTCACTACTTTTCAAATCACCCATTCCATTATTTCACAGCTCTAACTGACAGGAAGTCCTTCATTAAAAATAAAACCACCAAGAAACTTCAAAGAACAACAAAACAATAGAAGTTTGTCTTACCACTGAATTATATAAAATGAGTTAACTAAAAAGCCCAAGTCTTTTTCTATGAACTGCTGTCAAGGCTGATATCCTCTATTTTTCACTTATGCACTTTCTCTGACTTTGATCTATTCTTCCATGGAATATAACAACAGTTCATTGATTTGCAAAATAATAACAGTTGCATTAAAAAGTCATGAAATCTTAAGTTGAATAAATAGAAAAGCAGTATCAAGTTCAAAGGAGCTAATACCCTCAGTGTACCCAAAATGGGGAAGTCACATTACAGTCCAATTTGGAACACCATTCTGCAATAAGGCACAATGGTATATCAACAGACTTCCCAAGAATGGTCATTTTCACTCTTGAGAGATTGAGAGATGGCAAAATATGAGACTCAACTGAGGAACTAGGCATATTTAGTTTGGTTAGTAGTTGAGAAGGGAGGTAAAGATACATCATTCATTTATTCATAAGCCTCTATTGAACACCTTCTGGGTACCAGAAGTATGCAAGTAAAAGATTAATAATCCTATAATAGCTTAAAAATTAAATATAAAATGATATTACCAACAACCCACAGGATAGGAGAATGTATTTGCAAATCATATTATCTGATAAGCGACTTTTAACCAGAATCTATAAAGAAATCTTAAAACTCAATAAGAAATGACCCAATTAAAAATGAGCAAAGGATCTAAAAAGATGTGAAAACGTTTTTGAAAGAAGATATGCAAATGACCACCAAGAACAAAAAAAGATGTTCATCATTAGTCGTTAGAGAAACGTAACTCAAATCCACAAGTACCACAGAAGCAGGATATTTCCCGGACCCCTTCGCAGGCGGCAACTGGAGTGCATGGGAGCAGGCAGGGGCGAATCTCTCACTGACTGCTCCAACCCTCGCAGGAGAGGGAACGCATGTGAACAGGTATAGGAGCCAGGGCGAGGGCTTCTGGGAACTGGCAAGAGTGAAATCTGTACCAGTCCTGCAGCAGGGTTTAGGGGACAATGCCTGTGACCCGAAGCCCCAGAGGAAGTTCAACAGTGCCCTTTTAGCTTTGCTGTCTCCGGATGGCTTAAGTGTTAACAGCTCAGTGGACGGTCAGTGTGACAACCGTTTGCACCCACACTTGTAGCACCCAAGTTCTTCTCTGGCATCCGGGAGGAATGAAGTCACAGGAATGAATTGAAGATGATAAATGCAAGGGATTTTATTCCTGGTGAAACTAGCTGTCAGCGGGAAGGGGAGATGAAAAAGGGACAGAGCGGGAAGGTAATCTTCCCATGGAATCCGGTCATCCTGGCCAGAATCCTCTCCAAAGCAACACCATCAAACTGTCCCCCTGAGGTTAAGCTGCTTCTTTCCGATATCCAACCATAGCCTCGGATGTCCAGCTGCTTTTCCCCTCTCTGCTGGC
Source organism: Mandrillus leucophaeus (assembly GCF_000951045.1). NCBI lineage: Eukaryota > Metazoa > Chordata > Mammalia > Primates > Cercopithecidae > Mandrillus > Mandrillus leucophaeus. The sequence goes on along the minus strand of NW_012104843.1, from coordinate 930,088 downwards.
AGAGCTCTGGGGTTTTTACAGGCACAGGATGGGGGTGAGGGCAGGGCCATGGGTGGTATTGGAAAAGGCAACATTGGAGCAGAACACAGGGATGTAAGTTCTCACTTTGGGCTGCAGTTCCAGGCTCTTTAGCTTGAGGATAGCGACTTCACCAGGGACCCGCCCTTTTCTGCCCAGAATTTCCCTGCCTCCTGTCCCTATCACCACCTCATACCCATTGGGGTGGCTATAACAAAAAATATGGACAATAACAAGCACTGGCAAAAATACGGAGAACGGGAACGCTCATCTATTAAGTCAGTGAACTGTACAATGTGTGGATTGTATCTCAAAAAAGTTGCCTTACAAAAGGATCCCCCAAAAATGATACTCTGCACAATTTCAGTAGGGAGACCCAAACATCAATGTGTAGAAGAATGAGAAAACGAGATTTAGGGACAGGATAAATATGACAGTCCATCATGTAGATGTCCATCATTTAGATGTGGTGAATAACCAGAATGAACTGTGTCACTACTGAAGACCCTTTGTTGCTGCCAGTTCAGGAGGAAGTTGAGTAAGTTTCTGAACTAGCTGCCATAGACGGAATGCAAATAAACCATTTGCATCTGTTGAGTCCTAGGGTCAAATACAATTGAAAATACTACCCGTCTATGTAACCAGTATGTGTATAAAGACAAAGAGCCTGAACACTTTAATACAACACTTATTTTTCAGTAAAGGGAACAACACTACTATAAGAGTAATTAGTTTAAAAGTAAAATTATGAGTCAGAGTCCCACTGTCCTATAAATTTTAAAGTTTATTTTGAATATATGAATATACCAGGAACAGCCACCAAATCTTTAATACTACTTTCTTAATCTCTGCTAATCTCTCTGCTACAGTCTTCCTGCTAAATGTATTCCAGTGTATGTCCTCTGACCACTTGGAATTGTATCCATCTTATGTACCCACAATGGGGTTAAAACAATAGTAACAGGTTCACAGCTAGATTCTGAAAAAATCTTTTCAGGCAAGGTCAAGTAATCGAGCTTATGGAAAACCAGTGTTGTAGGGATAATGCCAGGTACCAGCAACCTACAGGTGTGCTAATGGTTTAAATGAATCCACCTTCTTTTAAAGACAGTTGCTACTTGTCAAGAGCCAGGTTTTCTTGCAGGTTTGGTCTAGTTTAAATCAGGTTTTACTAGGTCCATGTTGCTGTAAATTTTTTATTTTTAAATGAGAAGTGAGGAAACAGTGGTTAAAGTCATACTTTTTCAACAACAGAAACGATGATGATTGTCTTTGTGTCTATAACAGATGAAAAAGAAAACACATAAGAAAGAAGCTTTATAAATATCACACCAGTGTATACAAGAATTTTGAGACAAAAATTAGAAAAGTGTTACTACTATCCATTCAACAAATGTACTAAGTGACAACTATATGCAAGACACAAACACCTGACCCTTGAGAATCACACTTTTTGTCCTCCAGGAGTTTACACCTCACATTTAGAAAAAAAAACAAAAAGGAAATTACTGGAGAGTACATAGAAGATATATGAGTGAGGTTTCCAGAAATGGCGAATCATTAGGGATTCAGAGCAGGTCACTTTTAGAGGGTGTTGGGAGCAGGGCCTGGAGGCACAGAACACTAATTTCAATTTCAATCACCGAAAGATATTTGTAAGGGAGCTTCAGAAGCAGAACTTGTAACAAGGAAAAGAGTGCAAGTTGCTTATTAGGGAAATGCAGGGAGTACAGGAAGGCAAGGAGGTAATACAGGAGGAAGAGGCAGACAAAAAGGGTGCTCTCCTAGCCCGCGCCCCTAGGGGACTGGGCCTCAGAATCCCGAAGGGAAACACTGCAAGTGGCACAAGGAACATGCCTCAAAATCATGCCTCCTGAGGAATAACAGCAACAGGAGAGCCACTGGTTGAGAGCTTCTCCCAGAGAATGTGAATTCCAGCCTACAAGATGGTGGGCAGAGGAAACTTACACGGTTCTAGCGGGAAAATTCACCCTGGAACATGGAAAGATCCAGAGCACAGAGGGCAGGGGTGGGCGCTGACAGTCAGTGGAGGCAGACATTGCCAAATCTCTCTCCATGGAGTAGGACCCTCGGCACTCACACCAGCCAGGTACTTACGGGCTCTTTTTGCCCTCATCTTTACCAATGGAATTCATCAAGATTTTAACTTTTTTCTGTTCTATTAGGTTAATGGTATCTCAGTGTAAACATAACAGTACTGACTCCATGTTAGAAAAAGCTTGCTTGCTTGAATGTAATTATTGTTTTGCTTGAGTCTGTAGATTATTCACCTAATACAGCTTCAGGAAAACAGGACGTTCAAGAAAGATAAAAGAAAATACCAGCAGCTCTGGGAATGGGCTGACCAGCCTGGTAAGAATAGCCTGTAGGAGGCCACAAGACTTTCACCAAGAAAAAGCAATGATTAACTGCCCACCTGATACTGTGCATGTTCACAAGAATGCTTTGATCATCATTTCCCCTATTTCCCTTAAAAACTCCCGATCTAGATTCACAACTTAGAAAGGCGGTCTTCAAATGCTAGTTCACTGAATTCCCGGAGTTGCTGGCTTCTTGAAAAAAAAAAACTAACTTTCCATTCACCAAAACTTGTCTCTCAAGTTTTTGGTTTTCAAGTGGCTCAGACTTGAGTTTAGTTACATAGTGACACTTTAATTTGCATTTCTCCTATTATAAGTGAACTTGGACATCTTCTCATAGGTCTAAAAGCCATTTGCATACCGATTCACGTGAACTCTCTGTCCCTGTCTTATCCCTTTGTCTCTTAAGTTTCTCCTGTGTTCTCTGATTTTTAAGAATCCTTTAATATTAGGTAGATTATCCCCTTATATATGTGTTGCAAATATTTATTCCCAGTTTATGATTTGTCTTTTGGTTTTGCTTATGGAAGTTTTCTTCATGCAACTTTTTCTTTAAAGGTTTTATGTTGTTACTGGCAAACCTGTCAGTCTTTTCTTTTATTCCATCTTGGTTTTGAGTTATAGAAAGGCTTTCTTTATATACAATTTATAAGTGAATTTGCCCACGTTTTATTTTAGTATTTATCTGGCTTCACTTTTTTTCTTGATTATTGTTTTCTTTTTTTCTACAATTAGAAGTCTGACCCATCTGGAGTTCATGATGGTGTACGGTGTACAGTATGTGTCCTACTTCATATTTACCAAATGATTATCTAGGTGTTCCAACACAACTTATTAAAAGTCTGTCTTTTCAAATAAAAAGAAATGGGCCATCAAGCCACCAAAAGACAAAGAGGAACCTTAAATGCTTATTGCTCAGTGAAAGAAGCCAATCTGAAAAGACTATACACTGTATGATTCCAACAATATGACAATATGGAAAAGCCAAAACAATGGAGACAGAAAGCAGATTAGTGGTTGCCAGGGATTAGCGGGACAAAAAGGTGAACGAGCAGAGCATAGAAGATTTTTAGGGCAGTAAAACTTGTTTTCTGTATGATACTGTAATGCTAGACACACGTCCTTACATACTTGTCAAAACCTATAGCATATACAATACAAACAGTGAATCCTAATGTAAACTATGGACCTTCATTAACAGTAATCTCTCAATATTGCCTATGCAATTACAACAAATACACTACACAAATTCAAGATTTTAAGAATAAAGGAAAATTGATGGGGAGAAGGAATATATAGGAACCCTATACATTTCATTCAATTATTTCTGTAAACTTGAAACTTCTTAAAAAATAAAATCAAACTGAAACAATGTAGTAGTAGTACTGGCATAAACACAGAGAGAGTAATGAAACAGAATAGAGAGCCCAGAAGTAAACGCTGGCATATATGATTGAGTAATTTCTGACAAGGGTGTCAAAAACATTCAGTGGTAAAAGAACAGTCTTTTCAACAAATGGTACTGAATAAATTGGATATCCACATGCAAAAATAATGAATTTTCACTCTTGCCTTATATCATAATCAAAAATTGACTCAAAATGTATCAAAGACCCAAATGAAAGAGCTAAAACGGTATCACTCATCATGACATTGGATTTGGCGTTGATTTCTTGGCCATGACACTAAAATCACTGGTAACAACAATAAAAATAGATAAAATGGATTATGTCAAAATATAAAACTTCTTTGTATCAAAGGTCACAATCAACAAAGTGAAAAGGCAACCTGTAGAATGAGAGAAAATACTTACAAATCATGTACCTAATAAAGAGTTAATATACAGAACACATGAGGAAGTCCTACAATTCAACATGAACAAAAAATCCAATTATAAAATAGCCAAAGGACTTGAACAGACATTTCTCCAAGGAAGGTATACAAATGGCCAAGAAGATTATAAAAAGATGCCCAACATCATTTATCATTAGGGAAATGCAAATCAAAACCCAATCAGATATCACCTTATGCCCACTGGAATAGCTACTATCAAAAAAAAAAAAGAAAGAAAATAGTAAGTGTTGATGATGATGTGGAGAAACTGGAACCCTTTTACACTATTGGTGAGAATGTAAAATAGTACAGTCTCTGTGGTAAACAGTATGGAAGTTCCACAAAAAGTTTAAAATAGAATTACTCTATGATCCAGCATTCCATTTGAGTATATATCAAAAAGAATTCAAAGCAGGGTCCTGAGAAATTTGAATACCCATGTTCATTGCAGAATAATTCAATCATAGCCAAAAAGTAGAAGCAACCCAAGAATCCACTGATAAATAAATAGACAGACAAAAATGTGGTACATACACATACAATGGAACATTATTCAGCCTTACAAAGGAAGGAAATTCTGACATGCTACATGCATGAACCTTAAGCACATTACCCTAAGTGAAATAAGCCAGTCACAAAAAGATAAATATTGTATGCTTTTCCTTATATGGGATACCTAGAGTAGTAAAAATGAGAAGGACAAAGTAGAATGATAGTTTCCGGTGGCGGGGGATGGGGAGGTGCTGGGAGTTATTTAACGGGTACAGAATCAGGTTAGCAAGGTGAAGAGTTCAGGAGAATGGTTGTATAACAATATGGCAAAACACTAGTGAACTGTATACTTTAAAAAATAGTTAAGATGGCAAATTCTATGTACTATGGATTTTACCACAATCAAACATAGTGTATTAATTTTTTTTTAAGCCTATCATTTCCCACTGATTGGAAAAGCTACTTTTACTACAGTGTATTTCCATGTGTTCTTGGGTCTATTTCCCGACTTTTTTTCTCTGATGACCAATTCGTATGCTAGCACCCACTATTTCATTACAGAGGCTCTAGAGTGTGGATACTGGAAAAAGCAAATTCCCCTTACTCTTCTACTGTTAGGTTTTCCTAGATATTTTTGTATGTTTGTTTTCGATGTGGATATTAGAATCAAATCATCAAGCTCAAAGTAAAACGTTGTCACTTTTATTAGTATTGAATTAAATTTATTAATTTGAAGATAGCTGATAGCTTTATGATGATGAGTTGTCCTATCCAAGAACAAATTGTAACTATCCATTTGTTCAAGTCTACTTGTGGGGCCTCCAGGAGAAGTTTAAGGGTTTCCTTAATTTTTTAAGAGATGGGGTCTTGCTATCTCACCCAGGGTAGACTCAAACTCTTGCGATCAAGACATCCTCCTACCTCAGTCTAACGAGTAGCTTGGACTACAGATACACACCACTACACCTGGCTTTTGACTTTTGTATGTTAATCTTATGTTCTGCTATCTTATTTGAATTATTTTACTGTGTTCATTTTCTCATTGATTATTTCGATTTTCTAGGTATCATCTGTAAAGAGGTAGTTTCACTTTCTTATGTGTAATTCTTAAGCCTCTATTTTTCTTTCTTTGATTTCATTGGCTATTATCTCCAATGTAATATTAAACAGCAATGAACGTAGTGGGATCCTTGCCTTGTTTGGAAACTTAGTAGGAATGCCTCTCTTATTTCACCATTAAGTATTATGCTGACCTTATCTGTAGTCTAAATGTTTTATCTACACCTAATGAATTGTTTAACAATTACTATTTTATTAAGTGTGTTTTTTAAAATTGTTTTTGTATTCTAAATTTAATAGTTTTTTGGGAACAGGTGGTGTTTAGTTACATGGGCAAGTTCTTCAGTGGTGATTTCTGAGATTTTGGTGCACTTGTCACCTGAACAGTGTATGCTGTACCCAATATGTCGTCTTTTATCCCCCACACTCTCTCACCCATCCCTCCACGTCCCCAAAGTTCATTGTATCAATCTCATGCCTTTACATCTTGATAGCGCCTACTTATAAGTTAGAACATACGGTATTTGATTTTTCATTCCTGAGTTACTTCACTTAGAATAATGGCCACCACCTCCAAATTGCTGCAAAGACCACTATTTCATTCCATTTTATAGCTGAGTTGTATTCCCAGTGTATACATAGCACATTTTCTTTATCCACTCATTGGTTGATGGGCATTTATATTGGTTCCGTATTTTTTCAATTGCAAATTATACTGCTATAAACATGCATATGCAAGTGTCTTTTCATATAATGACTTCTTTTCCATTGGGTATATATCCAGTAGTGGGATTGCCGGATCAAATGGTAGTTCTACTTTTAATTCTTTAGAGAATCTCCATACTGTTTTCCATAGTGGTTGTACTAGTTTACATTCCCACAAGCAGTGTAAAAGAATTCCCTTTTCACCACAACCATACCAACATCTATTATTTTTTAATTTTTAAAATTATGGCCATTCTTGTATCTCATTATGGTTTTAATTTGCATTTCTCTGACAATTAGTGAGGTTGAGCATTTTTTCATATGTTTGTTTGCTGTTTGTATATCTTCTTTTAAGAATCGTCTATTCTTGTCCTTTGCCCAGTTATTTCTTTCTGGCTGATTTGTTTGAGTTCCTTGTAGATTCTGGATATTAGTCCTTTGTCAGATGCATAGTTTGCAAATATTTTCTCCCATTCTGTGGGCTGTCTGTTTACTGTGCTGATTATTTCTCTTGCTGTGTGTGAAGCTTTTTATTTTAATTAGGTCCCATTTGTCTATTTTTGTTTTTGTTGCATTTGCTTTTGAGTTGTTAGTCATAAATTCTTTGCTGAGGCCAATGTCCAGAAGAGTTTTTCTGGTGTTATTTTCCAGAATGCTTATGGTTTCAGGTCTTAGATTTAAGTCTTTGATTCACATTGAATTGATTTTTAAATAAGGTGAAAGATGAAGATCCAGTTTCATTCTTCTACATGTGGCTTGCCAGTTATCCCAGCATCATTTATTGAATAGGGTGTCCTTTTCCCACTTCATGTATTTATATGCTTTGTCAAAACTCAGTTGGCTGTATTTGGCTTTATTTCTTAGTTCTCTATAATGTTTCATTGTTCTATGTGTCATTTTTATATCAGTACTATGCCGTTTTGGTAACTAGAGACTTGTAGTATAATTTGAAGCACGGTAATGTGATGCCTCCAGATTTGTTCTTTTTGCTTAGTATTGCTTTGGCTATGCAGGCTCTTTTTTGGTTCCATATGAATTTAATTTTTTTTTTCTAACTTCTCTGAAGAATGATGGTAGTACTGAAGCAGGATATTTCCCTGACCCCTTTAGGAGACTCTCAAGAGGGGTGCCTTGTTTACTCAGCCCACCACTCTCAACTCCTCATGGGAGAGAGCACAAACAAACAGGTGTGGGAACTGGAGTGAGCAAGCACTGGAACAGGCTAGCCACTTCAGTGACAGCGGGATCAAACTCCACTCACTCAGACTCGCTGTGTTCCACCCCTTGCAGGAGGGAGCGCACAGGTGAGTGGGTGCTGGAACCAGCTGGATGCTTTAGGGCAGGCAGGAGCAAACTTCATGCAGCCCCATAGCAGTGTCCAGGAAGGATTGCCTGCAACTCCTGAAGCCCCAGAGGCTTCCATGCTCCTTTAACGCTGCTGACCACAGACGGCTTAAGTGTTAACAGCTCAGTGAGCCCTTTGCTTTTTCACATGAGGCAGCTGCCCTCCGCCAGTGAAGGCAATGAGCTAGTGTGACAGCCTTTTGTGTCTACACTCATGGATCCTGAGCTTTTGTCCAGTGTCCAAGAAAAATGAGATCACATGAATGAACTGAAGCATGGTAACTGTGGGGGATTTTATTGCTGATGAAAGTAGCTCTCCACAGGAATGGGAGCCAAAAAGCAGATGGGGAAGGTAGGTAATCTTTCCCTGAAGTCCAGCCATCTCTGACTGGATTCTTCTCCGGAGTTACGCCATCAAGCTGTCCCTCTGAAGTCAAGCTACTTCTCTCCAACATCCAGCTGTAATCTCATCTACCAGCTGAGTCTGCGTTTTTATAGGCAGAGGATGGGGTGGGGTGGGGCCATCGGTGGTTTAGGAAAAGGCAACATTCAAGCAGGAAAATAGGGTGTAAGTCCTCATAGTTTCAGGCTTTTCAACTTGAGAGTGGAGTTTCGCCAGAAACCCCCTCCCTTTTCTGCCTAGAATTTCTTTGCTCCCGTCCCTATCAGTTTATTTTTTAACATAAAATGTTTATAATTGTTTTTGGAAACATTTAACAAACAATTTTTGGGCATGTTTAATTCCCACTTATGAGTGAGAACATGCAGTGTTTGGTTTTCTCTTCCTGTGTTAGTTTGCTGAGAATGATGGTTTTCAGCTTCATCCACGTCCCTGCAAAGGACATGAACTCATCCTTTTTTATGACTGCATAGTATTCCATGGTGTATATGTGCCACATTTTCTTTATCCAGTCTATCACTGATAGGCATTTCGGTTGGTTCCAAGTCTTTGCTATTGTGAACAGTGCTGCAATAAACATATGTGTGCATGTGCCTTTATAGTAGAATGATTTATAATCCTTTGGGTATATACCCATTAATGGGATTGCTGGGTCAAATGGCATTTCAAGTTTCTAGGAATTGCCACACTGCCTTCCACAATGGTTGAATTAATTTACACTCCCACCAACAGTGTAAAAGCATTCCTATTTCTCCACATTCTCTCCAGCATTTGTTATTTCCTGACTTTTTAATGATGGCCATTCTACCTGGAGTGAGATGATATCACATTCTGGTTTTGATTTGCATTTCCTAATGAACACTGATGATGAGCTTTTTTTTCATGTTTGTTGGCTGCAAAAATGTCTTCTTTTGAGAAGTGTCTGTTCATATCCTTCGTCCACTTTTTGATGGGGCTGTTTTTTTTCTTGTAAATTTGTTTAGGTACTTTGTAGATTCTGGATATTAGCCTTTTGTCAGATGGATAGACTGCAAAAATTTTCTCCCATTCTGGAGGTTGCTTGTTCACTCTGATGATAGTTTCTTTTGCTGTGTGGAAGCTCTTTAGTTTAATTAGATCCCATTTGTCAATGTTGGCTTTTGTTGCCAGTGCTTTTGGTGTTTTACTCATGAAGTCTCTGCCCATGCCTATGTTCTGAATGGTACTGCCTAGGTTTTCCTCTAGGGTTTTTATGGTTTTAGGTCTTACATTTAAGTCTTTAATCCATCTTGAGTTAATTTTTGTAAAAGGTTTTCTACACATGGCTAGCCAGTTTTCCCAACACCATTTATTAAATAGGGAATCCTTTCCCCATTGCTTGTTTTTCTTGGGTTTGTCAAAGACCAGATGGTTGTAGATGTGTGGAGTGATTTCTGAGGCCTCTGTTTGGTTCCTTTGGTCTATATATCTGTTTTGGTACCAGAACCATGCTGTTTTGGTTACTGTAGACTTGTATAGTTTGAAGTCAGGTAGCATGATCCCTCCAGCTTTGTTCTTTTTGCTTAGGATTGTCTTGGCTGTACAGACTATTTTTGGTTGCATATGAAATTTAAAGTAGTTTTTTCTACTACTTCTGAAGAAGGTCAATAGTAGCTTGATGGGGATAGCAGTGAATCTATAAATTACTTTGGGCAGTATGGCTATTTTCATGATATTGATTCTTCTTCCTATCCATAAGCATGGAATGTTTCTCCATTTGTTTGTGTTCTCTCTCATTTCCTTGAGCAGTGGTTTGTAGTTCTCCTTGAAGAGGTCCATCACATCACTTGTAAGGTTGATTCCCAGGTATTTTATTTTCTTTGTAGCAATTGTGAATGTGAGTTCACTCATAGTTTGGCTCTCTGTTAGTCTATTATTGGTGTATAGAAATGCTTGTGATTTTTGCACATTGATTTTGTATCCTGAGACTTTGCTGAAGGTGCTTATCAGCTTAAGGAGATTCAGGAGATTCTGGGTTGAGACGATGGGGTTCTCTAAATATACAATCATGTCATCTGCAAAGAGACAATTTGACTTCCTCTTTTCCTATTTGAATATCCTTTATTTCTTTCTCTTGCCTGATTGTCCTGGCCAGAACTTTCAATGATGTGTTGAATATGAGTGTTGAGAGAGGACATTCTTGTCTTGTGCCAGTTTTCAAAGGGAATGCTTCCAGCTTTTGCCCATTCAGTGAGATATTGGCTGTGGGTCTGTCATAAATACCTCTTATTATTTTGAGATACTTTCCATCAATACCTAGTTTATTGAGAGTTTTTAGCATGAAGCGGTGTTGAATTTTGTCCAAAGCCTTTTCTGGATCTATTGAGATAATCATGTGGTTTTGTTATTGATTCTCTTTATGTGATGGATTACGTTTATTGATTTGTGTATGTTGAACCAGCCTTGCATCCCAGGGATGAAGCCGACATGATCGTGGTAGATAAGGTTTTTGATGTGCTGCTGGATTTAATCTGTCAGTATTCTATTGAGGATTTTCGCATCGATGTTCATCAGGCATACTGGCCTGAATTTTTCTTTTTGTTGTTGTTGTGTCTCTGCCAGGTTTTGGTATCAGGATGATGCCAGCCTCATAAAATGAGTTACAGAGGATTCCCTCTTTTTCTATTGTTTGGAATAGTTTCAGAAGGAATGGTCTTTGTACCTCTCATAGAATTCAGCTGTAAGTCCATCTGGTCCTGGACTTTTTTTGGTTGGTAGGCTATTAATTACTGCCTCAATTTCAGAACTTGTTATTGGTCTATTCAGGGATTCAACTTCTTCCTGGTTTAGTCTTGGGAGGCTGCATGTGTCCAGGAATTTATTCATTTTTTCTAGATTTTCTAGTTTATTTGCGTAGAGGTTTTTATAGTATTCTCTGATTGTAGTTTATATTTCTGTGGGATCAGTGGTGATATCCCCTTTATAATTTTTTTATTGTATCTATTTGATTCTTCTCTCTTTTCTTCTTTATTAGTCTGGCTAGTGGTCTGTCTATTTTGTTTATCTGTTCAAAAAACCATCTCCTGGATTCATTTATTTTTTTCAAGTTTTTTTCGTGTCTCTGTCTCCTTCAGTTTTGCTCTGATCTTAGTTATTTCTTGTCTTCTGCTAGTTTTTGAATTTATTTGCTCTTGCTTCTCTAGTTATTTTAATTGTGATGTTAGGATGTCAATTTTAGATCTTTCCTGCTTTCTCTTGTGGGCATTTAGTGCTATAAATTTCCCTCTAAATACTGCTTTAGCAGTATTTAGCATTAGTCCCAGAGATTCTGGTACATTGTGTCTTTGTTCTCCTTGGTTTCAATGAACTTATTTATTTCTGCCTTAATTTCGTTATTTACCCAGTAGTCACTCAGGAGGAGGTTGTTCAGTTTCCATGTAGTTGTGCGATTTTGAGTGAGTTTCTTAATCCTGAGTTCTAATTTGATTGCACTGTGGTCTGAGAGACTGTTATGATTTCCATTCTTTTGCATTTGCTGAGGCGTGTTTTACTTCCAATTATGTGGTCAATTTTACAGTAAGTACAATATGGTGCTGAGAAGAATGTGTATTCTGTTGATTTGGGTGGAGAGTTCTGTAGATGTCTATTAGGTCCACTTGGTCCAGAGCTGAGTTCAAGTACTGAATATCCTTGGTAATTTTCCATCTCATTGATCTGTCTAATATTGACAGTGGGGTGTTAAAGTCTCCCACTGTTACTGTGTGAGAGTCTAAGTCTCTTTGTAGGTCTCTATGAACTTGCTTTATGAATCTGGGTGCTCCTGTATTGGGTGCATATATATTTAGGATAGTTAGCTCTTCTTGTT